>NC_053041.3:319765608-320085330 GCF_002575655.3 Aegilops tauschii subsp. strangulata
GGGAGGCTTAAGTACATGATGTACACATGCCCCATTCATGAGCTCTCAAGAGAAATTATCTTACATAATTTTTATGTTCGACTTTCTCATAATGATCAAACCATGCTCGATTCTCTTTCAACAGGTTCCTTCATGAAGAAAACTATTGAATTTAGATGGGATCTTCTGGAAATAATTAAGAGCAACTCTTAAGATTGGGAACTCCACAAAGGTAATGAGTCAGGTATAATAGTTGAGTTTGATTGTGTTAAATCTTTTATGGATACCGGTGCTTTTCATAAGTTTAGCACTAAATATGGACTTGACTCTGAGATAGTAGCCTCCTTTTGTGAATCATTTGCTACTCATGTTGATCTCCCTAAGGAGAAGTGGTTTAAATATCATCCCCCTATTAAAGAAAAGATTAAGGAACCCATTATAGTTAAAGATGAAACTATCATTTACAATGTCGATCCAGTTGTGCCTACCGCTTATATTTAGAAACCACCTTTTCCTGTTAGGATAAAGGAACATGCTAAAGTTTCAACTGTGGTTAACAAAAGTAATATTAGAGCACCTAGACCCTCTGCACAAATTAAAGTTGAACCTAATGTTGCTATGGTTAAATATCTCTTGGTCCATAATATAGACGGGCATGCTATTTACGTTTCTGGTGAAGCCGCTAGAACTGCTAAGCCCGATACTAAAGATAAGAATAAACCTGTTGTTGGCATGTCTGTTGTCTCAGTTAAAATAGGAGATCATTATTACCATGGCTTATGTGATTTGGGTGCTAGTGTGAGTGCTATCCCATTTACCTTATATCAAGAAATTATGAATGATATTGCACCGGTTGAGATAGAAGACATTGATGTTACTATTAAGCTTGCGAATAGAGATATTGTTTCACCTCTTGGGATTGTTAGAGATGTTGAAGTCTTGTGTCGAAAAATAAAATACCCTACTGATTTTCTAGTCCTTGGTTCTCCACAAGATGATTTTTGTCCCATTATATTTGGTAGACCTTTCTTGGACACCGTTAATGCTAAGATTGATTGCACTAAAGAAACTGTCAGTGTTAACTTTGGCGATGCATCTCATGAGTTTAATTTCTCTAAATTTCGTAGACAACCTCATGATAAAGAATTGCCTAGTAAATATGAAATTATTGGTCTTGCTTCTATTGCCGTACCTCCTACTGATTTGTTAGAACAATATTTGCTAGACCATGAAAATGATATGCACATGAATGAAAGAAACGGAATAGATAAGATGTTCTCTGGTCAACCACCTATCCTTCAACACAATTTGCCTGTTGAAACTCTTGGAGGTCCTCCTCCACCCAAAGGTGATCCTGTGTTTGAATTAAAACAATTGCCTGATACATTGAAATATGCTTATCTTGATGAAAAGAAGATATATCCAGTTATTATTAGTGCTAACTTTTCAGAGCATGAGAAAAAAGATTACTAAAAACTCCGAGGAAGCACCGTGGTGCTATTGGATATACTCTTGATGATCTTAAGGGCATTAGTCCCACTCTATGTTAGCACAAGATTAATATGGAACCTGATGCTAAACCAGTTGTTGATCACCAACGATGATTAAATCCTAAGATGAAGGATGTGGTATGAACTGAAATATTAAAGCTTCTGGAAGCAAGTATAATTTATCCCATAGCTGATAGTAGATGGGTAAGTCCCGTTCATTGTGTTCCTCAGAAAGGAGGCATTACCGTTGTTCCTAATGATAAAAATAAACTAATTCCACAAAGAATTGTAGCTGGTTATAGGATGGTAATTGATTTTAGAAAATTAAACAAAGCTACTAGAAAAGATCATTACCCCTTGCCTTTTATAGATCAAATGTTAGAAAGACTATCTAAGCACACACACTTTTGCTTTCTTGATGGATATTCTGGTTTCTCTCAAATACATGTATCACCAGAAGATCAATAGAAAACTACTTTTACTTGCCCTTTTGGAACTTATGCTTACAAACGTATGCCTTTTGGTTTCTGTAATGCACCTGCTACCTTTCAAAGATGTATGACTACTATATTATCTGATTTTGGTGAAAAGATTGTTGAGGTTTTCATGGATGATTTCTCCGTTTATGGGACTTGTTTTGATGATTGCTTAAGCAACCTTGATCGAGTTTTGCAGAGATGTGAAGAAACTAATCTTGTCTTGAATTGAGAGAAGTGCCACTTTATGGTGAATGAAGGTCATAAAATATCCGAAAGAGGTATTGAAGTAGACAAAGCTAAAGTATGCAATTGAGAAAATGCCATGTCCTAAGGATATTAAAGGTATAAGAAGTTTCCTTGGTCACGCTGGTTTCTATAGAAGGTTTATTAAAGACTTCTCTAAAATTTCTAGGCCTCTTACTAATCTCTTGCAGAAAGATGTTCCATTTGTTTTTGATGATGATTGTGTAGAAGCCTTTGAAACACTTAAGAAAGCCTTAACTTCTGCACCTATTGTTCAACCACCTGATCGGAACTTGCCTTTTGAAATTATGGTGATTCTAGTGATTACGCTGTTGGTGTTGTTCTAGGACAAAGAGTTGATAAAAATTAAATGTTATCCATTATGCTAGTAAAACTCTAGACAATGCCCAAACAAATCATGCTACTATTGACAACGAATTTTTAGTAGTTGTGTTTTTATGTGATAAATTCAGATCTTACATAGTTGACTCTAAAGTAATTGTTCACACCGATCATGCTGCTATTAAATACCTTATGGAAAAGAAAGATGCTAAACCTAGGCTCATTACGTGGGTTCTTTTGCTACAAGAATTTGATTTGCATATTACTGATAGGAAGGGAGCTGAGAATCCCGTAGCTGATAATCTTTCGAGATTGGAAAATACACTACTGGAATCAGGGATTTTGCCGTCTGCCAGTTCTTTGCCGTCTACAAGCAGACGGCAAAGAAGGTCTTTGCCATCAGCTACCAAACAACAGATGGCAAAAGAGTTAGCAGACGGCAAAGAAGGTCTTTGTCATCTGTTATTTCTTTGCCGTCTGCTGGCAGATGGCAAAGAAGTGCCAGCGGACGACAAAGAAGTGCCAGCGGACGGCAAAGAAGTGCCAGCGGACGGCAAAGAGGGGGGCTATCTTCGGATCTGACCAGTGGATCTCATTTTCCCCCGATGGGCCGAAAGAAGCGCATCCCCCCACCAAACCCTACTCCGCCCCCACATCCGCCCGCCGGCGCCCTCCTCCGCCTCGCCGATGCGCTGGGGTCACCGCTCCTCCTCCGCGCCCACGGCACCGTCCACTCCCGCGCCGCCGCCGTCCTCACCGACCCCGACCAGCTCCGGGCCGAGCTTCGCAACCGCGCCTCTGCTCTCCTCCGGCCGGCGCGCCACCGCGCCTCGTCTCCTCCAGCCGGAAGGGTACCCAACGCCGCCACCCCCCCCGCCCTCCACCCATCCACACACCCGGCTCTCCCGGCTCGGCGCGCGCCACCGTGACCTGCGGGAGGCCCAAGCTCGAGCTCGCCGGCGACGACGACGCACCGCACAGGGTCCCTCCCTACTTCTCCCCATCGATTCCTCTCTCCTTCGCTCCTTCCTTCTGTCCCCCATTCCAATAGACTTATTTTTGCTTTGATTTAGATCAGCAGGAGCTCTCCCCCTCTCCAGATCCATGCACGGCGACGACCAGGACCCCACGCTCAAGCCCCACGAGCTGGACGAGGTCGACAGCGAGGTCATCTGCCCTGCCCACCATGATTTCCCATAGAACAAGAAGGTTGACCCTCTCGCTCTATTTTCTTTTCTTTCCAAATGATTGCTGCCGTGCTCTTGGATAATTCTCTAGGGGCTCTCAAATTTTCTTGGACTGAACCTGATGCAAAAAATGTGGCCACTTTGTTTCCTGATACTCGCAGGTTACAGCCATCGATAGACTAGCATCACTGGCTATTTTGTTTCTCTTCTCTCACCGTGTGAGCACTAGCAGTGTAGAATTTGTGAGAGCTGCTACTTAGTTAAGCAACTACTAGTTTAATAAGTAAATGTCCATGAGATGTTCCTGTTGGTTCCTTTGATTTTTGTTGTTTATGGATGGAAAATAATTCATTCATCTCACTAAATCGATTGGGCAAGAGTTGATTGTTTGTTAACTAGGCCTGCTATTACACTGCTTCTCTGTTATATAATATGTGCAAACTTTCTATTTGTTATGTGGTGAAAATAGCCATCATATTTATTTCCACACAATCAAGTTGATGAAAATTATGCCACGTGAATTTTCATGCTATTGTACCAAGATGAGGGTGCTGCTTGTTGCCATGGAATGCTTAGTTTGATCCCACTTGTTATCAGCAAATAAATATACGTGTTTTATTTTTGTACGTTTTGTTATGAAAGACAAGTCCCTTTGGAAGAAAAAGACTACTTGGAAGGAAAATGGGAAGCCGACTATGTATTCTTGGTTATTGGTAAAATCAAAATCTGGGACAACTCATGCTTGATTGTTACTGGGTTAATGCCAAGCTGCTTATACAATCGATGATACTATTTTTTATATGCGTAACTAGAAGTAGCTGACATCCTTGTACTTCATCCGCTTATATAATTGATGCACATACAAGTAGGCTCCTGATCTTTTCTCAATTTAATATATATCACAATTTGATGATGAATTCCTTGTTTCCAGTACATGTCACCAAGTTCAGGATATTACGTAGTAAATGCCTCCGTCTGACAAGATGTAAAAATAAACCTTTTCCCACCCTTTACTCTGTTTTATTTGTTTATAATGGAAACTAGTGCAGAGTTAGATACGTATAGTGCTTGAAGATTTGCCCTCTTAAGTCCTCTTAAAATAGTTTGGCCATAGTTTGTATCTACACGTGCCTTGAGCATCCATATTTTGCCCAGCTGATATATTTTTGTTATTATCAGATTCAGACTCAGCTATTTTTTTCTTTTTTGTTCCTACAAGATGTTCAGCTTAGCTTTAAATACAGTAAATTTGGATACTGGAAATGTTATATGACTCTGTTCTCCATGTATCCAGCATTATCCATGTTGCTCTTGACATTCATGCTTTATGAACAAGTAGAACACACCTGACAAGACAGCTGTCAATGAATGCTATGAGGTTTAGGAGAGACTTTGTGGATGTTTTTGCCTGTTACGACGTGTTGGCCACTAGAACAAGTAGACATTTTAGATGGCCCTTTTTTGTCTGTACGTTGTGTATGTCATCTGTTAGAACTGGGATTGTTTTTGGTTTTGGCCTTGATAATACTAACTCTACCCTTTAGTTCAATCAGTTTCAAGGCCGCCCTTTTGCTCTCCACAATTCAGCCCTCTATTTTCCTGTTTGAAAAAGATGTGCTTATGTCATTGTGTTTGTTGAACTGTACAGCATAACAACAGTGGAGTGACTTGCAGGTGCCTCATGTGGATTTTATGGCTTAAGCCAAGAGGAGAAAGAAAGGGCTCTGCATATGAAAAGATACCAACATTATTGTTTCCATGAAATTGGTAATATATGCGGCATGTGTTTGTTTATCTTTTCTGCAAGAGCAACTTGTGTCCTGAGACCTTCTAGTGGTACTGAGACCCATAAAAAGAAATTGTCTTCTTGCATGATCACTTACTGAAAATAGGGACAATCAGCTTTACTTCTGAGTACTTAGAAGTAGTTAAGTTATCTAAGTTATTATGGGTACTGTTACAATGTGCTTGTATTGAACCATCTATCCAAGTTTATTACTAACTCTATATGTGCTTCTCTGCACCTATGCTTGCCTGTATATCTATTTGCTTTATGGACATGACTCTTGTGTTTGTTTGCTTGTTGTACTGTGATAATTGCAATGCTTATTTAGCGACAAAATTTGCTCTTAATGTACTGTTGCAGGATCTGGATATCTCTCAAAATTTAGTACTTTCTGGTGTTGACTCTTAGTGTTTTTGTTATGCAGGTTGGAAGAAAAGAAGAAGATCCAGAGAAGATCTTAGTAATAAGATAGTTTTTAGGAAAATAGATATTTAGTTTTAGGTCATTTCTTCTAATTTCAGATATGGAGTGCTTGTCTTTAGTTTTTGTTTTGACTTTGTGAAACTTGCTAACTATGGATGAAACTGTGTAATATTGATGAAACTATGTATATGTATGGATGAAACTTGCTACTATTGGTAACATGTGTTGGATATGCTATATTGGTACTATGTATGGATGAAACTTGCTACTATGTATATATATATGTGTGTTTGATTTTCTGTGAAAATGAATGGGTATAAGAAGAAACAGAATTAATGCCTATTTGGTCTCTTTGCCATATGCCAGCAGATGGCAAAGAGCCTGCAGTCTTTGCCGTCTGCTGGCAGACGGCAAAGACTGCAGGCTCTTTGCCGTCCGCTGCAGACGGCAAAGGCCCTTTGCCGTCAGCCGCCTGGAAGCAGACGGCAAAGTAGCTCTTTGCCGGACCTTACTTTGCTGGAGCCTTTTGCCGTCCGCGACTGACGGCAAAGGCCTTTGCCGTCCGCCGTGGCAGACGGCAAAATAGCTGATTCCTGTAGTGAATATTCTTGATGACCCACTGCCTATTGATGACAGTTTTCCTGATGAACAATTAGCTGTTATAAATGCTTCTCGTAATACTCCTTGTTATGCAGACTAGGCTACTTACATCGTTGCTAAATTTATACCACCTAGTTTCACATACTAACAAAAGAAAATTTTCTTCTTTGATTTAAGACATTACTTCTAGGATGACCCACATCTTTATAAAGAAGGAGTAGTATTATTAGACGTTGTATACCTGAGCATGAACAGGAACAAATCCTACGGAAGTGTCATTCCGAGGCCTACGGAGGACGCCACGCTGGAGATAGAACCACACATAAGGTATTGCAATCTAGTTTTTATTGGCATACTCTTTTCAAGGATGCTCATAAGTTTGTCTTATCTTGTGACGAATGCCAAAGAATTGGTAATATTTCTAGACATCAGGAAATGCCTATGAACTATTCACTTGTTATTGAACCATTTGATGTTTGGGGATTTGATTATATGGGATCTTTTACTTCCTCTAATGGGTATACACATATTTTAGTTGCTGTTGATTACGTTACTAATTGGGTAGAAGCTATTCCAACTAGTAGTGCTGATCATAACACTTCTATTAAAATGCTTAAAGAAGTTATTTTCCTGAGGTTCAGAGTTCCTAGATATTTAATGACCGATGGCGGTTCACATTTTATCCATGGTGCATTCCGAAAACTACTTTCTAAATATGATCTCAACCATAGAATTGCATCTCCTTATCATCCTCAATCTAGTCGTCAAGTTGAGTTGAGAAATAGAGAAATAAAGCTAATTTTGCAAAAGGCCGTCAATAGATCTAGAAATTATTGGTCTAAGAAACTTGATGATGCATTGTGGCCGTATAGAACTGCTTATAAAAATCCTATGGGTATGTCTCAATATAAAATGGTTTATGGAAAAGCATGTCATTTACCTCTTGAGTTAGAACATAAAGCATATTGGGAAATTAAAGAAATCAACTATGATTTTAAACTTGTCGGTGAGAAGAGGTTATTTGATATTAGCTCATTAGATGAATGGAGAACCCAAGCTTATGAAAATGCCAAGTTATTTAAAGAAAAATTTAAAATATGGCATGATAAAAGAATTCAAAAACGGGAATTCAAAGTGGGTGAGTATGTTCTATTGTACAATTTTCGTTTCAAATTCTTTGCAGGAGAACTTCTCTCTAAATGGGAAGGACCGTATATCATCGAAGAAGTCTATTGTTATGGAGCTATTTAGATCAATAATTCTGAAGGCACTAATCCAAGGGTGGTCAATGGACAAAGAATTAAGCATTATATCTCAGGTACACCTATTAATGTTGAAACTAACATTATTCAAACTATGACACCGGAGGAACACATAGAGAGACTTTCCAGAACACTCCAGAACCCTAAAAAGGAATAGGTATGTGATACGGTAAGTAAACCGACTCCAAAAATTCTATAAAAATTACTTTCTGCGAGTTTTGGAATATTATAAAATTACAAAAGTAAGAAACAACCGAGGGGACCCATGAGGTTCACACGAGGCACCGGGGCGCGCCCACTCCCCCTGGGCGCGCCCTGGTGGCTGGTGGGCCCCTCGTGAGCCTTCCCGACTCCGTTTTCTTCTGGAATACTTTTTTTTCAAGATAAAACATCTTTATATATATTCCCGGACGTGTTGACCATCATATTGCAGAAATATCTTCTGTTCTTGTTTCGTGCTATTTTTCTGCCAGATCTAGATCGCCATGGCTCCACCAAGCTTCTCCAAGGACAAGTTCTATGAGAAGGTCATCAACTCCTACCTACCGGAGGTGATGAAACACCCTCAAGCCATTGAGATGCGTGAGGGGGTGCTTCAGATCCGGATGTTCAAGGGCACAAGAAGACAGGAAGCATGGAGGCCAGGCTTGAAGCTGTGGAGCAAGAGATGTTCAAGTGCCAGGGGATGGTTGAACACACACTCAGTGCCAACCACTCCATGATCATGGAATTCACCCATGAGCACACGATGGATGGCAAGTCAATGGGGGACATCAACTTCGAGCTGAACAAGCGAGTCAACTATCTCCAAGGACAAATCTATGATCTTCAAAATCAAAATTTTCAGTATGAGGCAAGATTTAAAGGTATGAGTTTAGCTGCAAGTTTGAGGACTATGGAGACTCGTTCATCCTTTTATGATGGGGAACCTATACCATGGAAGCCGGAGGACAAGCCCACTACTTCATCACCACCATCATCACCGAAGATAGAAAGTTGAGTACACGGGTATGGGCACTCCCCTTGTCTTGTGCCAAGCTTGGGGGAGGTGGCCCAGTATCGTATCACCAACACTTTTATTATCTTTACCTATTTTTAGTTCGATCCTTAGTTATTTCATGATTTAGTTGAATAAAAGTTTAGTATGATCTATTTTCAAGTGCTAGTTTTGTGATTTATTTATCTATGTAATCGAGTTGAGAGTTATATAATAAAGAGTAGTTTGAGTTTTTGCTTCTTTACTTTAATGTTTCAATCTTAGCAATGAAAATAATGGAAAGATCATATGCTAATCTTTTGGAAAGTAATGACATTACATAAGGAAAAGTGTAAGTTGTAAAATTTATTGAAGGTTAACAAACATAACATGGTCAACGTTGCAATCCATGAAAGAATTAGTAAGGGAAGAGAAGATTCACATGCAAATATACTATCTTGGACATCTTTTATGATTGTGAGCCCCCATTAAGTATTTTATATCAAATTGTTGACGTTGGACAAGGAAGACGACGTAATGAGTTATGTCTGCTTATATTCACAGAGAAGTTAGATTGTTATACATCCTCCAACATGTGGTGCTTGCTCAATATCTTTGCTAGCCAAAAATACGCACCAAGTAGAGATACTACTTGTGCATCCAAAAGCCCTTAAACCCAATTTAATGTCATGAGAGTCTACTATACCTACCTATGGATTGAATAAGATCCTTCAAGTAACACTACTGCAGGATGCTGCTAATGCGACACTACAATTAGAGACCCTTCGACGAAACTGTGTGCGATGCATTAATCGCAAACGGTGGTGTAATAAAACCGTAAAAATGAGATGAACTGTTTGTGATTGTGCACTCATCAAACATGATTCAGATCAGAGATGCGTGTGTGATGTGTGGCATACGGTTAGCGATGATCCAGAACAACATAAACGACCAGCCAGATGAGGGTGTGTGCGATATATGACATACAGTTTACTAGGATGAACTGTGTGTGATTAGGCAACACAATAGAAACGGTCAGCCAGATCAAGGTGTGTGCGATGGAGGGCATACAGTTCACTCGAATGAACTGTTTGCGATGAGCCAAGACAATAGAAATGGTTCAACTGAACAAGATGTGCGTGATACGCGGCAAACATGTCCGTAATCAGAAATGTGTGCGAAGACCAATAATAACACATACGATTGCTGCTAATAAGCCGTGTGATTTGCTCTGTCTACAGAAGAACAACATATATATATATAACTAAAATAAACATGCAATTATATAAGTGACTATACAGATCATTCATACACACCTCAATAAACAATTGCATGCATTCTAAACTAGGAGAAACGATCGTCTAGTCATCTACTTATTTTGACGCTCCCGCCACTGCTCTGTGGCTCGATCCTTGGTCTGGGGCAGGACGAAGACACTTCCTCATGTCAACGATCCGCCTATACATCTCGTAGTTTGTGTACGCGTCCTTGGCCGTGTACTTGACATGTTCTTCATCCACTCTCTGATGCCAGGCACTGTGCCAGGCGTTCCTGTCTTTCTTGCTCTCACCCTTCATCTTCATGTAGTAGGGGTCGATGATGTCTGAGGTGAGGTCAACTAGGGAGTTCTGTTTGTTGTTGTCGCTGCCCCAGACCTTGTAGTGGTCACGGATGTTGACAAGATTCTGGTAGGTCAAGCCCGAAACCTTGAGTGCTTTTAGATCGTTGGTGGTGTCCACCATAGCGAAACTATAGTCGGAGCTGTTGATAAACCTGGAGAAATGCTCGCAAGGCCTTGTGGCCAGGTGGTAGTGGTAGACAAGGACGTCATGTCGCACGCACAGTTGGGCAACGACAACCTTTCGATCTTGCCCGTCACGACCGCTGGTGAACTCGAGGTCGAAGCCGACCACTTGGTACTTGTCCTCAGCAAGGAACTGCTCCATACTTTGGATGGAGCTCTCCACCGAGACCGGCTCATTTGCGTACCCCTCACGTGGGTGTCCACCATGCGATGCGTGGTGAACTGCTCCCGTTGTCATCATCGACCGCTGGGAGCGCCATTGGAGCCATGGGGAGCACCATTGGAACTGCTGGATGTCCTCTCCGTATGTGTCATCGTGGATGTTCTTACTGTAGCGTGTGGCGCGAGAGATGAAGGTAAATGGCCGCGGGAATAAATGGGGGCCTGGTGGCCTAGATTCTCGGCGCGTCCACATGACAGTTTTTGCAGCGGGTAACTGCATCGTGGGGCCGCGCCCGACGCAACCGCATGCATAATGGCAGCATGAACGTACGTGATTGTGCGCCCGCCCCAAACACTGGCAGCACGCTGATAACCCACAAGTATAGGGGATTGCAATAGTTTTCGAGGGTAGAGTATTCAACCCAAATTTATTGATTCGACACAAGGGGAGCCAAAGAATATTCTCAAGTATTAGCAGCTGAGTTGTCAATTCAACCACACCTGAAAGACTTAATATCTGCAACAAAATATTTAGTAGCAAAGTAGTACGAGAAGTACCGGTAAGGGTGGAAAAAGTAACAGTAGCAGTTTCGTAGCAATTGTAACAGTGGCAACGGCAAAGTAACGTAGCAAAGATCAATATGTGAAAAGCTCGTAGGCAATGGATCAATGATGGATAATTATGTCGGATGGCATTCATCATGCAACAGTTATAACCTAGGGTGACACAGAACTAGCTCCAATTCATCAACATAATGTAGGCATGTATTTTGAATATAGTCATAGATGCTTATGGAAAAGAACTTGCATGACATGTTTTGTCCTACCCTCCCGTGGTAGTGGGGTCCTAATGGAAACTAAGGGATATTAAGGCCTCCTTTTAATAGAGAACCAGAACAAAGCATTAGCACTTAGTGAATACATGAACTCCTCAAACTACGGTAATCACCAGAAAGAATCCCAATTATTGACACCTTGGGGTATGTGGATCATAACTCGTAATAGGTGTCTACAACTTGCATGATAGGATCAAGAACACAAATATATTCATGGAAACATAATAAGTTCAGATCTGAAATCATGGCACTCGGGCCCTAGTGACAAGCATTAAGCATAGAAAAGTTATAGCAACATCAATCTCAGAACATAGTGGATACTAGGGATCAAACCCTATCAAAACTAACTCGATTACATGATAAATCTCATCCGACCCATCACCGTCCAACAAGCCTACGATGGAATTACTCATGCACGGCGGTGAGCATCATGAAATTGGTGATGGAGGATGGTTGATGATGATGATAGTGTCGATTTCCCCTCTCCAGAGCCCAAAACGGACTCCAGATCTGCCCTCCTGATGAAGAACAGGAGGTGGCGGCGGCTCCGTATTGTAAAACGTGATGAACTTTTCTCTATTTTTTGTCTCCTTGAACGTGAATTATGGAGTTGGAGTTGAGGTCGGTGGAGGTCCAGGGGACCCACAAGGCAAGGGGCGCGCCCTAGGGGGGTGGGCGCGCCCTCCACCCTTGTGGTCAGCAGCTGGGTACCCCTCGGTTGATTCTTTCGCCAAGTTTTTTATCTATTCCAAAAATATTCTTCATGGATTTTCAGGTCATTCCGAGAACTTTTATTTCTGCACAAAAATAACATCAAGGCAATTTTGCTGAAAACAACGCCAGTCCGGTTAGTTCATTCAAATCATGCAAATTAGTGTCCAAAACATGGGCAAAAGAGTTTGGAAAAGTAGATACGATGGAGACATATCAACTCCCCCAAGCTGAACCCATTGCTTGTCCTCAAGCAATTTAGTTGACAAGCTGAAAGTGATAAAGAAAAACTTTTACAAACTCTCTTTGATCTTGTTGTTGCAAATATGTAAAGCCAGCATTCAAGTTTTCAGCAAAGGTTATGAACTAACCATATTCACAATAACATTTAGGTCTCACATTTACTCGTATCATTGGCATAATCAACTTAGCGAGCAATAGTAATAAATCTCGGATGACAACACTTTTTCAAAACAATCATGATACGATATAACAAAATGATATCTCACTAGCCCTTTCTGAGACTGCAAAACATAAATGCAGAGCAAGATCAAGGACTGACTAGACATTGTAATTCATGGTAAAAGATATCCAGTCACAGTCATACATAATATCAATTAATAACAACGCATACAAATGACAGTGGTGCTCTCCAACTGCTGCTTTTTATAAGAGGATGATGGCTCAGCAATAAAAGTAAATAGATAGGCCCTTCGCAGAGGGAAGCAGGGATTTACAGAGGTGCCAGAGCTCGAGCTTTAAAACAGAGATGAATATAATTTTGAGCGGTATGCTTTCATTCTCAACATAACAACCAAGAGATCTCGATATCTTCCATACTAGATACATTATAGGCGGTTCCCAAACAGAATGGTAAAGTTTTTACTCCCCCTCCACCAACAAGCGGATGCCACAACTGGTCCAAAACAACGGGTACCGTCCAACTAACAACAATCCTGGGGGAGTTTTGTTTGATATTATATTTTGATTTGATTTGAGCATGGAACTGGGCATCCCGATTACTAGCCACTTTCTCATGAATGATAAGTGAATCAACACTCATCGTGAGAATAACCCACCTAGCATGGAAGAAACTGACAGCCCCAGTCGCTACATGAGCGATTCGGGCATACAAAACAGATTATCATTTGAAGGTTTAGAGTTTGTGAAAGGATCGATATAGTTGAGTAGAGGGGGGGGGGGGGGTGAATAGGCAACTAACAATTTTTAGCTTTTCTTTACCAATTTAAACTTTGCATCAAAGTAGGTTGTCTAGATATGCAACTAAGTGATCAACCTATATGATGCAATGACAACAAGCACACAAGCAAGCAAGGGATTTAACACAAGTACGCTTGCGAACGTAAAGGGACAAGATAACCAAGAGTGGAGCCGGTGAAGACGAGGATGTGTTACCGAAGTGCCTTCCTTTTGAGGGGAAGTACGTCTCCGTTGGAGCGGTGTGGAGGCACAGTGCTCCCCAAGAAGCCACTAGGGCCACCGTATTCTCCTCACGCCCTCACACAATGCGAGATGCCGTGATTCCACTATTGGTGCCCTTGAAGGCGGCGACCGGACCTTTACAAACAAGGTTGGGGCAATCTCCACAGCTTAATTGGAGGCTCCCAACGACACCACAAAGCTTCACCACAATGGACTATGGCTCCGCGGTGACCTCAACCGTCTAGGGTGCTCAAACACCCAAGAGTAACAAGATCCACTAGGGATAAGTGGGGGGAATCAAATTTCTCGTGTAGATCGGGGCCTTCTCAACCAATCCCGAGCAAATCAACAAGTTTGATTGGCTAGGGAGAGAGATCGGGCGAAAATGGAGCTTTTGGGGGAAGAGGTAGGTCAACATTGGGGAAGAAGACCTCCTTATATAGTGGGGGGAACAATCCAACCGTTACCCCCCAAACCAGCCCCGCAGAGGGCGGTACTACCGCTGAGAACAGCGGTACTACCGCTGAGAACAGCGGTACTACCGCTTCCCCGGGCGGTACTACCGTGGAGCTCGAAGGGCAGGAGAGATACAGACTCGAGCGGTACTGCCGCGGTGGTAGGGCGGTACTACCGCTCATGAGTGGCACTGCCGCTGCAAAGTACCGCACAATCCGACACGAAAAATGACCCCTCGAGTCGACGCGGTAGGGGCCTGGTACCGCAGCGGTACTACTGCTGAGGACCCTCCGGCGGTACTACCGCTGCGGAGCGGTACTGCCGCCTGTGACCCCTAAGCGGTACTACCGCTGGGTACCGGACTCAGCCCAAAGAAGGGGGAAAGACACCTCCAATGAAGCGGAAAGGCTCAGAGGGTGTAAAGAGGATGTGTACGTGTTGATTCCACTCTAGCCTTACCAAAGCGGACCCCCTCTTGATAGTATGGTGACTCCTACGAAACTAGTCCACCAGAAAAGAAGCGAAAGAGCTACACCGTCTTGAATGACACTCCGAGGGGAAAGAAATCATCTCGTGCCAAATGATGAATCTCTGAAATGCTCAAATCACACGATTAGTCTGCAAACATGTTGTCATCAATCACCAAAACTACATCTAGAGAGATATGCCTTAACAATCTCCCCCCTTTTGGTGGATTGATGACAACCATGGATTTGCTCAAGGATATATCATGAAACTGAAGATACTAAAGTACTAGAAAGACATAGAAAAAGATAAGGTAGCATATGTCTTACACCATATGTCTGGAACCTAGGTCTCACTGGCACACAACCAAACAAGGCAAATAGAGAGAAAACACAATGACACAACAAAGAAAACGACGACACCATAAAGCACGAAACCCAACAAATCCCTAAGCTCTCTCCCCCTTTGGCATCGAGACACCAAAAGGGCAAAGAGCAATGCTACGGCTCCAGGTGAAGGCAAACTGAGGAGCTCTCTCATCACATCCTGGCAGGGTCATCTGCACTGCCATCCTCAGTTGGAAACTGCTCGGTGTCGGAATCGGTCCACGGACAGTGCTGCTGAATCCACTCCTCTTCCTCAGTGATCTGGCCCTCAGACCCACTGACAACGGTCGCACCCAGTTGACGCATGAGCTCCTTGTGACGCCCCTGGCCTTCTTCTCAGCCACATGAGTCATGTACTGACCACGAGACTCCATGCAGAAGAGCTTCTTCATCTTGCGCTTGATCTTCTTTGCCCAAGAGGGCTCTGTCCCAGAAGGCTCATAATCCTCATCGTCATCATGGGCCTCAGCCCCGTCCTTGGTCTCCATGTCAGCAGCAGTAGATGGACCCCCGGATTTAGGGGCTGGGGTGCCCCAACTTTCCTTCTTCCTCAGACGCTTGATCTCATGAGAAACTAATTCTCCAGTTTCCAGCATCACCTGGGGATAGACACGTGCCCAGGCCTTCTCAATGAGCAGCATGATGAACGGACCATAGATCGGGCACTTGCGCTCAGAAATGGCAGTGAGAAGTTCAGACCACATAACATAAGAAATGTCCAGGGACTCGCCAGTGTTTGCTTCCTTCTCATGCTGGCAGAAGAGAAGCATATCCACGAGATAGGAGTGGACCATATCCAGATTCCTGATGCGAGGAAAGAGGGTCTCTCGAAAGACACGATGAAGGATGTCCAGGTTGGTAGACAACTCATAGGTTTCCTTCTTAGTCACAGGGTGAACCTTCACAGTGCAGTAGGGCCAGAGGGCTTGCTTGTGAGTGGAGTTGATGTTGCGGTGAGGGCGAAAGCCGACAGGAGTCTCAAGCCCGCGATCTTCCACCTCAAGTAACTCCATGAAGGCCTTCCACTTGATAGACAGTACCTTGCCATTTGTCATCCAGGTCAGAGTCCTTTCTTCATCAGTGCCAAGATGGACAGTAGCATAGAATTGAGCCACCAAATCTGCATCAAAGTCCTTGTTGAACTGCATGATTCTGAGAATGTTTAGCTGAGCATACATCTGAAGAGCTTCACCAAAGTATTCAGGATCCTTTTCCATGGCATCCGTGTTGATGGAGCGAACATCAACATAGAGATTCTTCTTGGCCTTGATCACATCAAAGTAGATGGCAAACTGAAAGCGGTTCCAGAACGGGCGGTTGACCAAATTGGGTTCTTGGTCTTCCGCATAGGGGTTGCGGCGACGCCTTTCCCAGAACTCCTTAGCAGACAACTCAGTCACAGTCTTGCCCCTTGGCTTCGGCCTGTTGGCAGGCTTCTTCTGGAGTTGAGGCGGAGGTGCCGCACTAGAGGAAGCACCTACTGACTCTGAGGTGCGGTAGCACTTTGAAGTTGCACGTCCGGGGTTGACACGGCGGACTTGCTGCTCAGGATGTTCATCACCTGGAACCAAACACGCAAATAGAAGAACCAACACGAAAGAAAGAGCGTAAGCTTCCAAACAAAACAACATGGATCAAACAGTGGTAGGAAAATGATGGAATCTGGCAGGCAGCGGTAGTACCGCTGGCCATAGGCGGCAGTATCGCGCAAGCGGTAGTACCGCTCAAGACTGGGAAACGGCGGTTCCTACTGCCGTGGTCAGATCCAGCACTACCGGACTGCCAAATTCAAAAATACTCCTACCAAAACTTAATCCACACAGTCTAGACGCCTTCTCCAAACTACTCAAGCCGAGATTTAGCCAAAAATCAAGAGATGCAACCACTATTGCCCCAAAAACGCTAGATCAGAGAACTAGACAAAAGGAGAGAAGGAACGAGGGCAATACCGGCATCCATGGCAAGAGAACGAGGTGGGGATCGACTCCACCAAAGGGAATGGAGAGGGATGGCTCGGAGACGGCGGCCCGCCGGAGCCCTCCCGCGGCGAGGCGATGCTGGAGAGAGGAAGAGGGATGAAGGGGCGGTGCGAATGGGTATGGGGGAGGAGAAACCTCCCCCTGCCCCGACATAACCCCCTGGTCCTGCTCCCCAACGGTAGTACCGCTCGGGTGGGCGGTAGTACCGCTTGTCAACATAAGCGGTAGTACCGCACACCACCAACGGTAGTACCGCCCAGCAAGACCCAAAGCCGAGACACCAAACGACTAGCTCAAAAGAAGGGAAAAACAAAAAGGCAAGAAGAGGAGACTAAGACAAGGCAGAGAAAAAGAAAGGCAAGAGACAACGAGGAACAACCACAAGACACAACCTCTCCAAGGAGAGGGCGGTGGCCGGAGCCACCTATGTTTGAGTCAATTGGTATGGCACCGCGAAGAATTATCCTTGGGCCCATGACCAAAACTCGTCTTTGAAGCACAAGTACCATAAAAAATGGCTAATGTGAAAGAGTTGATCAATTTATGCATAATAAGGGGAGGGAGAGTTCATTAAGAGAACAACACTCCCCCTATTTCCATGCCTACACCTAAACAAGATAACAAGTTGAGTAGGGTGGGGAGTGCAAGTGTTCAAGCAACATTGCTTGAATCAATGATATTTAGCTCATGCCTTAACTCGCGAAATCTTGCTTCATCCAACGGCTTCGTGAAAATATCTGCAAGGTTATCATGAGTGTTGACATAGTTGAGCTCGATCTCCCCTCGCCTAATATGATCCCGGATGAAGTGATACCGAATCTCAATATGCTTCGTCTTGAAGTGTTGCACCGGGTTGAGAGAAATCTTGATGGCACTTTCATTGTCACACCAAAGAGGCACTTTGTCACAAATGACACCGTAATCCTTTAAAGTTTGCCTCATCCATAAGAGTTGTGCACAACAACTGCCGGCCGCCACATACTCCGCTTCGGTGGATGAGAGAGACACACAACTTTGCTTTTTAGAAGACCAACTTACCAAAGAGCAACCAAGGCATTGGCACCCTCCGGAAGTGGACTTCCTATCCACTTTGTCTCCCGCCAATCGGAGTCCGAATACCCTACAAGCTTGAAGTTTGCTCCTCTTGGGTACCATAAGCCAAAGTTTGGGGTATGAGCCAAATATCGAAAGATTTGCTTGACCGCCACAAAGTGGCTTTCCTTAGGTGCGGCTTGAAAACATGCACAAATTCCCACACTCAACATGATATCCGGTCTAGATGCATAAAGGTAAAGTAAGGAACCAATGATGGAGCGATATACCTTTTGATCCACCACTTTACCATTGGGATTGATGTCAAGTTGGCACTTGGTGGGCATTGGAGTGGACGCCGGCTTGACATCAGTTAGCTTGAATCTCTTGAGCATGTCTTGAGTGTATTTGGCTTGGTTGATGAAGGTTCCTTCTCTTCTTTGCTTTACTTCGAAACCGAGAAAGAACTTCAACTCTCCCATGGAAGACATCTTGAACGTAGTCGATACCCTTGACTTGGGAGTAGCCTTGTGCCACCAATCGTGCCTTGTTGCGGACGATGGTCCCATGAGCATCTTGCTTGTTCTTGAATATCCACTTGGTTCCAATGACATTGTGGTTCCCCGTTGGCCTTGGCACTAATCTCCACACCTTGTTGTACTCGAAGTTGTTGAGTTCTTCATGCATGGCATTGAGCCAATCCGGATCTTCGAGTGCTTCATATACCTTTTGGGGTTCCACACAAGAGACAAACGCGTGATGTTCACAATAGTTTGCCAATTGTCTACGAGTGCTTACCCCCTTTTGAATGCTTCCAAGCACATTCTTCATGAGATGACCCTTGGTGGAGAGCTTGGAAGCAATCTTGGCGGCACGACACTCCAATTCCTCCTTGGTGGTGAGTTGAGGAGCGGTCACTTGATCATCTTGAGCGCCGTCTTGAGCTTGTTCTTGATCTTGAACTTGCTCGGAGAAAAGAACTTGACCTTGGGCATCACTTGGTGTGTCACCACCGTCTTGAGCATGATCTTGCCCTTGGTCTTGTTCATGAGGTTGAGGGCCTTCACTTTGTTCTTCAGAAGCGTGTGGGCCTTGGGTTGGTGATGGCTCCACTTGAGTGGAGCATTGTCCTTCTCCTTCGGCCACAAGGGGTTCCTCAATGGGTAGGATAAAACCAACACCCATTCTTCTTATGGCTTGAGGAGGAATTTCATCACCTACATCACAAGTGCCACTTTGCTCCACGAGCCGTTATTCTCATCAAACTCCACGTTACACGTCTCCTCAATAAGTCCCGTGGATTTATTGAGGACACGGTAAGCATGAGAGTTTGTAGCATAGCCAACAAATATGCCCTCATAAGCTCTAGCCTCAAATTTAGACAACCGAACACCTTTCTTGAGAATGAAACACTTACACCCGAACACCCGAAAGTACTTGAGGTTGGGCTTGTTACCGGTGAGTATCTCATATGGGGTCTTGTTCAAGCCCTTGCGGAGGTAGAGCCGATTGGATGCATGACACGCGGTGTTGATGGCTTCGGCCCAAAAGTTGTATGGAGACTTGAACTCCGCCATCATGGTCCTTGCGGAATCCATCAACGTCCGGTTCTTCCTCTCCGCAACACCGTTTTGTTGAGGGGTGTAAGGTGCGGAATATTGATGCTTGATCCCCTCATCACTAAGAAACTCATCCAAGGTGTAGTTCTTGAACTCGGTGCCGTTGTCACTTCTTATTGTCAAGATCTTTGCATTGTGTTGACGTTGGGCTTCATTTGCAAAGTCAATGACGGTTTGTTGGGTCTCACTCTTCCTCTTGAAGAAATACACCCAAGTATATCTTGAATAGTCATCCACAATCACCAAGCAATACTTTCTACCCCCAAGACTATCAAAGGATGGAGGCCCAAAGAGATCCAAATGAAGGAGCTCCAAAGGCCTCTTCGAGTAAATGAGAGTCGTGGGAGGGTGAGCCTTCTCATGAAGCTTTCCTTCGATACAAGCACTGCAAGCACGATCTTTAGCAAAACTAACGTTCGTTAGTCCATGGACATGGTCCCCCTTGAGAAGACTTTGCAAAGATCTCATATTGACATGGGCTAAACGGCGATGCCAAAGCCATCCCACGTCAACTTTAGCCATTAGGCATGTCGCGGTCTTAGTGGGCCGCTCCGAAAAGTTAATCACATAGAGACCGTTCTGGACATGCCCAACAAAGGCTACTTTAAGAGTCTTGCTCCACAAGAGGGCCACGGTATCAATATCAAAGAAGGTGGCAAAACCCATGATTGCAATTTGACGAACGGAAAGTAAATTGTATGCAAGGGACTCAACAAGCATGACTTTCTCGATCGTGAGATCATGAGAAATGACTACTTTGCCGAGTCCCAATACCTTAGAAGACGAGGCATCACCCCACTCGACATTGGTGGGCATAGATGGAATCTTGTGCACGTCCACCACCAAGTCCTTGCTTCCGGTCATATGATTTGTAGCTCCACTATCGAGCAACCATGATCCCCCACCGGAAGCAAACACCTACAAGAGATCAATGCTTGGTTTTAGGTACCCATTTTGTAATGGGTCCTTTGATGTTAGTAAAAAGGGTCTTAGGAACCCAAATAGACCATTCAATATACTCATGAGGAGAACCAACAAATTTGGCATAAACATGCCCATCACTAGCACGACATAGCACATAAGAAGGATTAAAGTCGCCGGCTTTGTTGGAAGGGGTGGCATTGCCCTTCTTGACACCGCACCCTTCGCATTGTTCTTCTTCTCCTTGAAAGCACCCTCTCCCTCCTTCACAAAAGTTTGCTTGAGGGGAAGAGGTCGTTTGGTCTTGTCATTCTTCTTCTTGTTCTTGGGCTTGGGTGCAAACCCAATCCCCTCCTTGGCCACAACGTCATTTTGATTGCTCAAAAGGTCGTTGAGGTTCTTCTCATATTGTATGCATGACACAAGGACTTTCTCAAGTTGCTCCTTCAACTTAGCATTCTCCTCAACAAGATGCACATGCTCACAACAAGGGTTATGTAACGCCCCAAGACCGACGCTCCAGACGCCTTCCTTGTTTTTCGTTATCGTCGCGTGTATTTATTTGTTTGTTGCATTCATCATCGCATCATACGCATTGCATCCGCATGTTTTCTTAAACTTGTAGTTGCTCGTAGTTGCCGCGTTCCCCTTGCCTTCGTTGACCGTTCCGAGACCAACCAGATTTTGTTTCCCTCTTGCCTGGCTTCCTAACCTCTTTGCACATCCCGCAAATCCCTCACGCGCGTTCGAAAACCTTGCCCGAACCCGACCCGGAGTATTGTTACCGTTGGGTCCGGATCATCCCCAAACATCTATAAAACATCTCCGTTTCTTATTTAGACTCTCCTAGCCTATTTTATCTCGATCGTCCGATTACGATCGGAGGGATTCAGTAGCCCCTACCTAATCCCTACTTGCTATTTAAACAGATAAGCCTAGCCTGGCCTCCTGTCCCATCCATGCTTTCCGATCGCGCCGCCGCCGGCCCACCTGGTCTCCTCCTCGTCTTCCCCACCGAGCCAACCACCATCCATCTCAGATCCATCTCCCTCCAGCCGCAGCCTCCGACCACCTCCCACGATCTCCGCGCCACCAAAAATCCCCACTCGATCCCGAGCGGGAGAGGACTCCAACGCCCCCTCTGCTTCGTCCCGCGCGCACAAGTCCAACTGGAGAGGAGCTCCTCCACGCCGTGCTCCTCACCGACGCTCGCGCCCGCAACCAGGCACCCGAGGCCGAGCCTCCTGCCTCGTCCGCGCAACCCCGCTGGCGACCACCACGACCCCGTCGCCGTCTCCTTCACTTTCTTCTCCCTGCCTCCCTTTTTCCTACTGCCTTCTCCTCTTGTTTGCCTCTCTCTCACGATCTCCCGCTCTCTCCCTGCTTGCTCTCACAGGACGTTGCGCCAGCGCCATGGAACTCGAAGTCCACCGCCGGCCAGGTTCCTCGCCGACAACCGCGACCTCCGCCTCGGATCCGTCGGCTTCGTCCCGTTCTGGGTCTTCCCCGCCTCAAGCTGCGTCGCCCTCGCCGGAGAACGCGCCAGGTCCGCCGCCGTCGTCCTGCTTCACGAGGACAAGGACGAGCCCCTGCCTCCTCGCCCGCTTCGTCCAGCCGTGTTGACCAGCTCGCCAAGTCCCTGCACGCGCCCCTGCCTCGCGTTGACCGTGCCCCTCCTCGTCGTCCTGCGCCTGCCCCCCTGCTTCGCTCGCACGGGCCGGCCTCGCCAGCAGCCGGCCTGCTGCTATCGTCTCCACCGACTGGGCCTTGGCCCATGGTGAGCACTCCAGCGCCCCCCTCTGTGCAGCCTACCAATGTTTCGGCCTGTAACGAGTTTCGGCCCGAGTCACTGTTTTTCCCGCGAACGAATTTGTTAATTAATCAGAGAGCTACAGTTTTTTAGAAAACCCCTCTTATTCATGCATTTAATATCTCACAAACTATGCATCATATGTAAAAACTTCTTATATGTAAAATGCTTAGAATTTCATCTAGTTTCATAATATGCTGCTTTCATCCTTGTTTAAAATGTTTAAACTTGCTGTTTGCTTTATTTTTGCTTAAATGCCATGCTAAAATGCTTTATTTCATAACTAAATAACCGTAGCTCAGATTTAAATAAACTTTATATGTAAATGGGGTAGAAAAATGCATAGATTAACTTGGTCCACTTTATTTTTCTGTTTAACAACATTAAAATTGTGTTTATGGCAGAACAGTACAAAATCTGAAATATGCACATGAGGATTTTCTGGAATTGTTGTTTGTTGTTCCGGCCTCATTTAAACTTGCCTAAATAGTTAGTTTATTTATGCTTCACCCTCTTGCCATGTTTAACAGCATTTAACTTTGTTGGGTACATAAATGAGAGCGAACTAAATAACTTGAATGTGGTGTTTCGTCAATATGCAACTCGTTGCATATTGAGCTCCACTAAATTTGTAGTATTGTTTGTGCACCTTGCCATGCCATGCCTCATTAAACTGGACATGCATCATACTTGATTGTGCATCATGCCATGTTTATGTGATGATTTTTTACTATGTTGTTTGTTTCTTTCCGGGTTGCTTCTCTCATTAGCTTCGGTTTCGTTCCGGAGTTGTGAGGATTCGTTCGACTACGTCCGTTTGTCTTCTTCATGGACTCGTTCTTCTTCCTTGCGGGATCTCAGGCAAGATGACCCCTCGAAATCACTTCTATCTTTGCTTGCTAGTTGTTCGCTCTATTGCTATGCCGCGCTACCTACCACTTGCTATATCATGCCTCCCATATTGCCATGTCAAGCCTCTAACCCACCTTGCCTAGCAAACCGTTGTTTGGCTATGTTACCGCTTCTGCTCAGCCCCTCTTATAGCGTTGCTAGTTGCAGGTGAAGATGAAGTTTGTTCCATGTTGGAACATGGATATGTTGGGATATCACAATATCTCTGATTTAATTAATGCATCTATATACTTGGTAAAGGGTGGAAGGCTCGGCCTTATGCCTGGTGTTTTGTTCCACTCTTGCCGCCCTAGTTTCTGTCATACTGGTGTTATGTTCCTTGATTTTGCGTTCCTTACGCGGTTGGGTGATTTATGGGACCCCCTTGACAGTTCGCTTTGAATAAAACTCCTCCAGCAAGGCCCAACCTTGGTTTTAACATTTGCCACCTAAGCCTTTTTCCCTTGGGTTCTGCAGACTCAAGGGTCATCTTTATTTTAAACCCCCCGGGCCAGTGCTCCTCTGAGTGTTGGTCCGAAACGGGCAGCCTACGGGGCCACCTCGGGGTAACTCGAGGCCTGGTTTTACTCGTAGCTTGAACTATCCGGTGTGCCCTGAGAACGAGATACGTGCGACTCTTATCGGGATTTGTCGGCACATCGGGCGGCTTTGCTAGTCTTGTTTTACCTTTGTCGAAAAGTCTTGTAACCGGGATTCCGAGACTGATCGGGTCTTCCCGGGAGAAGGAATATCCTTCGTTGACCGTGAGAGCTTGTGATGAGCTAAGTTGGGACACCCCTGCAGGGTATAAACTTTCGAGAGCCGTGCCTGCGGTTATGGGGCAGATGGGAATTTGTTAATGTCCGGTTGTAGAGAACTTGACACTTGACTTAATTAAAATACATCAACCGCGTGTGTAGCCGTGATGGTCTCTTCTCGGCGGAGTCCGGGAAGTGAACACGGTTCTTGTGTTATGGTTGTGCGTAAGTAGTTTCAGGATCACTTCTTGATCACTTCTAGCTTCACGACCGTTGCGTTGCTTCTCTTCTCGCTCTTATTTGCGTATATTAGCCACCATACATGCTAGTGCTTGCTGCAGCTCCACCTCACTACCCTTTCCTACCCATAAGCTTAAATAGTCTTGATCTCGCGGGTGTGAGATTGCTGAGTCCTCGTGACTCACAGATTCTACCAAAATAGTTGCAGGTGCCGATGATACCAGTGTAGGAGATGCAACCGAGCTCAAGTGGGAGTTCGACGAGGACCTTGGTCGTTACTATGTTTCGTTTCCCGATGATCAGTAGTGGAGCCCAGTTGGGACGATCGGGGATCTAGCATTTGGGGTTATCTTCTTTTTTATTTGGATTTGACCGTAGTCGGTCTATGTGTGTATCTTGAATGATGTATGAATTTATTTATGTATTGTGTGAAGTGGCGATTGTAAGCCAACTCTTTATCCCATTCTTGTTCATTACATGGGATTGTGTGAAGATGACCCTTCTTGCGGCAAAACCTACAATGCGGTTATGCCTCTAAGTCGTGCCTCGACACGTGAGATATAGCCGCATCATGGGCATTACAGGTTAGTAGCATTTGCATTATCAATTAACACCATATGAGGAAAGGTGGCTTTCTCCTTAGTTAGCTTCACTTGGAGTTGATCATGAGACTCCTTGAGGCTAGCATGAACACCCTTCAAGACTTTGTGAGCCTTGTCGAGAATGTCAAACTCCTCTTTGAGTCTAGCAAGATCAACCCCAAGCTTTGCCTTCTCGGAGTTTAGCACACGAGGCACAACAAGAGCATGATAAAGATCTTTCTTTAACTTAGCATGACCATCATTGTATGACTCCTCAAGAACCAAACGAAGACCACGCTCTTCGTCAAGAGCATTGGAAAGATCCGAAATCTCATCGGCATAGTCACGACTATGCCCCTCCATCTTAGAGATGGTATCTTCGTGAGCCTCGATCATGTCATTGGCTTCAGCAAGTTGTTCCAAGAGAGCAACGAAGTTCTTCTTGGATTTACCCTTGAGTTTACCCATAAAGGTCTCAAACTCATTTTCCTCCATATTTGTCCCCTCATGTTCATCAATGCTATCCGTCACAGAAGGATGATTAATGATGGTAGTTTTGATGTTGGGAGTTACCTTGTTGGTGGCTTTAGCCATGAGGCACTTGGCGGTGATGTTTTCATTGGGTGAGTCGAAGAGAGACATCCGTGGAGTCATCGCAATGGCAACGGAGGCCATGGCAACCGACTCACCATCTTCATCATCGTCATCATCCTCATTGTACTCTTCTTGTACCACCAATGCCTTGGGAGGAGTCTTCTTGGTGAAGTTGCTCTTGTTGGGGAACGACTTGGCCTTGTCCTTTCGAATGAGCTTTCCACCATTGTCTTCCCTCTTCTCGTAAGGGCACTCCGCAACAAAGTGGCTCACATTGCCAAAATTGAAGCAAGTCCTCACTCGTTGCTTACCCTTTGCGCCACTTGAATTGTTCTTGTTGAAGTTTGGCCTTGAGTTCTTCTTGCTCCAAAATTGCCTTAAAGCAAGAGCCATGTGTTCATGATAGGCATACTTCGTATCTTCGAGGTTGCTCTCTTCTTCTTCCTCTTCATCCTCTTCCTCCATACTAACCTTGGCCTAGCAAGGTTGGGCTTCTTTACTCTTTGAGAGCGAAGAACCGCATTGTCGGCGGTCTTGTCCAAGATGCTCATAGCAACGAACTCATCCAACACTTCACTTGAGGACAAGGTGTGGAAGTCTGGCCTTTGACAAATGACGGAGGACATGGCTTTGTGGTAGGGCATCATTGCCTTGAGGAATTTGCGCTTGATCCAATTTTCATCCGTGTCCTTACTTCCATGATCTCGGAGAGAGACCGCGAGTTTGGTTACTCTCCGAAAAAGCTCACGAGGTTCTTCATCTTCTTCCATTGCAAACTCATCGGCTTCATCTTGCACCACTTCATAGTTGGAGCGTTGAATGCTTGCGCTTCCCCGATAGAGGGAAACAACTTCGAGCTAAGCATCTTTGGCCACGGTGTAGGGCCGGAGATGAGGAAGATCTTCGGGTGGGATTGCTTCTTGGGTGATGAAGAGAGCATTCTCATTGAATTGATGATCCACAACTTCTCTAGGAGTGACGTTACTTCGGTCATGCGGATAGAAACCTTCTTCAATGATTCTCCAAAGGTTAGTGTTCACATGATTTAAATGACGCTTAAAACGATAGACCCAAGAATCAAAATCTACATTCTTCTCAATCTTAGGGGCCGGGCCGGCATGATTCAAATGAGTGGAAGGGAGTGGTCCACCATAGACAAGTGGAGGTTCCACATGTGCAAAGATGCCGGTGCCATTTTTACCACTAGAAGAAGGAGCTTTCTCGCTAGTGGCTTCCCCTTTGTCGGAGGTAGCATCCGTCACCTTGTTGGCGGGATCACCCACTTTCAACGGTGCGGTGGAAAGTTTAAGCCCTTCTAAGAATTTATTAAACACGCTTTCGACCTCGGTAGTCATGGAGGTTTTCAATGTGTCCAACGCCACATTGAATTCCTCACGAGAGACTGTGGTTCCCCCATCTCCCGTAGACGAGACCGGATTCACACCGAAGTGCTCCTCCACACCGTCTACGACGTCAACCATACTCTTCGGACGGTAAAGTACTTAATAAAGAGACGAGGCTCTGATACCAATTGAAAGGATCAACATAGTTGACTAGAGGGGGGGGGGTGAATAGGCAACTAACAATTTTTAGCTTTTCTTTACCAATTTAAACTTTGCATCAAAGTAGGTTGTCTAGATATGCAACTAAGTGATCAACCTATATGATGCAATGACAACAAGCACACAAGCAAGCAAGGGATTTAACACAAGTACGCTTGCGAAAGTAAAGGGACGAGATAACCAAGAGTGAAGCCGGTGAAGACGAGGATGTGTTACCGAAGTTCCTTCCTTTTGAGGGGAAGTACATCTCCGTTGGAGCGGTGTGGAGGCACAGTGCTCCCCAAGAAGCCACTAGGGCCACCGTATTCTCCTCACGCCCGCACACAATGCGAGATGCCGTGATTCCACTATTGGTGCCCTTAAAGGCGGCGACCGGACCTTTACAAACAAGGTTGGGGCAATCTCCACAACTTAATTGGAGGCTCCCAATGACACCACAGAGCTTCACCACAATGGACTATGGCTCCGCGGTGACCTCAACCGTCTAGGGTGCTCAAACACCCAAGAGTAACAAGATCCGCTAGGGATAAGTGGGGGGAATCAAATTTCTCTTGGTGGAAGTGTAGATCGGGGCCTTCTCAACCAATCCCAAGCAAATCAACAAGTTTGATTGGCTAGGGAGAGAGATCGGGCGAAAATGGAGCTTGGAGCAACAATGGAGCTTTTGGGGGAAGAGGTAGGTCAACATTGGGGAAGAAGAACTCCTTATATAGTGGGGGGAACAATCCAACCGTTACCCCCCAAACCAGCCCCGCAGAGGGCGGTACTACCGCTGAGAACAGCGGTACTACCGCTGAGAACAGCGGTACTACCGCTTCCCCGGGCGGTACTACCGTGGAGCTCGAAGGGCAGGAGAGATACAGACTCGAGCGGTACTGCCGCGGTGGTAGGGCGGTACTACCGCTCATGAGTGGCACTGCCGCTGCAAAGTACCGCACAATCCGACACGAAAAATGACCCCTCGAGTCGACGCGGTAGGGGCCTGGTACCGCAGCGGTACTACTGCTGAGGACCCTCCGGCGGTACTACCGCTGCGGAGCGGTACTGCCGCCTGTGACCCCTAAGCGGTACTACCGCTGGGTACCGGACTCAGCCCAAAGAAGGGGGAAAGACACCTCCAATGAAGCGGAAAGGCTCAGAGGGTGTAAAGAGGATGTGTACGTGTTGATTCCACTCTAGCCTTACCAAAGCGGACCCCCTCTTGATAGTATGGTGACTCCTACGAAACTAGTCCACCAGAAAAGAAGCGAAAGAGCTACACCGTCTTGAATGACACTCCGAGGGGAAAGAAATCATCTCGTGCCAAATGATGAATCTCTGAAATGCTCAAATCACACGATTAGTCTGCAAACATGTTGTCATCAATCACCAAAACTACATCTAGAGAGATATGCCTTAACAATCTCCCCCCTTTTGGTGGATTGATGACAACCATGGATTTGCTCAAGGATATATCATGAAACTGAAGATACTAAAGTACTAGAAAGACATAGAAAAAGATAAGGTAGCATATGTCTTACACCATATGTCTGGAACCTAGGTCTCACTGGCACACAACCAAACAAGGCAAATAGAGAGAAAACACAATGACACAACAAAGAAAACGACGACACCATAAAGCACGAAACCCAACAAATCCCTAAGCTCTCTCCCCCTTTGGCATCGAGACACCAAAAGGGCAAAGAGCAATGCTACGGCTCCAGGTGAAGGCAAACTGAGGAGCTCTCTCATCACATCCTGGCAGGGTCATCTGCACTGCCATCCTCAGTTGGAAACTGCTCGGTGTCGGAATCGGTCCACGGACAGTGCTGCTGAATCCACTCCTCTTCCTCAGTGATCTGGCCCTCAGACCCACTGACAACGGTCGCACCCAGTTGACGCATGAGCTCCTTGTGACGCCCCTGGCCTTCTTCTCAGCCACATGAGTCATGTACTGACCACGAGACTCCATGCAGAAGAGCTTCTTCATCTTGCGCTTGATCTTCTTTGCCCAAGAGGGCTCTGTCCCAGAAGGCTCATAATCCTCATCGTCATCATGGGCCTCAGCCCCGTCCTTGGTCTCCATGTCAGCAGCAGTAGATGGACCCCCGGATTTAGGGGCTGGGGTGCCCCAACTT
This sequence comes from Aegilops tauschii subsp. strangulata, assembly GCF_002575655.3. Classification (NCBI taxonomy): domain Eukaryota; kingdom Viridiplantae; phylum Streptophyta; class Magnoliopsida; order Poales; family Poaceae; genus Aegilops; species Aegilops tauschii. Next base: position 319,794,743 of record NC_053041.3, read on the forward strand.
TCCTTCTTCCTCAGACGCTTGATCTCATGAGAAACTAATTCTCCAGTTTCCAGCATCACCTGGGGATAGACACGTGCCCAGGCCTTCTCAATGAGCAGCATGATGAACGGACCATAGATCGGGCACTTGCGCTCAGAAATGGCAGTGAGAAGTTCAGACCACATAACATAAGAAATGTCCAGGGACTCGCCAGTGTTTGCTTCCTTCTCATGCTGGCAGAAGAGAAGCATATCCACGAGATAGGAGTGGACCATATCCAGATTCCTGATGCGAGGAAAGAGGGTCTCTCGAAAGACACGATGAAGGATGTCCAGGTTGGTAGACAACTCATAGGTTTCCTTCTTAGTCACAGGGTGAACCTTCACAGTGCAGTAGGGCCAGAGGGCTTGCTTGTGAGTGGAGTTGATGTTGCGGTGAGGGCGAAAGCCGACAGGAGTCTCAAGCCCGCGATCTTCCACCTCAAGTAACTCCATGAAGGCCTTCCACTTGATAGACAGTACCTTGCCATTTGTCATCCAGGTCAGAGTCCTTTCTTCATCAGTGCCAAGATGGACAGTAGCATAGAATTGAGCCACCAAATCTGCATCAAAGTCCTTGTTGAACTGCATGATTCTGAGAATGTTTAGCTGAGCATACATCTGAAGAGCTTCACCAAAGTATTCAGGATCCTTTTCCATGGCATCCGTGTTGATGGAGCGAACATCAACATAGAGATTCTTCTTGGCCTTGATCACATCAAAGTAGATGGCAAACTGAAAGCGGTTCCAGAACGGGCGGTTGACCAAATTGGGTTCTTGGTCTTCCGCATAGGGGTTGCGGCGACGCCTTTCCCAGAACTCCTTAGCAGACAACTCAGTCACAGTCTTGCCCCTTGGCTTCGGCCTGTTGGCAGGCTTCTTCTGGAGTTGAGGCGGAGGTGCCGCACTAGAGGAAGCACCTACTGACTCTGAGGTGCGGTAGCACTTTGAAGTTGCACGTCCGGGGTTGACACGGCGGACTTGCTGCTCAGGATGTTCATCACCTGGAACCAAACACGCAAATAGAAGAACCAACACGAAAGAAAGAGCGTAAGCTTCCAAACAAAACAACATGGATCAAACAGTGGTAGGAAAATGATGGAATCTGGCAGGCAGCGGTAGTACCGCTGGCCATAGGCGGCAGTATCGCGCAAGCGGTAGTACCGCTCAAGACTGGGAAACGGCGGTTCCTACTGCCGTGGTCAGATCCAGCACTACCGGACTGCCAAATTCAAAAATACTCCTACCAAAACTTAATCCACACAGTCTAGACGCCTTCTCCAAACTACTCAAGCCGAGATTTAGCCAAAAATCAAGAGATGCAACCACTATTGCCCCAAAAACGCTAGATCAGAGAACTAGACAAAAGGAGAGAAGGAACGAGGGCAATACCGGCATCCATGGCAAGAGAACGAGGTGGGGATCGACTCCACCAAAGGGAATGGAGAGGGATGGCTCGGAGACGGCGGCCCGCCGGAGCCCTCCCGCGGCGAGGCGATGCTGGAGAGAGGAAGAGGGATGAAGGGGCGGTGCGAATGGGTATGGGGGAGGAGAAACCTCCCCCTGCCCCGACATAACCCCCTGGTCCTGCTCCCCAACGGTAGTACCGCTCGGGTGGGCGGTAGTACCGCTTGTCAACATAAGCGGTAGTACCGCACACCACCAACGGTAGTACCGCCCAGCAAGACCCAAAGCCGAGACACCAAACGACTAGCTCAAAAGAAGGGAAAAACAAAAAGGCAAGAAGAGGAGACTAAGACAAGGCAGAGAAAAAGAAAGGCAAGAGACAACGAGGAACAACCACAAGACACAACCTCTCCAAGGAGAGGGCGGTGGCCGGAGCCACCTATGTTTGAGTCAATTGGTATGGCACCGCGAAGAATTATCCTTGGGCCCATGACCAAAACTCGTCTTTGAAGCACAAGTACCATAAAAAATGGCTAATGTGAAAGAGTTGATCAATTTATGCATAATAAGGGGAGGGAGAGTTCATTAAGAGAACAACACTCCCCCTATTTCCATGCCTACACCTAAACAAGATAACAAGTTGAGTAGGGTGGGGAGTGCAAGTGTTCAAGCAACATTGCTTGAATCAATGATATTTAGCTCATGCCTTAACTCGCGAAATCTTGCTTCATCCAACGGCTTCGTGAAAATATCTGCAAGGTTATCATGAGTGTTGACATAGTTGAGCTCGATCTCCCCTCGCCTAATATGATCCCGGATGAAGTGATACCGAATCTCAATATGCTTCGTCTTGAAGTGTTGCACCGGGTTGAGAGAAATCTTGATGGCACTTTCATTGTCACACCAAAGAGGCACTTTGTCACAAATGACACCGTAATCCTTTAAAGTTTGCCTCATCCATAAGAGTTGTGCACAACAACTGCCGGCCGCCACATACTCCGCTTCGGTGGATGAGAGAGACACACAACTTTGCTTTTTAGAAGACCAACTTACCAAAGAGCAACCAAGGCATTGGCACCCTCCGGAAGTGGACTTCCTATCCACTTTGTCTCCCGCCAATCGGAGTCCGAATACCCTACAAGCTTGAAGTTTGCTCCTCTTGGGTACCATAAGCCAAAGTTTGGGGTATGAGCCAAATATCGAAAGATTTGCTTGACCGCCACAAAGTGGCTTTCCTTAGGTGCGGCTTGAAAACATGCACAAATTCCCACACTCAACATGATATCCGGTCTAGATGCATAAAGGTAAAGTAAGGAACCAATGATGGAGCGATATACCTTTTGATCCACCACTTTACCATTGGGATTGATGTCAAGTTGGCACTTGGTGGGCATTGGAGTGGACGCCGGCTTGACATCAGTTAGCTTGAATCTCTTGAGCATGTCTTGAGTGTATTTGGCTTGGTTGATGAAGGTTCCTTCTCTTCTTTGCTTTACTTCGAAACCGAGAAAGAACTTCAACTCTCCCATGGAAGACATCTTGAACGTAGTCGATACCCTTGACTTGGGAGTAGCCTTGTGCCACCAATCGTGCCTTGTTGCGGACGATGGTCCCATGAGCATCTTGCTTGTTCTTGAATATCCACTTGGTTCCAATGACATTGTGGTTCCCCGTTGGCCTTGGCACTAATCTCCACACCTTGTTGTACTCGAAGTTGTTGAGTTCTTCATGCATGGCATTGAGCCAATCCGGATCTTCGAGTGCTTCATATACCTTTTGGGGTTCCACACAAGAGACAAACGCGTGATGTTCACAATAGTTTGCCAATTGTCTACGAGTGCTTACCCCCTTTTGAATGCTTCCAAGCACATTCTTCATGAGATGACCCTTGGTGGAGAGCTTGGAAGCAATCTTGGCGGCACGACACTCCAATTCCTCCTTGGTGGTGAGTTGAGGAGCGGTCACTTGATCATCTTGAGCGCCGTCTTGAGCTTGTTCTTGATCTTGAACTTGCTCGGAGAAAAGAACTTGACCTTGGGCATCACTTGGTGTGTCACCACCGTCTTGAGCATGATCTTGCCCTTGGTCTTGTTCATGAGGTTGAGGGCCTTCACTTTGTTCTTCAGAAGCGTGTGGGCCTTGGGTTGGTGATGGCTCCACTTGAGTGGAGCATTGTCCTTCTCCTTCGGCCACAAGGGGTTCCTCAATGGGTAGGATAAAACCAACACCCATTCTTCTTATGGCTTGAGGAGGAATTTCATCACCTACATCACAAGTGCCACTTTGCTCCACGAGCCGTTATTCTCATCAAACTCCACGTTACACGTCTCCTCAATAAGTCCCGTGGATTTATTGAGGACACGGTAAGCATGAGAGTTTGTAGCATAGCCAACAAATATGCCCTCATAAGCTCTAGCCTCAAATTTAGACAACCGAACACCTTTCTTGAGAATGAAACACTTACACCCGAACACCCGAAAGTACTTGAGGTTGGGCTTGTTACCGGTGAGTATCTCATATGGGGTCTTGTTCAAGCCCTTGCGGAGGTAGAGCCGATTGGATGCATGACACGCGGTGTTGATGGCTTCGGCCCAAAAGTTGTATGGAGACTTGAACTCCGCCATCATGGTCCTTGCGGAATCCATCAACGTCCGGTTCTTCCTCTCCGCAACACCGTTTTGTTGAGGGGTGTAAGGTGCGGAATATTGATGCTTGATCCCCTCATCACTAAGAAACTCATCCAAGGTGTAGTTCTTGAACTCGGTGCCGTTGTCACTTCTTATTGTCAAGATCTTTGCATTGTGTTGACGTTGGGCTTCATTTGCAAAGTCAATGACGGTTTGTTGGGTCTCACTCTTCCTCTTGAAGAAATACACCCAAGTATATCTTGAATAGTCATCCACAATCACCAAGCAATACTTTCTACCCCCAAGACTATCAAAGGATGGAGGCCCAAAGAGATCCAAATGAAGGAGCTCCAAAGGCCTCTTCGAGTAAATGAGAGTCGTGGGAGGGTGAGCCTTCTCATGAAGCTTTCCTTCGATACAAGCACTGCAAGCACGATCTTTAGCAAAACTAACGTTCGTTAGTCCATGGACATGGTCCCCCTTGAGAAGACTTTGCAAAGATCTCATATTGACATGGGCTAAACGGCGATGCCAAAGCCATCCCACGTCAACTTTAGCCATTAGGCATGTCGCGGTCTTAGTGGGCCGCTCCGAAAAGTTAATCACATAGAGACCGTTCTGGACATGCCCAACAAAGGCTACTTTAAGAGTCTTGCTCCACAAGAGGGCCACGGTATCAATATCAAAGAAGGTGGCAAAACCCATGATTGCAATTTGACGAACGGAAAGTAAATTGTATGCAAGGGACTCAACAAGCATGACTTTCTCGATCGTGAGATCATGAGAAATGACTACTTTGCCGAGTCCCAATACCTTAGAAGACGAGGCATCACCCCACTCGACATTGGTGGGCATAGATGGAATCTTGTGCACGTCCACCACCAAGTCCTTACTTCCGGTCATATGATTTGTAGCTCCACTATCGAGCAACCATGATCCCCCACCGGAAGCAAACACCTACAAGAGATCAATGCTTGGTTTTAGGTACCCATTTTGTAATGGGTCCTTTGATGTTAGTAAAAAGGGTCTTAGGAACCCAAATAGACCATTCAATATACTCATGAGGAGAACCAACAAATTTGGCATAAACATGCCCATCACTAGCACGACATAGCACATAAGAAGGATTAAAGTCGCCGGCTTTGTTGGAAGGGGTGGCATTGCCCTTCTTGACACCGCACCCTTCGCATTGTTCTTCTTCTCCTTGAAAGCACCCTCTCCCTCCTTCACAAAAGTTTGCTTGAGGGGAAGAGGTCGTTTGGTCTTGTCATTCTTCTTCTTGTTCTTGGGCTTGGGTGCAAACCCAATCCCCTCCTTGGCCACAACGTCCTTTTGATTGCTCAAAAGGTCGTTGAGGTTCTTCTCATATTGTATGCATGACACAAGGACTTTCTCAAGTTGCTCCTTCAACTTAGCATTCTCCTCAACAAGATGCACATGCTCACAACAAGGGTTATGTAACGCCCCAAGACCGACGCTCCAGACGCCTTCCTTGTTTTTCGTTATCGTCGCGTGTATTTATTTGTTTGTTGCATTCATCATCGCATCATACGCATTGCATCCGCATGTTTTCTTAAACTTGTAGTTGCTCGTAGTTGCCGCGTTCCCCTTGCCTTCGTTGACCGTTCCGAGACCAACCAGATTTTGTTTCCCTCTTGCCTGGCTTCCTAACCTCTTTGCACATCCCGCAAATCCCTCACGCGCGTTCGAAAACCTTGCCCGAACCCGACCCGGAGTATTGTTACCGTTGGGTCCGGATCATCCCCAAACATCTATAAAACATCTCCGTTTCTTATTTAGACTCTCCTAGCCTATTTTATCTCGATCGTCCGATTACGATCGGAGGGATTCAGTAGCCCCTACCTAATCCCTACTTGCTATTTAAACAGATAAGCCTAGCCTGGCCTCCTGTCCCATCCATGCTTTCCGATCGCGCCGCCGCCGGCCCACCTGGTCTCCTCCTCGTCTTCCCCACCGAGCCAACCACCATCCATCTCAGATCCATCTCCCTCCAGCCGCAGCCTCCGACCACCTCCCACGATCTCCGCGCCACCAAAAATCCCCACTCGATCCCGAGCGGGAGAGGACTCCAACGCCCCCTCTGCTTCGTCCCGCGCGCACAAGTCCAACTGGAGAGGAGCTCCTCCACGCCGTGCTCCTCACCGACGCTCGCGCCCGCAACCAGGCACCCGAGGCCGAGCCTCCTGCCTCGTCCGCGCAACCCCGCTGGCGACCACCACGACCCCGTCGCCGTCTCCTTCACTTTCTTCTCCCTGCCTCCCTTTTTCCTACTGCCTTCTCCTCTTGTTTGCCTCTCTCTCACGATCTCCCGCTCTCTCCCTGCTTGCTCTCACAGGACGTTGCGCCAGCGCCATGGAACTCGAAGTCCACCGCCGGCCAGGTTCCTCGCCGACAACCGCGACCTCCGCCTCGGATCCGTCGGCTTCGTCCCGTTCTGGGTCTTCCCCGCCTCAAGCTGCGTCGCCCTCGCCGGAGAACGCGCCAGGTCCGCCGCCGTCGTCCTGCTTCACGAGGACAAGGACGAGCCCCTGCCTCCTCGCCCGCTTCGTCCAGCCGTGTTGACCAGCTCGCCAAGTCCCTGCACGCGCCCCTGCCTCGCGTTGACCGTGCCCCTCCTCGTCGTCCTGCGCCTGCCCCCCTGCTTCGCTCGCACGGGCCGGCCTCGCCAGCAGCCGGCCTGCTGCTATCGTCTCCACCGACTGGGCCTTGGCCCATGGTGAGCACTCCAGCGCCCCCCTCTGTGCAGCCTACCAATGTTTCGGCCTGTAACGAGTTTCGGCCCGAGTCACTGTTTTTCCCGCGAACGAATTTGTTAATTAATCAGAGAGCTACAGTTTTTTAGAAAACCCCTCTTATTCATGCATTTAATATCTCACAAACTATGCATCATATGTAAAAACTTCTTATATGTAAAATGCTTAGAATTTCATCTAGTTTCATAATATGCTGCTTTCATCCTTGTTTAAAATGTTTAAACTTGCTGTTTGCTTTATTTTTGCTTAAATGCCATGCTAAAATGCTTTATTTCATAACTAAATAACCGTAGCTCAGATTTAAATAAACTTTATATGTAAATGGGGTAGAAAAATGCATAGATTAACTTGGTCCACTTTATTTTTCTGTTTAACAACATTAAAATTGTGTTTATGGCAGAACAGTACAAAATCTGAAATATGCACATGAGGATTTTCTGGAATTGTTGTTTGTTGTTCCGGCCTCATTTAAACTTGCCTAAATAGTTAGTTTATTTATGCTTCACCCTCTTGCCATGTTTAACAGCATTTAACTTTGTTGGGTACATAAATGAGAGCGAACTAAATAACTTGAATGTGGTGTTTCGTCAATATGCAACTCGTTGCATATTGAGCTCCACTAAATTTGTAGTATTGTTTGTGCACCTTGCCATGCCATGCCTCATTAAACTGGACATGCATCATACTTGATTGTGCATCATGCCATGTTTATGTGATGATTTTTTACTATGTTGTTTGTTTCTTTCCGGGTTGCTTCTCTCATTAGCTTCGGTTTCGTTCCGGAGTTGTGAGGATTCGTTCGACTACGTCCGTTTGTCTTCTTCATGGACTCGTTCTTCTTCCTTGCGGGATCTCAGGCAAGATGACCCCTCGAAATCACTTCTATCTTTGCTTGCTAGTTGTTCGCTCTATTGCTATGCCGCGCTACCTACCACTTGCTATATCATGCCTCCCATATTGCCATGTCAAGCCTCTAACCCACCTTGCCTAGCAAACCGTTGTTTGGCTATGTTACCGCTTCTGCTCAGCCCCTCTTATAGCGTTGCTAGTTGCAGGTGAAGATGAAGTTTGTTCCATGTTGGAACATGGATATGTTGGGATATCACAATATCTCTGATTTAATTAATGCATCTATATACTTGGTAAAGGGTGGAAGGCTCGGCCTTATGCCTGGTGTTTTGTTCCACTCTTGCCGCCCTAGTTTCTGTCATACTGGTGTTATGTTCCTTGATTTTGCGTTCCTTACGCGGTTGGGTGATTTATGGGACCCCCTTGACAGTTCACTTTGAATAAAACTCCTCCAGCAAGGCCCAACCTTGGTTTTAACATTTGCCACCTAAGCCTTTTTCCCTTGGGTTCTGCAGACTCAAGGGTCATCTTTATTTTAAACCCCCCGGGCCAGTGCTCCTCTGAGTGTTGGTCCGAAACGGGCAGCCTACGGGGCCACCTCGGGGTAACTGATGAATCTCTGAAATGCTCAAATCACACGATTAGTCCGCAAACATGTTGTCATCAATCACCAAAACTACATCTAGAGATATATGCCTTAACAGTTTGGCACATGCAAATTTACTTGGAACGGCAGGTAAATACCGCATATAGGTATCACTACAGGAATCAAGCACTTTGCCGTCTGCCATGGCTGACGGCAAAGGCATGCCTGGCGGATGGCAAAGGCCTTTGCTGTCAGCCTGCAGACGGCAACACATCCGGCTGAACAAACTACGGCAAAGGGCTCTTTGCCGTTTGCTGGCGAACGACAAAGATGCAAAGGCCTTTGCCGTCTGCCAGCAGACGGCAAGGGCCTGGACGGCACATGTGGCAGCTTAGGTCTGTTAAGGGGTTAACGGCGTGCTTTGCCGTCTGCCAGCAGATGGCAAAGCGCCCAAATAGGCTAGAACAGATACCACCAGGTAGCTGACACGTGGCATGTTTTGCCGTCTGTTGGCTGACGGCAAAGATGCAAAGGTCTTTGCCGTCTGCCAGCAAACGGCAAAGCATGCCATATAGGCAAGCCCAGTGCACCCCAGGTTGCACAGGTAGCTGACATATGACAGCTTTGTCGTCTGCTGGCTGATGGCAAAGCAGCTCTTTGCCATCTGCCAGCAGACGGCAAAGTGCGTGTATAGCCCTTGTTTTTTCTTAAATTCAATCAATTTCACAGAATTTCATATATACATATATATATATATATAGATATATAGAAGTAGAATTTTCTACAATAGCTTGCCACAGAACTAGTTAAGGGTTTCAACGATGCAAAAGTTCTCAAAAATCCTGAAAAAAATACTGAACCAATCTAGTCAAAAAAATACTGAACCAACACACCTATAATATAACATGATCCAACGGAGGGATTAAAAAAATACGACTGTGTGTCCTGGACGAAAAAAACAAATATGTCAGTATATATTTATGTCGCAGTGAGCTCAAAAGCTTGTTATTTTTGCCGAGCAGTCATAAATACATATTGTGACAATCCCTCCGTTGGATCATCTTATTACATTAGAGACATGCTTCCATATTTATTTCATATTTTTTGATAACTTTTAAACCGTTAAAAGTTTAGAGAGCCTAAACAAGTTCTGTGGCAAGCTATGGTAGACACAATTTTACCTATATATCTTTCCCTAATCTCTCCCTAATAATAAAGCACGGATTGACTTTGTCGGGTTCACCGTCACAATACGCTTCTTTCCGTGAATTTACGCTTTCAGTTTGAATTTAAAACATATACGCGAGGTGGTACTAAAGATTGATTTATTATTAGGGAAAGATTGATTGCGTTAAAGATTGCTGGGCCGTCGGTCGCTTTCCAAATTGGGCTGGGCCTTCCTTCTCCTATAAAAAACTTGATGCGTTAACCACCAGACTGAGTCTCCTTCTTCTATTCAACTCAAAAAAAAAGAGTCTCCTTCTTCTATCATCGATCGATCTGCTACTTCGTCTCTACTTTGCTTCTTTCTTTCTGCACGAGACGTCCCCGATAGCACATCGATGTAGTTCAGCAGCAGATCAGGTTTCCTTCCTCATCTTTGATCCAACCTGTTCTCCTTCCTCTTCTTTCATCCAATCTTTCCACTTTTTGATCTAATCCTCCCTGCACCCAAAACCATCTCTAACACAAACTACTTCGTGCACCCATGGGGTGTCCGGCAGGGACTCCGGAAGGGTCACCTTTCTCCTAATAATGAGTAATAAAAACTAATATGCCCGTGGGTTCAATCTCCTCACGTAGAGAAGATTTTATTCGTTCATCGTTTTTGTATGGGGTTCGTCCTCCTTCGGTCCTGCAGCGCCGCATCGTCGTGCAAGCCGGCTTGTCATCAGCCTTGCGGCAGCACAGCTCACGGCAGCGCCGCCAGCTTCCTCCACGGTCCGCGGCTTGCAGCAGCTCGCAACACTGGGGGGCGACAACAACCCTCTCCTCTATTGGCCCGCTCGCAGGCGCCGCCGCCTCCTGTTTGTTTTCTCCAGTGTGGATCGAATGCAAGCAACGAGAGCCTCGGGACAGCGAGTAGCAGCCAGAGAGGGGGGTGTCGGTGAAGTCAGACGGCGAGTAAGCAGCCAGCGCCAAAAAGGGCCGCGCTATACCTGCGCGTCGATTGCTCGGATCAGATTCAGAGGGGAGACCTGCAGGTTGCCGGTGTGTGCTCAGATCGGGTATCCATAGTTCCATATGAATCAGGAAGAGGAGGCGGTTAGGAATTTGGACAGGTCTAACAATTCAGTTTTGATGGGATCAGATCGGCGGGTGGCGGCCAACAGGTGATGACAATTAATCCCTCCCTGATATGTCCAATTACACAGTCAACAAGGCGTACTGCTAATCCAATAAATCCAGTGTGATCCATGGTGATCGAAGACCAAAAGCTTCCCTTTGCAGTCTTTCAAGCAAAGAATTCCGTGGAAGTCTAGGACATATATATATACATGTGCAGTTTCTTCCATGTTGATCCGTCAGTTGCTCGGCAGCATATGCGTTGATGGATTCCAATTCTACATGCCAGATCGATTGTTCCAATTCTACATGCGTGCACATATTGACTGCTCTAGACTTGATCGCTCAATTGGGATTTCCAGAAAAATAAATTAGGATTATGTACAGCAGACCACATATGCTTCACCTTGCATCACCAGGGCAGCGCTGCCGTTGCACTAACTACAGTCATCAGCAACGTCCCATGATGCTATCCAGTGCACAAGGAGAGACACTATGCATGTTAGAATTCTGGTTTCTATTAACCGTAGGCAAGAAACTGGATGGATATGCCTGCATCCATATACGAGCAAATGGGGGGTCGACAAAAAACAAAAGGGGCATATTGATCACCTGATTAACAACATTGCCAATCCTGTGCTCGAGTTTTATGGATTTCTATGCGTACATGACCATGACCAACGGGATTCAGCAGAAATACAGAAGGTGCACAGTATTAACTAATTCCACTGTAGATTATTGCGATTGCTTGGAATAAAAGACATAGCTTTTTTTTAATCCTTAGCTGGTTGAATTTCATAAAATAGCATGCACATAAAACTACACGTCACTTAAGTGACCTTACAGTATAGTGTGTATTTTTCTTAAACTAGCTGCTTTTTGTAGGTCTAAATTAAATATAAAATGAGGTTGAGACAAGGATTGTTCATGGTTGGATATTGATCCAAATTAAGGCATAGAAAGATGACATATAAAGATGTAGGAAAATGACTGATGACCTTTTCTCTTTTTGTATGTATAGGAAGTAATTGACTGAATTCATGTTGGAAGTCAACTTCTGTTAGGTAACTACTACATCTCAATCTTTTTGGAGCAATGAGTGTGCACAAATTGATGTAATACAATTTCATCTAGGTGGATATATTGTAGTTTTATCTACAGTTATAGGAATTTACTTACCTCTGTGGTTTTGATAAAAGATCAAGATGTGTGTATTATATGCATGGTCGACTTAGCTGGAAATTTTTCACAAATGGGTATTATATGGTTGACTTAGCTGGAATTTTTTTAACAAAATTTCTATGAAATTCATACAGGTATTCTAATTGAGTTTTCCAGTAAAATAATGTCAATCTTTATTACCCCGTTGCAACGCGCGGGCATATGTGCTAGTAATAATAAAGCACGGATTAACTTTGTCGGGTTCACCATCACAATACGCTTCTTTCCCTAAGTTTACGCTTTCGGTTTTAATTTAAAACATATACGTGAGGTGGTACTAATTTGGGGAGTGTGCATTATAAATAAGAAAAACAGAAAGGAAATACTCCTCTGCTTCATTACAATCGATTTAATTACAGGACAATCATGGGCAGGTCTCTTTTCGATCGCTCGATTCGATGGGATTCGAACTATGTTTCGGCCGGCTGTACCAGGTTGGCTTCTTCTCCAAGCGGGGAACAGGTGGACGGGGATGCGAGCTGAGCCATGGAACTCGACCATGGGCAGTCCCCGACAGTGTCATCCTCACAAAGCGGATTGCAGCAACCCGCCGCAGGGTCGAGGGAGCCGAGCCCTGGAACACGACAATGGACATGCCTGGACAGCGTTGTCCTCTCCTCACCGCCGAGCCCGCACGCGTGCGACCACCAGTCGGCCTCCAGCAGCCCGCCGCGGGTCGATTTCCCATCGCCCCAACCCTCTTGGCATGGTCACCCCGCTCGCCGTTGCCGGCACCTCCACTACGTCGCGTCGTTGGCCTCCACTACTCGGCGCCCTCCAATGGATAGCATTGCTCCCGCTCCACCTCCAGCTCTTCTCCTCTTTTTCTCTGTCCTGCCAGGTCCATCCGCACAACACTAGGGGACGTGAGATCCCAGTGTGAGTATTGATTGATTTAATCTTTGTGTGTAAACTTTCAAGCAAGCATCTCCCAATTCCCATCTAATATTGTAAACTTGAACAGATTTGGACAGACGATCTTGAGTTCTTGACATTGGGTAACGGCAACCTGGACGGAGCTCTATCCTCTATCGAGGCTAATTTTCTCTGATCTATGCCATGCCCATCTCTTTTTCTGCAACATCGTGGTGGAGAAAGCGGGTGCTGTCTGGGGAAGAAGAGAGGTCGCCGTTGTGGGGGAAAGGATGCACTGGGAAGGAAAGGATGCAGCCGAGGCGAGCAACCGCCCTGGTGCGCGTTGTGGAGCCGATGAAGGCGGCTGCTATTGTTGTCAGTGCTGCGCTTCTATTAGATGGAGCAGCAAGTTCTTGCAGATGCGCTACTGAGGGATATACATAGAGAGAGAGAGGCGGATAGCTGTGAGAAGAGAGATGAGATAAGATTTGTTTATTCTATCTGCTGATGTTGCTGATGCAGTTCGTTTCTGCTGTGCAGATGAGAGATGTGGAGAGAGAGATTGTGTTGTGTACTGCTTGCCCATGTAATATTTATTTATGATTGATTTGTTTCTTTTTCTTACGACAGGCACAATGATGATACGATACATGGATTTATTGAGTGACAAATACAATCACACTGATGAACATTTGAAGCGGCGGAGGTACGCGCCAGAGTTAATGTTAATCTTAATTCATATTAGCCTTTTTGATTGCATGCTCTATGTCGTGTTAGAGTATTTTAATGGATCGCAGGGATGCAGTGGTGTTGATAGTGGCTAGGAGATATTTGCACACAAGTCATGTTGTGAGATGATGCATTGGCTTGTGTAACATCCCAAATTTTCAATTTTGAATGTTATACAATAGATCATTATTGCATATCATATTTTTATTTGTGATAGATCCTAGAAATTCTACGCAACTCAAGGACCCACGGAGAGAATTGGGATTTCGTTATTTTCATATTTGGGTTTTCTCAAATTTTGAAAATAGGATCATTTGATTTTATTTATTTTATCTTCAATTATTTCAATAAAAAAATAAGAGAGAGGGAATAAAATGACTTTCCCAAAATAAAGAAATATTGAGGATTTAATAATAAAATCAAATAAGATTTTATTTCGAATTTTATCGCTATTTTATTTGAAATTAGGAATAATATGCGTTTTTTTAAAATTGCATTTTAGGCCCAAATAAATGTTCATCTTGTCCGGCTTGTTTTTAGAGGACGGAGAAAGTTTATTTGGAGATTTTTGAAGTCCGTTTAGTATTTCTTTTAATTGTTTTTCTGCATGAAATTATTAAAAAAAACGAACCGACCTAACCGGGCCGTGTCCGCCTGGGACACCGACCCGGCTGGGCCTTTAAAGCCCGAGGCGCCCGAGCAGCCCCAGCCCGAGCCGCCCCAGCCCCGCCAAACCCTAGCGCCGCCGCCGGATCCCGCCGCCGCCGCCGACGCCGCGCCCCGCCGCCCGTCCCAACCGCCGCCGCCTCGTCGACCGCCGCCCCGCCCGCCGGACCTCGCCGGAGGTAGCCGCCCCGCCGCCGACGGTTTTCTTCAGAAAAACCGCCCGGTTTTTAAAAAAAACCGCGGTTTTATTTTTTGGGTTTAGTTTATTTAGCGAACGCCTGTTCGTACGTTCGTTTTTAATGAACGGTTTTCGTCGTTTAGCCGCAGACAGCGAACGTTCGTTCATTAGCCTGTTCGTCAGTTTTTCTTTTTCTCGGAATTTTGGCGATTATTTCGATCGCGATTTCCGATCTGTTTTTCGTTTTAGTTTAACTTTTCGCTCGTTTATCGGAATCAGGCGATTCAAGCGCCTAGAGTTTCGTCTCGAAACCCTCTTTCCGTTTAACCAACTTAAACAAGTATTTGCTACTGTAAAATTTGACTTAGGTCCAGATTAGTAAACGGAGATTGTTTCTTTCGCCGTTTGAGTTTCGTTGCTTCGTTCGATTTGATTCTTTTTGCAAACCGGAGTTCTTAAGTTGAACTTTCTGGTTAGATCTCTTATTTTGAGTTTTACCCGTGCACCCTTGCTTGATTGCTTATGTATGTATTGTTTGTTTGCGATAGAGTACCCGGAGTGCGAAGCGTGCTACTACGAGTCTCTAGGTTTCACGGATCATCAGCAAGGCAAGTAACACTTTGATCATACCTCTTTACCACCCAGTTTTATTGCATTAGATCAACCCTCAAACTATTGCATGGTTAGGGACTATTTAATATGTGGGTTTTGGGAAGTAGATGAGGTAGTACCTATTGCCCTGTTTATTATCAAACCTTTGGGAGTTACTTCTACGTTTGCTCGTAGACGTGGATTGGGTTTGAGTGAATTTCCATGACAGATGTGAGGATGTTAATTAATGGTTAACTTAAGGTGGCTACTTTAACACACATCTGGGTGGATTGAGGCACCTGGGGAACCCAATGTTGCCTGTATTTTTGGATATCCTGGAGTACCCGTGAGATTATTTCTATGGACCGCCACCCAGGCTCAAAGGGATCATGAGATTATTCATGCTAGAAACTTCCGTGTGTAGCCACAAGCTATTATGGGCTCTAGCATAGTTGAGTAGGTTACATGACCTCTTGAAGAGGTGGGCTAGCAGATGTAGGGGAAAGTAGGTGTAACTGTCCACCCGGAGTAAAGAGTTGTTGTTTCTGAAAGACTGTGTCTCGGTCATCCGTTTTTCAAACACCATGTAGTGCGAGAAATCAAACGGAGGAGATCGAGTCTTGTGGGGAAAAGTGCGCAAACCTCTGCAGAGTGTACAAACTAATCATGGTTAGCCGTGTCCCCGGTTATGGACATCTTGAGTATCTAGTTCTTGGATTATCATGTGAATCTCATCATCATGTTACTTAATTTAATTTGATTGGGTTAATCACGTTCTTAATTGGGATTGAGTTGGAGGTACCTTCTTAATGTTTAACAACCACCATGATAGTTAAATAAAATTTATTCCTTTGTTGTAGGGAAAAATTGGCTTTTCGCAAACTGTAACCATAGAGCTTTCCACCAGCCATATGTGCATGTAGTGATATCATTATTCTGTTCATTACTCTCTATGTGTTACTTTGCCAGCATATTCCATGTGCTGACCCGTTTTCGGGCGGCAACGTTCATGTTACAGACTTTTCAGACGACGAGTAAGGAGCCTTAGGTCGTGGTCTTATACTCAGTGATGCCGTTGGAGTTGATGGACTCACTTTATCTTCCAAGCCTTCCGTTGTTATCGTATTTAGATGGCCTTAAGCCATATTTATTGTAATAAGTTCTCTCTTGAGACTATTCGATGTAATAAGTGTGTGATTGCTACTCTGTTATAAATCCTTCAAGTACTGTGCGTGTCAGCATTACCGATCCAGGGATGAGACTGATGCACAGAGACTAGACTGTTTGAGGTCTGGTCGCTACAAAGATGGTATCAGAGCACACGCTGACTGTAGGACACGACCACTAAGCTAAAGCCCTAGATCACTACTCTCTTCTCATTTCTGACTCCTTTCCTTTCTTCCACTCTTTTAGGATGGCGGATGCAAGGAACAAGTTCGCGCAACCGGATGAGGATACACCTTTTGGACGACACTTGAAGGAAGTCACTAAGTACCTGAACATTGGAATACCAAGCTTCACCAGGACGTACAACGCCACACTACCAGAAGAGGAGCGTTGGATGATTCAAGTTCAAGTTCCAGGAAGGACGTTCATGCCAGTCACTGGGCCCATAGAGTTTTCCTTTGATGCACCAACCTGGAGTCTAGGAAAGAGCATGGTAGCCCACATTGATCTCAAGGATACTATCTATCAGATTTGTGGGCGCTGAGACGAGCAATGGGAGATGATCAGCACCAGGAAGGATAGATCTATTGCAGCTTTCATTCAGGAGTTAAACCAGCACATTTGTCACCAGGAGAACCAGATATGCGCAGGCATGATAGATTTGAAGAAGGCAATGACAAGGATCACGGAGATGGAGGAAGAACTCAAGGCTACACACGAAGATTATATGGAGGAAATCGTCGCACTAGTAGAGAAGAATGGCGACCTGCAAAGAAGCTAGGAGTTTTCATGGGAGACCCTGCGCCAGGAGGAGAAGATGACAGTTCCACTTGCCCGGAGAACTATATCATCATCGACGACACCGACTCGGACCCTGACGATAGCGATGGTGACTATGTTGATGAAGCTGGAGTAGATATCATGGAGTCTTTGACCGATCAATTTTTCTAATCAACCACCATATGAGTAGTAGTATTCCACCATGTATATAGTATAGTCCAAGCACTTTGTAACGATAGTTAGAGTGATTGTATGCCTTGTTTGAATTGATTGGAGTGATATGATTGTGTTTTGTGCATATGGGTAGTGTTTTCCCTCTAGATCTCATTCTATCCTATTTTCTCATCTTTTCTAAACCCATCAGATGCCTCCGAGACGCGACACCGGATTTGTTTTCCCACCGGAGATCACTCAGTTGATTCAGCAGCAGAATGCCCTGATGCAAGTGCTAGTTCAGAACCAAGGCAACAACAACAACAACAACAACAACCCACCACCACCACCACCAGTTGATCACTTAGCCCGTTTTCTTAGGCTGAATCCGCCAGTGTTCTCCAGTAGCACCGAGCCGGTTGTTGCAGATGATTGGCTTCGCAAGATTGATAGGGAGTTGACCACTGCAGGATGCACAGATGCGGAGAGAGTGCGTTTTGCCGCACATCAGCTTGAGGACCCGCAGCATCATGGTGGGAGAATTACACAGCCACTCACCCCATTGACACTGTCACATGGGACCAGTTTCAGCAAGCTTTCCGTACTGCCCATGTTTTAGCAGGAGCTATGGCCATGAAGAAGCATGAGTTTCGCAACTTACGCCAAGGAGGACGTACCGTTGGCCAATACGTGGAGGATTTCAGTAAGTTAGCACGTTATGCCTCAGATGACGTTGCTACGGATGCAGCTAAGCAAGAGAAGTTTCTAGAAGGACTGAATGATGAGCTGAGCATGCAGTTGATGGTGGCAACTTTTAACAACTACCAGGAGTTGGTAGACAGAGCTCTCATGATTGAAGGGAAGCAGCAGCAGATTGAGAGCCGTAAGAGGAAGTATGGACAAGGAAAGTACAGTACAGGAGCTCATCAGAAGCCTCGTTTTACCCCGAACTCGGGAGGACACCTTCAGCATAACCACAGAGGTCACAATCACAATGGAGGGAGCTCGCACAATCATAGTGGCCCCAAGAATGGCAATGGGAACGGAGGAAGCAACGGACAGAACCGTACCAACCCATCAACCCCAGCCAAGAGGGATCTGAGCCACATTACTTGTTTCAAGTGCCAGAAGACTGGACATTATGCAACTGAATGTCCGGAAGCTAAGAATGGAAATGGCAATGGAAGCTCGGGGAAGAAGCCGAACCCTTTCAACAGGGGACAGGTGAACCACGTTAACATGCAGGAGGTTGAAGCATAGCCTGATGCAGTAATAGGTAAGTTTTTGGTTAAGTCATTTACTGCAATCGTTCTTTTTGATACTGGTGCATCACATTCATACATATCAAGGGGATTTGTGGATAAGTATAAGTTGCCCACCAAAGTTCTTAGAACACCTATGTTAGTAACCTCGCCAGGAGCAGAGTATATGGCAAGCCAAGGATGTTTTCAGATGCCATTGGCCATAGGTAGGCATGTTTTCCCCTCAGACCTAATAGTTTTGGAGTCGCAAGGTTTGGATGTGATTTTGGGAATGGATTGGCTATCGATGTATGGAGGAAATATCGATTGCGCCAGTAAGACGATCTTGCTTACTACCCCAGAAGGAAGAAGGATTAAGTATTTATCCCGGCATGTGCCGAAGAGGACTCAAGTGAATTCCTTATCAGGAGTTGTACAGGAGGAAGTACCAGTGGTGAAGGATTTCCCTGACGTATTTCCAGAGGAGCTGCCAGGCATGCCACCGGATAGGGACATTGAGTTTTTGATTGAGCTTTTGCCAGGCACAGGGCCGATATCTAAGAGACCGTACAGGATGCCCGCTAAGGATTTGGAAGAAATTAAGAAGCAGATTAAGGAGTTACTAGATAAAGGATATATTCGCCCAAGTTCGTCACCTTGGGGATCACCAGTACTTCTAGTGGAAAAGAAAGATGGATCGTTGAGGATGGTTGTTGATTATCGTGGATTGAATGAGGTGACGATCAAGAACAAGTACCCACTGCCGATGATCAATGATTTATTTGACCAGTTGCAAGGAGCTAAAGTGTTTTCTAAAATCGATCTGCGATCAGGGTACCACCAGCTGAAGATTCGAGAGCAGGATATACCTAAGACAGCTTTTACCATAAGGTATGGGCTATATGAGTACACCGTTATGTCATTTGGCCTGACTAACGCACCTGCCTATTTCATGAACATGATGAACAAAGTGTTTATGGAGTTTTTGGATAAGTTCGTCGTAGTGTTCATTGATGATATTCTGGTCTATTCGAAGAATGAAGAAGAGCATAAGGAGCATTTGCGTTTGGTACTTGGAAAGCTCAGAGAACATCAGTTATATGCCAAGTTCAGCAAGTGTGAGTTTTGGTTAAAGGAAGTTGGATTCCTTGGACATGTTATATCCGGAGAAGGAATAGCAGTAGATCCCACCAAGGTTAACACTGTGACAAATTGGGAATCACCACGTCAGTTGGAGAGATCCGGAGTTTTCTTGGACTCGCAGGATACTACCGGAGATTCATTGAGAATTTCTCGAAGATTGCAAAACCTATGACAAAATTGTTGAAGAAGGACACCAAATTCAACTGGACTGAGGAATGTGAGGCCAGTTTTCAGGAGTTGAAAAGACGCTTGGTTACATCACCAGTGTTGATTCTACCAAATCAACGCAAAGATTATGAAGTGTATTGCGACGCTTCACGTCGAGGACTTGGAGCCGTACTTATGCAGGAGGGAAGAGTTGTTTCATATGCCTCACGACAGCTTAAACCCCATGAGTTGAATTATGCTACACATGATTTGGAGTTAGCAGCCATAGTGCATGTGTTGAAGACATGGAGACATTTTCTCATCGGAAACCATTGTGAGGTGTTCACGGATCACAAGAGTTTAAAGTACATTTTCACGCAGAAGGAGTTGAATCTCAGGCAAAGGAGATGGTTGGAGCTCATTAAGGATTATGATATGAGATTGCATTATCACCCAGGAAAGGCTAACGTAGTAGCTGATGCGTTGAGCCGCAAGAGTCATGTAAATACCCTCATGACCGGAGAGTTACCCAAGGAGTTAGCAGAAGACCTTTGCGAGCTGCGTTTGGAGATAGTTCCAAGAGGTTATGTAGCAGCCTTGGAAATTCAGTCTACCTTGATGGATAAGATCAGAGAAGCTCAGAAGACGGACAAGGAGATTGCCGAGATAAAGGAAAGGATGAGTAAAGGAAAAGCCAAGGGATTTCATGAGGATGAGCACGATACCTTATGGTTTGAGGACCGCGTTTATGTGCCCAATGATCCGGAGATCAGGAAGTTGATTCTGCAAGAGGCCCATGATTCACCATATTCGATTCACCCAGGAAATACCAAGATGTACCTGGATTTAAAGGACAGTTTCTGGTGGACCGGAATGAAGAAGGATATTGCGGAGTATGTAGCAGTTTGTGATGTATGTCAGAGAGTGAAGGCAGAGCATCAGAAGCCAGCAGGATTGCTACAACCATTGCCGATACCCGAATGGAAGTGGGATAAGCTAGGCATGGATTTTATCACGGGATTGCCCAGGACTCGTTTAGGCTATGACTCGATATGGGTTGTAGTCGATCGTTTGACGAAGGTAGCTCATTTCATCCCAGTGAAGACCACTTACACCAGTGCTAAGTTGGCAAAGATATACATGACCAGGATCGTATGTCTGCATGGAGTTCCGAGGACCATTGTATCAGATAGAGGAACCCAGTTTACTTCAAAGTTTTGGAATCAGTTGCACGAAACTTTGGGTACCAGGCTAGAGTTCAGTACAACCTTTCATCCACAGACAGACGGACAGACCGAGAGAGTCAATCAGATTTTGGAGGACATGCTGAGAGCTTGTGCGCTTGATTATGGATCTAGTTGGGACGACAATTTGCCTTATGCAGAGTTCTCTTATAACAACAGTTATCAAGCCAGTTTGAAGATGGCCCCTTTCGAAGCGCTGTATGGAAGAAGGTGCAGAACACCGTTGTTGTGGGACGAAGTTGGAGACCGACAGTTGTTTGGACCAGATTTGATTAAAGAGTCTGAACAGAAGGTGAAGTTGATTCGCAATAGGCTCAAGGTAGCCCAGTCCAGGCAGAAGAGTTACGCGGATTCTAAAAGCAAGGAGACAGTCTACGAAGTCGGAGACATAGTGTATCTTCGAGTATCACCACTTCGAGGAGTGAAGCGCTTTGGGGTTAAGGGAAAGTTAGCGCCACGTTTTGTAGGACCATACAAAGTTTTGGAGCGTATGGGAGAAGTTGCTTACAAGTTGGAATTTCCCGAAGGATTGTCGGGAGTTCATGATGTCTTCCACGTTTCTCAGTTGAAGAAGTGTCACGCGGAGATGGCTAAGATACCACTGAGAGATACAGTGCCACTGGAAGCGATTCAGCTGGATAGTGATTTGACATATGAGGAGAAACCAGTCAAGATTCTCGAATATGCCAGCCGAGTCACCCGCAGCAAGGTTATCAAGTTTTGCAAAGTTCAGTGGAGCCACCATACCGAGGATGAAGCCACCTGGGAGCGAGAGGAAGATCTATGGAAGGACTACCCTCACCTATTTTCTAGCCAACCCGAATCTTGAGGGCGAGATTCATCTTAAGGGGGGTAGGTTTGTAACATCCCAAATTTTCAATTTCGAATGTTATACAATAGATCATCATTGCATATCATATTTTTATTTGCATCTTGGCTAGATCCTAGAAATTCTACGCAACTCAAGGACCCACGGAGAGAGTTGGGGATTTCGTTATTTTCATATTTGGGTTTTCTCAAATTTTGAAAATAGGATAATTTGATTTTATTTATTTTATCTTCAATTATTTCAATAATAAAAATAAGAGAGAGGGAATAAAATGACTTTCCCAAAATAAAGAAATATTGAGGATTTAATAATAAAATCAAATAAGATTTTATTTCGGATTTTAACGCTATTTTATTTGAATTTAGGAAAAATATGCGTTTTTTCAAAATTGCATTTTAGGCCCAAATAAATGTTCATCTTGTCCGACTTGTTTTTAGAGGACGGGGAAAATTTATTTCGGGATTTTTGGAGTCCGTTTAGTATTTCTTTTAATTGTTTCTCTGCGCGAAATTATTAAAAAAAACGAACCGACCTAACCGGGCCGTGTCCGCCTGGGACACCGACCCGGCTGGGCCTTTAAAGCCCGAGGCGCCCGAGCCGCCCCAGCCCCGCCAAACCCTAGCGCCGCCGCCGCCGACGCAGCGCCCCGCCGCCGCCGTCCCGACCGCCTGTAACACCCACGATGCGACTATATCTCGCACGTGTCGAGGCACGACTTAGAGGCATAACCGCATTGTGGTTTTGTCGCAAGAAGGGTCATCTTCACACAATCCCATGTAATGAACAAGAATGGGATAAAGAGTTGGCTTACAATCGCCACTTCACACAATACATAAATAAATCATACATCAATTAGAGTACACACATAGACCGACTACGGTCAAAGCCAAAAGAAAAGAAGATAACCCAATTGCTAGATCCCTGATCGTCCCAACTGGGCTCCACTACTGATCAACAGGAAACGAAACATAGTAACGACCAAGGTCCTCGTCGAACTCACACTTGAGCTCGGTTGCATCACCTGCACTGGTCTCATCGGCACCTGCAACTGTTTGGAAGTATCCGTGAGTCACGAGGACTCAGCAATCTCACACCCGCGAGATCAAGACTATTTAAGCTTATAGGAAGGAAAGGGTAGTGTGGTGGAACTGCAGCAAGCACTAAGCATATATGGTGGCTAACATACGAGAGCGAGAAGAGTAGCAACGGAACGGTCGTCAACTAGTAATGATCAAGAAGTGATCCTGAACTCACATAACCCAAAAACCGTGTTCTCTTCCTGGACTCCGCCGAAAAGAGACCATCACGGCTACACACGCGGTTGATGCGTTTTAATTAAGTCAAGTGTCAAGTTCTCTACAACCGGACATTAACAAATTCCCATCTGCCACATAACCGCGGGCACGGCTCTCGAAAGTTTATACCCTGCAGGGGTGTCCCAACTTAGCCCATTATAAGCTATCACGGTCAACGAAGGATATTCCTTCTCCCGGGAAGACCCGATCAGTCTCGGAATCCCGGTTTACAAGACATTTCGACAATGGTAAAACAAGACCAGCAAAGCCGCCCGATGTGCCGACAATCCCGATAGGAGCTGCACATATCTCGTTCTCAGGGCAACACCGGATGAGACATCCTACGAGTAAAACCAGACCTCGATTTCCACGAGGGGCCCCGCAGTCTACTCAGTTCGGACCAACACTCGAAGGAGCACTGGCCCGGGGGGGGGGGGTTAAAATAAGATGACCCTTGAGTCTCCAGAACCCAAGGGAAAAGGGGATAGGTGGTAGCAAATGGTAAAACCAAGGTTGGGCCTTGCTGGAGGAGTTTTATTCAAAGCGAACTGTCAAGGGGGTCCCATAAATCACCCAACCGCGTAAGGAACGCAAAATCAAGGAACATAACACCGGTATGACGGAAACTAGGGCGGCAAGAGTGTAACAAAACACCAGGCATAAGGCCGAGCCTTCCACCCTTTACCAAGTATATAGATGCATTAATTAAAATAAGAGATATTGTGATATCCCAACATAATCATGTTCCAACATGGAGCAATCTTCAACTTCACCTGCAACTAACAACGCTATAAGAGGGGCTGAGCAAAAGCGGTAACATAGCCAAACAATGGTTTGCTAGGAAGAGTGGATTAGAGGCTTGACATGGCAATATGGGAGGCATGATATGACAAGTGGTAGGTAGCGCGGCATAGCAATAGAGCGAACAACTAGCAAGCAAAGATAGAAGAGATTTCAAGGGTATGGTCATCTTGCCTGAGATCCCGCAAGGAAGAAGAACGAGTCCATGAAGAAGACAAACGGACGTAGTCGAACGAATCCTCACAACTCCGGAACGAAACCGAAGCTAACGAGAGACGCAAACCGGAAAGAAGCAAACAACATAGTAAACAACCATCACATAAACATGGCATGATGCGCAACCAAGTATGATGCATGTCCGGTTTAAAGAGGCATGGCATGGCAAAGTGCACAAACAATACTACAAATTAAGTGGAGCTCAATATGCAACGAGTTGCATATTGAGGAAACACCACATTTGAGTTATTTAGTTCGCTCTTGTTTATGTACCCAACAACATTAAATGTTATTAAACATGGCAAGAGGTGAAGCATAGTAAGACTATCTATCTAGGCAAGTTTAAATGAGGCCGGAACAACAAACAACAATTCCGGAAAATCCCCATATGTCATTTAGCAATTTAAAGCAAACAACAATTTTAAACATTTAAATGTTGATATCATGATGCGGATGACAATGCAGGTTTTAAGCAATTTTATGAAAATGTTGACATGAGCATGTTATGAAGCATTTGTCACCGTGATGGAAGAAAGGGGTGCCACGGCAACGAATCGGAAAATGATGCCACGACAACATATCGGTTCCGATAGCTCACGGAGATACCGGTGCAAAAGAAGTGGGCGTGAGCGTGTCATGCAAGGATGGTAGGGTGCTCCCGGATTTTTGGTTCCCACGGTACGGTGGCATGGCAATCGAGGAATGTGCAAAGACCTCTCTCGGACACGGTGCAAACACGAGCATCTCATACAACACACATGCATTCATTCACAGGCGTCGTCTCAGGGTTATACCTTTGAAGCGTGCGTTTCGGAACGGATCAAGTTCGGTACGATGTAGAGGAAGTAGTCGTTCACGGGTCGTCGTGGGAAGTAGTTGTAGACGTTTCGTAGATGAACTTGGCGTAACTTGGCGACGGTAGTGGTACACGTTGTCTTGTCGACTCCGAGCGATGGTAGTCGTACACGACATGTTGTGGAAGTAGGTGGTACACATATCATAGAGGAACTTGATAGAATGCAGTCCCCGGGGTCGTCGCGGTACTTGTAGCTCGTGTAACTCCACCGTTGGTTGTGTAATCGTACATGGGTCTCGGGTCTTGGTCCTGAACTTGAGGAAGTCAATAGTCGAAGTGACCCACGCGAGCACTCACGCACGGGCAAGAGAGCGGGCGCTGATGCTCACGCGACGAGCACAGAAAACAGAGGTGGGCAACAGGGACTTGGCGCTGGTCGATGCGGGCGAGCAGAGACGCGTCCTCCACCCCGCTCGAACGAAGCAGAGGCGGGGCAGGGGCTTGCAGTGGTGCGAGATCCGCCGAAGATGAAGACGGCGGCCACGGGACGGCGACTGGGTCGGCGGGACCAGCCGGATCCGAGGCCAGGGAGGTGGTGGAGCTCCATGCAGAGGAGGAGCGCAGGTAGCAAGGCGACGACAACAGAGCAGCCGCGGGAGACCGAGTGGAGCGGCGAGGTGCGGACACGGGCAGAGGAGAAACCCGGCGAGGAAGGAGAGGGCACGCTGGACGAGGGGTCATCGGACCTGGCGATCTCCGGCGGCGGAGCAAGAACAAACAGAGGGAGGACAGATGACCGGGCGACGGCAGGGTCGGCAGGGGCACGGGGCTGAACGGCCTCGCGTGCAGCGGAGGGAGGAGGCGACGAGGGGAAGGTTGGGCGCGAGCTCCTGCTTGCGGGATCGAGCGAGAGGCTCTCACTCCTCTCTGGCGGCGCGAGCAGGGGAAGGAGATGGGGATCGGGAGAGAGTGTGGTGAGGGGCTAGGGTTAGATAGGCATGCGACTGGGCCCGCGCTGGTTGGTTAGGCCCAAGAGGCCGGCTGGGCTGCAAGGCTGCACTCTCTCTCCCTCCCTCCCTCATATTTCTTTTAATAGAAAAGAAATTAGAGAGAAGAAAAGAAAGGAAGGGTTAGGGAAAGGATTTGCGCATGCGGTTAATTTTCCCGGGCTCATAAAAATGCGCTTGATCCAGGAAGAATAGAAGTGGCATGATTGAAAGATATAAATTCAAATGCATTTGAATTTAATTCAAATGATTTGAATAGGAAGTGAGGGCTGGGAAGGTCCAAAAATGTTCGGATTTTTGGTGGAGCTCCGGAAAGTGAAGAAAGAATTTAGGGCAGAGTTTGGAGACCAAACTTGAAGCAGAAAAGGCACGGAATTATTTTGCAAGTGTGTTATGGCTAATTCCAAAGTTAATGGAATATTTTAATATAGCTCCCTAATAATATTGGGAGATTTTTATATGTTGTAAAGAGAAATCACCATGTGCATTTCCCTCGATTTAAATGGATCAAAGATCCATGCAATTTATTTAGTTGAGTTTAAAAAAAGGTTGCATGATGACATGATGCAATGCAAGAGATGCAACAAACAAAACAAATCACACGATGAAACTCAGAGCATCTGGAAGTCTTCTGGAGCGTCGGTCTCGGGGCGTTACAACACTCCACCACTACAAGAGGATCTCGTCCCGAGATCTAGGATGGCACCGGAGAGAAGCGGAAGAGGAAGAGGTAAAACAAAGTTGCTTCTTTGACAAACGAGTGAAACCAAAGAACCTTGAGAGGTCGCAAAGCTTGAAGAAATGACACGACGGAGGTGAACAAAATTTAAAACACTCCGTTCAGCAAGAGGAACATAGACCATTACAAGAACCTTGTAGGTTGAAAAACATGGAAATAAGAGCTTAACGGATCAAAATTAATATGAAAGCACACCGGTAGAAAAGAGAAACAAGGAACAAGAATGACATAATTTGGACAGCACTCCAATAGAAAATGGAAGGAATTAACATGAACTTGAGAAGATGGGATGATACTTGATGAAATCAACAAAACTCTACCTCCGGAACTATTGAAAACGAGAAGGAAAACTTGATAAGATGAAAAGAAATTGAGGAGATGACACAACACTCCGGTTAAATGGATAAGCACGAAAAGAACACGATCCTCACAATTCAAGATGATGGGTGAAAAGAGCAACATCACAATGCCTCCGGAAGAAGAAATAGAAGATAGATCATTGGAAAAAAGGAATGGAGAAGAAAATGCCAACTTCTGCCACAAATTATCTTGGAAAGCACCCTTCCAAGAAGGTTAGAACGGAGTTGTTGGAAAACCAACAGCGAAAGGATAAGCTTGTAGTGGGCTTATGAAAAAGACCTCAAAATTTGAGTTGCAATTCTGCCACTAACGAAAACAAATAATATAATTGATAACACCAGCGAGATGAAAAAAACTTCTTTCACCAAGAGGATTTGAGAAAACTTGGATCATTGATAAGCACCATAATAGCAACATTCCTTAGGGAAAGCTTTAGGTGAAATCTTTACCAAGATAACTCCAATGGAGGGATTGATAGGTTGCAAAAGGATCTCCTGAACTAAGATAAAAATGATGGGTTTAAATATCTCATTCTTAACAACTTGCGAATCATGAATCACGAAGGGAAATTATCAACAATGACATAACACCACCTCAAAAGATAAGAGAGAAAGAATTGCACTTCGGAATGCAAGATGAAGAATACTTGAACTCCCCAAAACAAAATGTGTGTTGAACACCATGTTTATTTTGAAGTATGGCTTGGCGGATCATAACTTCGAGAGAAATCTTGAAGAACAATTGAAGAATGAAAGGAATCTTTGATGAACCACCATGTAGAGCCTCCATGAAGAACTCCGGTAATGAAAGGATGATAAAAGAAAGAGAAGTTGAGAACACAAGGTGAAGCCTTGCGATGATTTAGATGGAGCTTCGCGATGAGATAATGCGGAAAACTTGGAACTCTGGAAAAGAAAAAATGAAGCGTCTTGAACCGAGAAATGTGACATGATGAACAACTCCGGAAAGAAGAAACTAGATCACTTGGATGAAACCATAATAAGAATTGCGTTATGCATATCCTTCACCAATTTAAATTGATGACAAGCAACGGATTTGGCATACTACTTACTCTCGTAGAAAGGATAAAGATAGATATAGCGCAAACTTGAGAAAAGTCTTCAATGAACCACCGGTAGGATTGAAACAACGAATAAATTTATATGATAACCAAGGAAGAGAACTCTTGAACGAACCACCGTAAGAATTGGAAATGAAAGTAGCAAAGGCGCAATTCATCTGGAAGAATTAGAAAACGAATAAAGATACTTGACAGAATTTAGACACATGAGAACGAAAAGATCATGAACTGATTAGAGGATATTTGAACGATGCACCGGAAGAATATGGAGATGAACGAAGAGACATCAATTTAGAATAATTGGAGGACGAGGCTGAAAACTTAGAACGAAGAAATCTTCTGAAATGATGGCCTTTGGATGATGAAGAAATGAAAACAACTCTTGAAATGCTCTGGATGGATATGAAAAGAATTCTCACAATCGAAAACAATTATGAGAGGATGGACTCAAGCTAGAACCATGAATCTTGAAGAGAATGGAGCAAGATTTAAGAGAAACTCTTCTTCGGTCTTCAAATGTTGAGAATGACGATGAGAAACACCACCATGAATTGTTGAGATACTCCGGGATGAAAATTAGAAAGATTGAACCAACAATGAAAAGAGTTTGAAAGATCTTGGAGAAAGACATTTGATTGATGATAATTCATTTTACGTCAAACTTTGCAATGAATTTGAGAATAACTCCGGAAAGAATTAGAAGAGTCAGGTAAGATCCTGGGAAAAGACCTGTGGGTTAGGGCCCACTCAAAGGAAACGCCGTTGAAATGATTACTTGAAAAGGAGATTGCACCGGTTGAATTAAATGGCTTGAATGAGGTAACAACCTCGAAATAGTTAGAATTGATGCGGAGTGGAAATACGAATCTTCAGAGATATCTTCAGCACTCCAGAACAATTGAATAGCAAGCGGGGAATGATTAAGAGATATACCGGCATGAGAAAGCATTTGAAACAAGGAAATGAATATGATCAACACCGCAAGCTTGAATTGAATCCACCGGAGAAGAAATAACAATGAAGGATGATGAACTTGAAGCTTCGTTAGTATCTTCATGGAAAATCATCGGATCAGAACATTGATTGAAAAAAAGGATGGAGAGACTTCCCATCAATAAAAAGGATACTTGGTTAAGAAATCCGAGTCCTTGAAGAAAAAGGGTGGGAGGGCGGGAAAACAAAGACAACTTGGGACAGATGAAACAAACACCGTTGAAAAAAAACTTAGAATTAATCACGCGAATGTGGAAAATGATAGTATTAGCCTGGAGAGAAGCACGCCGGTTAGAAAAGGAATTGATATGACAACCTCAGTGAACAAGAAGGATTAGTATTCACTTAGAAATATGAGAACACCATTTAGGGAAGGTATGGATCCACATTTGACATCGAAGCAACTCGAATACCACAAATTAAAACAAAACAAAGGATTGGCCCACAGAATAAGCCGGAACAAACATATGATAGAGATTTCGTCCGAAGTTTTCATGGTGGGGCCCACACGGGCTCGATCGTACAACACCATCATGTACAAGGCAGTGCACATGACATACGAAGCGTCCCCGAGTCGGCATAGCCAAGGACTCTTTAAGACACTACGAGACCACTGTAAAACCAACCGTGGAAAGGCGGACCACTAGACGTCGAACCCCAATCTCATATCATGCATCTGCCGGAAAGATATCCTAGGAGCTACTTGAATTCCCACTTATAAACTCCCAAAACTTTCTGGTTATGCAATCAGGTGTTGGGGGATACAGGGGACACAATATATCTCACCCAAACTAACAATACCTAGATCCAGCTGTATCCATCCTTCAACACATAACCAAGAAACCTTCGGAAATCATTTACCTCAACCTTCGAAAAGCATCCGTTATACGAGTTATGGCAATACTCCCGAACTCCCGCCCCAGTACTGGGTGGCGTCGAGGTGATCTCACCAACAACTGCATAAAAGAGATTTTCGATGTCGGCGAAACTCAGGTATTCCGGAACTGCAACGATAAAATTGTGACGACAACACCTCGGAGCTCAACTCCCCGGGACATTGCCACAACCCCTAAATGTCAGGAGGCACCAAGAACAATGTTCTCGTCACAAAACCATCGGAACGATTCCAAGATACCCGCGTGATCCTAAATTTTTTTAGCGAAATTTGAGGAGAGAAAAGTCAAAACTTCTACGTCAGGGGGCCTCACCAGAGCGACGAAGGGACTGAGGAGTAAAAAGAAACCTACTCTCCGATATATATAATCCTAAGACTCAAAACATTTTTTTCTAGACTCAACAACGTCAGCGATTCGATCAAGCAGGAGGCTCCTAAGTCGGGGATGGCTTTGATTACCAACTTGTAACACCCATGATGCGACTATATGTCCCACGTGTCGAGGCACGACTTAGAGGCATAACCGCATTGTGGTTTTGTCGCAAGAAGGGTCATGTTCACACAATCCCATGTAATGAACAAGAATGGGATAAAGAGTTGGCTTACAATCGCCACTTCACACAATACATAAATAAATCATACATCAATCAGAGTACACATATAGACTGACTACGGTCAAAGCCAAAAGAAAAGAAGATAACCCAACTGCTAGATCCCTGATCGTCCCAATTGGGCTCCATTACTGATCAACAGGAAACGAAACATAGTAACGACCAAGGTCCTCGTCGAACTCACAGTTGAGCTCGGTTGCATCACCTGCACTGGTCTCATCGGCACCTGCAACTGTTTGGAAGTATCCGTGAGTCACGAGGACTCAGTAATCTCACACCCGCGAGATCAAGACTATTTAAGCTTATAGGAAGGAAAGGGTAGTGAGGTGGAACTGCAGCAAGCACTAAGCATATATGGTGGCTAACATACGCAAATAAGAGCGAGAAGAGGAGCAACGGAACGGTCGTCAACTAGTAATGATCAAGAAGTGATCCTGAACTCACATAACCCAAAAACCGTGTTCTCTTCTCGGACTCCGCCGAAAAGAGACCATCACGGCTACACACGCGGTTGATGCGTTTTAATTAAGTCAAGTGTCAAGTTCTCTACAACCGGACATTAACAAATTCCCATCTGCCACATAACCGTGGGCACGGCTCTCGAAAGTTTGTACCCTGCAGGGGTGTCCCAACTTAGCCCATTATAAGCTCTCACGGTCAACGAAGGATATTCCTTCTCCCGGGAAGACCCGATCAGTCTCGGAATCCCGGTTTACAAGACATTTCGACAATGGTAAAACAAGACCAGCAAAGCCGTCCGATGTGTCGACAATCCCAATAGGAGCTGCACATATCTCGTTCTCAGGGCAACACCGCATGAGACATCCTACGAGTAAAACCAGACCTCGAGTTTCCACGAGGGGGCCCCGCAGTCTACTCAGTTCGGACCAACACTCGAAGGAGCACTGGCTCGTGGGGGGGGGGGGTTAAAATAAGATGACCATTGAGTCTGCAGAACCCAAGGGAAAAGGGGATAGGTGGTAGCAAATGGTAAAACCAAGGTTGGGCCTTGCTGGAGGAGTTTTATTCAAAGCGAACTGTCAAGGGGGTCCCATAAATCACCCAACCGTGTAAGGAACGCAAAATCAAGGAACATAACACCGGTATGACAGAAACTAGGGCGGCAAGAGTGTAACAAAACACCAGGCATAAGGCCGAGCCTTCCACCCTTTACCAAGTATATAGATGCATTAATTAAAATAAGAGATATTGTGATATCCCAACATAATCATGTTCCAACATGGAGCAATCTTCAACTTCACCTGCAACTAACAACGCTATAAGAGGGGCTGAGCAAAAGCGGTAACATAGCCAAACAATGGTTTGCTAGGAAGAGTGGATTAGAGGCTTGACATGGCAATATGGGAGGCATGATATGGCAAGTGGTAGGTAGCGCGGCATAGCAATAGAGCGAACAACTAGCAAGCAAAGATAGAAGTGATTTCGAGGGTATGCTCATCTTGCCTGAGATCCCGCAAGGAAGAAGAACGAGTCCATGAAGAAGACAAACGGACGTAGTCGAACGAATCCTCACAACTCCGGAACGAAACCGAAGCTAACGAGAGGTGCAAACCGGAAAGAAGCAAACAACATAGTAAACAACCATCACATAAACATGGCATGATGCGCAACCAAGTATGATGCATGTCCGGTTTAAAGAGGCATGGCATGGCAAAGTGCACAAACAATACTACAAATTAAGTGGAGCTCAATATGCAACGAGTTGCATATTGACGAAATACCACATTCGAGTTATTTAGTTCGCTCTTGTTTATGTACCCAACAATATTAAATGTTATTAAACATGGCAAGAGGTGAAGCATAGTAAGACTATCTATCTAGGCAAGTTTAAATGAGGCCGGAACAACAAACAACAATTCCGGAAAATCCCCATATGTCATTTAGCAATTTAAAGCAAACAACAATTTTAAACATTTAAATGTTGTTATCATGATGCGGATGACAATGCAAGTTTTAAGCAATTTTATGAAAATGTTAACATGAGCATGTTTTGAAGCATTTGTCACCGTGGTGGAAGAAAGGTGTGCCACGGCAACGAATCCGAAAATGATGCCACGACAACATATCGGTTCGGATAGCTCACGGAGATACCGGTGCAAAAGAAGTGGGCATGAGGGTGTCATGCAAGGATGGTGGGGTGCTCCCGGATTCCGGGTTCCCACGGTACGGTGGCATGGCAATCGAGGAACGTGCAAAGACCTCTCTCGGACACGGTGCAAACACGAGCATCTCATACAACACACATGCATTCGTTCACGGGCGTCGTCTCGGGGTTATACCTTTGAAGCGTGCGTTTCGGAACGGATCAAGTTCGGTACGATGTAGAGGAAGTAGTCGTTCACAGGTCGTCGTGGGAAGTAGTTGTACACGTTTCGTAGATGAACTTGGCGACGGTAGTGGTACACGTTGTCTTGTCGACTCCGAGCGACGGTAGTCGTACACGACATGTTGTGGAAGTAGGTGGTACACATATCATAGAGGAACTTGACAGAATGCAGTCCCCGGGGTCGTCGCGGTACTTGTAGCTCGTGTAACTCCACCGTTGGTTGCGTAATCGACATGGGTCTCGGGTCTTGGTCCTGAACTTGAGGAAGTCAACAGTCGAAGTGACCCATGCGAGCACTCACGCACGGGCAAGAGAGCGGGCGCTGATGCTCACGCGACGAGCAGAGAAAACAGAGGTGGGCAGCAGGGACTGGCGCTGGTCGATGCGGACGAACAGAGACGCGTCCTCCACCCCGCTCGAACGAAGCAGAGGCGGGGCAGGGGCTTGCAGTGGTGCGAGATCCGCCGAAGATGAAGATGGCAGCCACGGGACGGCGACTGGGTCGGCGGGAACCAGCCGGATCCAAGGCCAGGGAGGTGGTGGAGCTCCATGCAGAGGAGGAGCGCAGGTAGCAAGGCGACGACAACAGAGCAGCCGCGGGAGACCGAGTGGAGCGGCGAGGTGCGGACACGGGCAGAGGAGAAACCCGGCGAGGAAGGAGAGGGCACGCTGGACGAGGGGTCACCGGACCTGGCGATCTCCGGCGGCGGAGCAGGAACAAACGGAGGGAGGACAGATGACCGGGCGACGGCAGGGTCGGCAGGGGCACGGGGCTGAACGGCCTCGCGTGCAGCGGAGGGAGGAGACGACGAGGGGAAGGTTGGGCGCGAGCTCCTGCTTGCGGGATCGAGCGAGAGGCTCTCACTCCTCTCTGGCGGCGCGAGCAGGGGAAGGAGATGGGGATCGGGAGAGAGCGTGGTGAGGGGCTAGGGTTAGATAGGCATGCGGCTGGGCCCGCGCTGGTTGGTTAGGCCCAAGAGGCCGGCTGGGCTGCAAGGCTGCGCTCTCTCTCTCCCTCCCTCATATTTCTTTTAATAGAAAAGAAATTAGAGAGAAGAAAAGAAAGGAAGGGTTAGGGAAAGGATTTGCCCATGCGGTTAATTTTCCCGGGCTCATAAAAATGCGCTTGATCCAGGAAGAATAGAAGTGGCATGATTGAAAGATATAAATTCAAATGCATTTGAATTTAATTTAAATGATTTGAATAGGAAGTGAGGGTTGGGAAGGTCCAAAAATGTTCGGATTTTTGGTGGAGCTCCGGAAAGTGAAGAAAGAATTTAGGGCAGAGTTTGGAGACCAAACTTGAAGCAGAAAAGGCACGGAATTATTTTGCAAGTGTGTTATGGTTAATTCCAAAGTTAATGGAATATTTTAATATAGCTCCCTAATAATATTGGGAGATTTTTATGTGTTGTAAAGAGAAATCACCATGTGCATTTCCCTCGATTTAAATGGATCAAAGATCCATGCAATTTATTTAGTTGAGTTAAAAAAAAGTTGCATGATGGCATGATGCAACAAGAGATGCAACAAACAAAACAAATCACACGACGAAACTCAGAGCATCTGGAAGTCTTCTGGAGCGTCGGTCTCGGGGCGTTACACCACCGCCGCCCGTCCCGACCGCCGCCGCCTCGTCGACCGCCGCCGCCGCCTCGTCGACCGCCGCCGCCGCCTCGTCGACCGCCGCCGCCGCCGCCTCGACCGCCGGAGCCCGACGCCGGACCTCGCCGGAGGTAGGTGCCCCGCCGCCGGCCGTTTTCTTCGGAAAAACCGCCCGGTTTAAAAAAAAACCCGCGGTTTTTTTATTAGATCGGTTTTTTTCGGTTTAGTTTATTTAGTGAATGCCCGTTCGTACCTTTGTTTTAACGAACGGTTTTCGTCGTTTAGCCGCAGATAGCGAACGTTCGTTCGTTAGCCTGTTCGTCAGTTTTTCTTTTTCTCGGAATTTTTGCGATTATTTTCGATCGCGATTTCCGATCTGTTTTTCGTTTTAGTTTAACTTTTCGCTCGTTTATCGGAATCAGGCGATTCAAGTGCCTAGAGTTTCGTCTCGAAACCCTCTTTCCGTTTAACCAACTTAAACAAGTTTTTGCTACTGTAAAATTTGACTTAGGTCTAGATTTGTAAATGGAGATTGTTTCTTTCGCCGTTTGAGTTTCGTTGCTTCGTTCGATTTGATTCTTTTTGCAAACCGGAGTTCTTAAGTTGAACTTTCTGGTTAGATATCTTATTTTGAGTTTTACCCGTGCACCCTTGCTTGATTGCTTATGTATGTATTGTTTGTTTGCGATAGAGTACCCGGAGTGTGAAGCGTGCTACTACGAGTCTCTAGGTTTCACGGATCATCAGCAAGGCAAGTAACACTTTGATCATACCTCTTTACCACCCAGTTTTATTGCAGTAGATCAACCCTCAAACTATTGCATGGTTAGGGACTATTTAATATGTGGGTTTTGGGAAGTAGATGAGGTAGTACCTATTGCCCTGTTTATTATCAAACCGTTGGGAGTTACTTCTACGTTTGCTCGTAGACGTGGATTGGGTTTGAGTAAATTTCCATGACAGATGTGAGGATGTTAATTAATGGTTAACTTAAGGTGGCTACTTTAACACACATCTGGGTGGATTGAGGCACCTGGGGAACCCAATGTTGCCTGTATTTTTGGATATCCCGGAGTACCCGTGAGATTATTTCTATGGACCGCCACCCAGGCTCAAAGGGATCATGAGATTATTCATGCTAGAAACTTCCGTGTGCAGCCACAAGCTATTATGGGCTCTAGCATAGTTGAGTAGGTTACATGACCTCTTGAAGAGGTGGGCTAGCAGATGTAGGGGAAAGTAGGTGTAACTGTCCACCCGGAGTAAAGAGTTGTTGTTTCTGAAAGACTGTGTCTCGGTCATCCGTTTCTCAAACACCATGTAGTGCGAGAAATCAAACGGAGGAGTTCGAGTCTTGTGGGGAAAAGTGCGCAAACCTCTGCAGAGTGTACAAACTAATCATGGTTAGCCGTGTCCCCGGTTATGAACATCTTGAGTATCTAGTTCTTGGATTATCATGTGAATCTCATCATCATGTTACTTAATTTAATTTGATTGGGTTAATCACGTTCTTAATTGGGATTGAGTTGGAGGTACCTTATCAATGTTTAACAACCACCATGACAGTTAAATAAAATTTATTCCTTTGTTGTATGGAAAAATTGGCTTTTCGCAAACTGTAACCATAGAGCTTTCCACCAGCCATATGTGCATGTAGTGATAGCATTATTCTGTTTATTACTCTCTATGTGTTACTTTGCCAGCATATTCCATGTGCTGACCCGTTTTCGGGCTGCAACGTTCATGTTGCAGACTTCTCAGACGACGAGTAAGGAGCCTTAGGTCGTGGTCTTATACTCAGTGATGCCGTTGGAGTTGATGGACTCACTTTATCTTCCAAGCCTTCCGTTGTTATCGTATTTAGATGGCCTTAAGCCATATTTATTGTAATAAGTTCTCTCTTGAGACTATTCGATGTAATAAGTGTGTGATTGCTACTCTGTTATAAATCCTTCAAGTACTGTGCGTGTCAGCATTACCGATCCAGGGATGACACTGATGCACAGAGACTAGACTGTTTGAGGTCTGGTCGCTACAGCTCGAGTCCTTCTTCCCGGCAAAGATCCTCAACTCAAGTAATCCCGGCCTTCATTATTCGTAAACATGTTTATTTAGTTATATTTATGGAACACACACTTAATCTTAAATATATCTTTCATTTACTACATCGTAAAATATGTCTAGGTAACTAACTGAATCATGACAATTGTTGTTTACTCCGCACTGAAGCACCGACTTTCTGCTATAAATATACATGTACAAACTCCTTAATCTCCCCGTGCCTTTTGATTGCATGCTCTATGTCGTGTTAGATGACTTTAATGGACCGCGGGGATGTGGTGGTGTTGATAGTGGTCTAGGAGATATTTGCACCCAAGTCATGCCATGAGATGATGCATTGGCTAGACTCCTTCCTCCCGGCGAAGATCCTCATCTCAAGTAATCCCCACCTTCGTTATTTTTAAACATGTTTTATTTAGTTGTATTTCTGGAACACTCACTTAATCCTAAATTTCTTGGAACATACACTTAATCATAAATATGTCTTTCTTTTACTACACCCTAAACTATGTCTAGGTAGCCAACTGATTCATAACAATTGTGGCTTACTCCACACTGAAGCACACATATATTTTTATAAATATACATATAGAAAATCCATAATATCCCCGTGATCTTAAATAAGACAAGCACATAAGCAAAACCTGCTTCTATTGGAGAAGCAAGCGCAAGGCAATATTTGTTTTAATGCGGTCATATACAACGTATGCTTGTACTTGTGAATTATAATGATATTTTGATCAGTCTCTTCGGTGTCTCAATATATGAGTTGTTGTTCTCTGGCAAAACATGTCCACATACACCTGATAAAGACTACTCCCTCCGTCCCATGTTATAAGAAGTTTTTGCATAGCTTGCAAAACGTCTTATATTGTTGGATGGAGGGAGTAATTTTTTTCCTCCGTTGCAACGCAGGGCCTATGTGCTAGTACACACACACACACACACACACACATATTTGAAAATACTTTCAACAAGCATACCAACACATATACATGCATACCAAATCATATGGTTTCATGGAGTTCATCCATATATACATACATAGTTTCACATTGTTCATCAATACAAATGAAAACAAGAACTAAACACTAGCAGTACATCAATGCCACTTCCATGAAGTGAATCAAACCTGCAAAAATGGGAGTAAGAAAGTTAGAGTCTTCTTCTTCTTCTTCTAGTCTTCTCATTCTTCTTCTTCTAGTCTTCTTCTTCTTCTCCTCCTTTATCTTTTTATCCCTTTCCTCCTCATTCTCATTCTTCTTCTTTTATTCTTTCTTTTTCTTCTCTTTCTTCTTCTATTCTTTCTTTTTCTTCTCTTTCTTGTTTTTCTTCTTGTTATTCCTTATTTGTGTCATTTTAGAGCTAACATAGGTAATTATGCTTTTTTGGCCAACTAAGCTTATAGTTGAGCTAACGACCTCAATTATGATTATGACAATGAATGGTGGGTAGCAAGTGGTGGAAATTGATGGATCACCTTGATAGAGGCGAGGGTGTCCCAATGTTTCGATGAGATGGCTATCATTTTCTTTGGGAGTTGACCTTGACGATCCGACTACGGACGTGCGAGATGTCGCGTCTTAGCAATCGCTAAACCAACTTCCGAGGGGTTATGGACCACGCCGGAGCACGATCAACCTGACCACGAGGGTCTATTTCCTGCAAGCAAATGAAGAACAAGCAAGAAACTAAGATTGCAATCCTGATATTGTGAATATAAGATGAAAGCTTTATTAACCAAGGTGGGGTTCTGTGACATCTTTGTCTGGTCATTGAACACAAACGAAGTACGTGAAGTGGCAGCTATGGCGAACTTTTAATCTAAACAAAACCCAAGGAAAAGATACTAGATGGATCTACTTATATAGGAGCAAGGGGTGGTGGCCAAGGAGGTGGGAGGACGTCCCAAGTCAGCCTAAAACTAACTCTAGGTCGTACAAGGCTCATGGGCCTAAGTGGAGGTGATCCAACACCTTTGGACTTATAGTTTGACTCGGATTCTGCTGCAGTGGCAGATTGTTTCGTCAATATGTAAATGCTCCAGACGAATTTGAAGGTGAATCCAATTGGGTTGGAAAGTGCACGAAATCTACTTTCCAACAAAAAAAGAATCCCCCAATTCGGAGTTCGGATGAAAGAGTTCTTGGTGTTTTGAGTCATGTATGTCCGTGTAGTCCGAATCTGAGTCCAGAACGTGAGAGACTTGGACTCTATCTTCTATTGGCCCAAAAGTGACATGAGAGGACTTTTTGAACAACACCTAAACTTCTTGTTTCCCCTTATATTCATATGTGGATTGTACAAATGTCCCATACGCCTGCAATTAGACATGACACAAATGTGTGTGAAGTATTTTTGTCCTGGATAACATAAATAAATTATTGCATAGTTTGCATTAGAAACCACCTCACAAACATGCATGTATGCAATATTTTTGTCGTATCCAAGGTAGTCATGTCCTCATCAGGTACACTTCTCCATATAAGGTCAAAGCCCCTGCGAAAATAGCACATGAAATAAAAACATTGATTCGGTATACGAACGGAGTTTGTATACCCAACCAGCAAAAAGAACTAAAGGAAAACATATTTGCTACACAGAATTATTTGCTATGGAGTTTCAGAAGTAATTAACATTAATTACAAAGCAAATAATTGGTTATAAAACACCTCGTCGACCTCAACGTCGAAAATGAATCAGATGGAGGTGTTATTTTCTTCATACGGGTGCTTAAACGACCAACTGCGGTCGTATGGAACGTCGTCGTTCCCTCTGAGAGATGCTCGTTGTGGACGCCAGGTGAAACAAATGCTCGTACGGGCACGAGCGCTCACACGGTAGGTCATCTTTTGTTATGGTCTTCTTCTCTTTTGCGGCCAAGGGCTCATATGGGCGCCCCAGCAACCGAGGCGGTCGTATGGAACACCATCTTTTCTCCTGGAGCTGCAAAACTTCATGAAAAATTTGTGCTTCCTCCTCACGCGTTAGGCATGTAGCAATATTGCAATAAAAATAGGAGGAGGTATACAGCAAAAACAAGCTACATACACGCTATAAATTTTACCAATGAAAACTATATGAAACCAACTCAAATAGCAACTACTCAAAACAAAAATAGAAGTACCAATGCAACATGAATGTATCTAGACTCAAGACACAAAACTAAGAAAGAC
This sequence comes from Aegilops tauschii subsp. strangulata, assembly GCF_002575655.3. Lineage (NCBI taxonomy): Eukaryota > Viridiplantae > Streptophyta > Magnoliopsida > Poales > Poaceae > Aegilops > Aegilops tauschii. The sequence goes on from NC_053041.3 coordinate 319,834,216, forward strand.
ACGTACGGACTTCCGGGTTACCTCCCAGGCAGTGCTTTCTTTATATCCATATAGCTAGGCTTCGGTTCTCCATTAAGTCACTCACCGGGATCCCAAGGGATTTCAACCCCGAGTGTATGTCTTACCTCCGACCGGGGTTGGGAGCACCTCATAGAAAAGTCCGCCCAGAGTCATACCCGCTTACAATGCATCGGCATCATGTAGGTAAGTATGTTCTCGCACTCAAGCGAGAATCGACGCACCAATGGGGTGAGCATGTCTCCTTTTTTTCTGGAACAAAAGAGTTTGAGACTTATATATATATATAATTATAAACATTACCTTGGCTACCTTTGTAGGCGAACACTTCATAAAATTCTTTATTCGTAGTGGGTAATTCAACACTCCCTAATGGTTTCCCCTGCTGAACAAATTTGTCCAACAAATCACACTTGGACATTAGCATAGGTGAATCATGAGTATTTTCCTCCTCTAGTTCGTCATTATCACTAGCACTAACATGATAATCATCATACTCAAATTGAGGGTGAGCTTCCTGCACAGAAGATTTGTTAGCATCAAGTTCCTCCAAACTAGAGTCATCATCATACTCTTGTTCCTACAGATTAGTATCATCTTCCGAATCTTCTTCATCGCATAGATGTTCTTGAAAAATATAAGTTACCGAATTCACCTTGTAGTGTATCCAATCAAGGAATTTACCCTTACTGCGAACTTGAACCAATTTGATCTCCAGAAGTACCATATTTGCACTTGTCCTCCACACATACCAAATGACATCCTCAGTGGCATTAATCTTACCACTATTGTTGTAAGATGCCACCATCTCACCAAAGGTCTTTGTGCATTGGAAACTAATATGTTTTAGAGACCAACAATATCTGCATGAAACTTGATACAGAGAACATAGCATATGTCCACATGATTTAATAAGTCTAGCAGTTCTATAGTATCCAAATCAATCATACGCTTTTTAAGGGTTGCTTCATCAAGAAATTGATTGAGTGTGTGCAAAAAGTTACTGTCAGAAGTGGGTTAAGTTGGGACATGATTTTCCCGGGAGAAGGTTTAATGGGACATGATATATATAAAGAGAACATGCAAAAAATGTGCCCTAAAAATGCATAAAATATAGATCCATCAAGGGTCGGGCCGGATGTCCGGCTGCTGTGATCCGTGGATGAACTCTTAGGGAAGAACATGGGGAAGAAAATATTTTGGTCGAAATCGGGTGAATTTCTCGGATGGAAATGGTGTGGGGGATGTGGAGAAGCTAGATCCACTTGAAATGCTTCGAATCCATGGATCAAAATCAACAAAACATCATCAGACCAACAAATCACAAAAAAGTTGGGAGGGCTATTTTGGTGGGGTTTTTTGAATTGGGTATAAACAAACAAAAATAGGCTAGAAAGTGGGGGGGGGGGTACATTATAGGAATCAGGTACTTTGCCGTCCGCCTTGGCTGACGGCAAAGGCATGCCTGGCGAACGGCAAAGGCCTTTGCCGTCAGCCAGCAGACGTCAACAGGTCCGACTGAATAAGGTACGACAAAAGGCACTTTGCCGTCTGCTGGCGGACGGCAAAGATGCAGTCTTTGCCGTCCGCGAGCAGATGACAAAGAGCCTGGACGGCACACATGGCAGGTTAGGTCCATTAGGCGGTTAACGACGTGCTTTGCCGGCTGCTGGCAGACGACAAAGACCTTTGCATCTTTGCTGTCTGCCAGCGGACGGCAAAGTGCACAAATATGCCAGCCCAGATGCCCCCAGGTAGCTGCCACATGGCAAGCTATGCCGTCTGCTGGCAGACGGCAAAGATGCCAAGGTCTTTGCCGTCTGCCAGCAGGCGGCAAAGCTGCCAAATAGGCCAGCCCAGTGCACCCAGGTTGCACAGGTAGCTGCCACGTGGCAGCTTGCAGACGGCAAAGAGCCTGTACAGCCCCTATTTTTTCTGTTTTTTTTCTTAAATTCATTCAATTTCACAGAATCTCACAGACTATACACATTTGAGAATACTTTCAACAAGCATAACAACACATATACATACCAAATCATATCCCTGCCATATGGATATGATCATCCAACACATATACATACCAAATCAAAAGTCCATATGCAACATAGATAGCTAGCCAACATATCCATCAACGCGCATACAATGGTTTCATCCATACATACATATATAGGTAGCAAGTTTCACATTGTTCATCCTACAAAATAAAAACAAGAAGGAAGCACAAGGAGAAGAGTAGACTGCATCAACGCAAGCGTCCTCATCGAAAGCAAATCTACAAATTGGGAAAGAAGAAAGTTAGAAGACGAAGAAGACTAGAAGAAGAATACTAGCTAGAAGAAGAATAAGAAGAAGAAGACTAGAAGAAGAAGAGTAGCTAGAAGAAGAAGAAGAATTTTTCTTCTCTTTCTTTTTCTCCTCTCATCTTCTTTATCTTCTTCTTCTTCTTCTTCTTCTTCTTCTTCTTCTTCTTCTAACTAAGGTAGGTAAAAATGCCATTTTTTAGCTAAGCTAGGTAAAAATGCTAAGTGTAGGTCATTTTAGAGCTAGGCTAGGTAAATAGGTCATTTTGGAGCTTAGTAAGGTTATTATGTCATTTTTGTGGAAAATAAGCTAAGTCTATGTCATTTTGGAGGTAACAAAGATTATCATGCCATTTTTTACCTAAGTATGCTAAGTATGTCATAAATGAACTGAAGAAGCTAAGTATAGGTCATTTTTGAGCTAACCTAGTTAGTTATGCCATTTTTGACCTAAGTAATCTAATTATGTCATAAATAAACTAGGTAAGCTAATTATAGATCATTATTGAGCTATCCTAGGTAGTTATGCCATTTTTAGCTAACTAAGCATATTAAGTCATTCAGGAGAAAAAAATGCTAAGTATAGGTCATTTTATAGCTATCCTAGGTAAAGTATAGGTCAACTAAGCTTATTATGTCAATTTGGAGAAAAATAAGGTAAGTATAGGTCATTTTTGTGGTAACCTAGGTGATGATGCCATTTTTGAGCCAACTTACGTAAGTAAAGCTCATTTTTTATCTAACTTAGGTAATTATGCCATTTAGGAGGAAAATAAGCTAAGTATGCATTTGTTAAGTAAAACACTAGGGAAAACTTACCCTCATCACAACAAATGCGATGAAGATCGCAACTAAGGTAACAATTGATCCAGCGGCATAATGATACCAAGCCTCATTATCAATGGCATGTTTTCTAATCTTCTTAAGCTTCAGGCGCATTGCATCCATCTTCAAGTGCATTGCATTCATCTGCATCTTGTGATCATCAACGACATCGACAACATACAACTCCAATGTCATATTCTCTTCTTCAATTCTTTTAATTTTTTCTTCCAAATACTCATTTTCTTTTTCAACTAAATTTAACCTCTCGATAAGAGGGTCGGTTTCATATTCCGGTTCACATACCTCATAGATTAAAATATCTCTATGTCAACTTGATGGCCATAATTGCCATAAATGCGAAATGCAACAAATAGTTATAAAAGAGAATTTACCACATCCGAATCATAAAGCGGGCGAGGGCCGATGGGGACGGACATCAAGACCATGGCACTATGTATAAGAAACAATCATACAAAGTAAGAAAATTATACAAGTAACTATATAAATCATACAATCATACAAGTAACTATATAAATCAAGTACAACATAAAAAATTGAATACCTAATAATAATCTGGATCGTCGGGTTCAATAAATGCTCCGGGATCAATAAATGCATCATCATCATCATCACTATCAGTAATGACGTGCTCATCATCATCATTAATAAATGCATCATCATGTGGAAGGCCACCTTTACGTAATCGGTCAAGCATTGACATGTCATCCGCAGCAGTAACCTCTTCTAGTTTAGGCTCTTCTTGTTTCGGCTCAGGGGTGAAGTCGGGTTCACTGTCGCTGTCTACTTCAATGTTCCGGGGTGAAGTAGAGCGGTTCTTGAATAGTTTTTTGCAAAGACGTGTTTCTTGGAAGAATTCTCCTTCATATGTGTCTGGGTTAATGTGAGGTTCATAATCCTCTTCATTGGGGGGAGGTGGTCTAACACGTGGCGGCACTTCATAAACAACATCCCAACCATTGAGATTTGGATCACTTTGACAGGCCCACGGTAGATAGAAAACTTGGGTTGTCTGTTGAGCCAGAATATAGACATCGGGAACATCCAAATGGGTCCTTTGTTTGATTTCCACTAGCCCTATATGTTCATGAGTCCTAGTCTCCTTCGGCTAGAACCAATAACATTTGAAGACTACGATGTATGGTGGGTTTGTACCATAGAATTGAAGTTCATAAATTGCTTCAACTCTTCCATAATACTCGGAATCTCCTTCGCCGATAGAAGAGACACAACAATTGTTGGGGAATGCAATAATTTCAAAAAATTTCCTACGATCACGCAAGATCTATCTAGGAGACGCATAGCAACGTGAGGGGAGAGTGTGTCCACGAACCCTCATAGAACAAAAGCGGAAGCGTTTAGTAACGCGGTTGATGTAGTCGAACTTCTTCACGATCCAACCGATCCAAGTACCGAACGTACGACACCTCCGCATTTAGCACACATTCAGATTGATGACGTCCCTCGTGCTCTTGATCCAGTTGAGGACGAGGGTGAGTTCCGTCAGCACGACGGCGTGGCGACGGTGATGATGATGTTACCGCCGCAGGGCTTCGCCTAAACACTACAACGATATGATCGAGGTGTGTAACTGTGGAGGGGGCACCGCACACGGCTAAAAGATCAACTTGTGTGTTCTAGGGTTCCCCCCTGCCCCTGTATATAAAGGAGGGAGGGGGAGGCCGGCCGGCCAAGCTAGGCGCACTGGGAGAAGGGGAATCCTACTAGGACTCCAAGTCCTAGTGGGTTTCCACCTAAAGGAGAAGGAGGAAGGAAGGGAGAGGGGGCCGCACCCCCAACCCCTTGTCCAATTTGGACTGGTCTTGGGGGGGGACGCCACCTCTTGGCTGCTGCCTCTCCTTCCCACTAAGGCCCACTAAGGCCCATCAACTCCCCGGGGGGTTCCGGTAACCTCCCAGTACTCCGAAAAATAACCGAACTTCTATGGAACCATTCCGATGTCCGAATATAGCCTTCCAATATGTCAATCTTTATGTCTCGACCATTTCGAGACTCCTCGTCATGTCTGCAATCTCATCCGAGACTCCGAACAAACTTTGGTTCATCAAATCACATAACTCATAATACAAATCGTCATCGAACGTTAAGCGTGCGGACCCTACGGGTTCGAGAACTATGTAGACATGACCGAGACACATCTCCGGTTAATAACCAATAGAGGAACCTGGATGCTCATATTGGCTCCTACATATTCTACCAAGATCTTTATCAGTCAAACCGCATAACAACATACGTTGTTCCCTTTGTCATCGGTATGTTACTTGCCCGAGATTCGATGTCGGTATCATCATACCTAGTTCAATCTCGTTACCGGCAAGTCTCTTTACTCGTTCCATAATACTTCATCCCGCAACTAACTCATTAGTCACATTGCTTGCAAGGCTTATAGTGATGAGCATTACCGAGAGGGCCCAGAGATACCTCTCTGAAACACGGAGTGACAAATCCTAATCTCGATCTATCCCAACCCAACAAATACCTTCGGAGACACCTATAGAGCATCTTTATAATCACCCATTTATGTTGTGACGTTTGATAGCACACAAAGTGTTCCTCCGGTATTCGGGAGTTGCATAATCTCATAGTCTGAGGAGCATGTATAAGTCATGAAGAAAGCAGTAGCAATGAAACTGTAACGATCATAATGCTAAGCTAACGAATGGGTCTTTTCCATCACATCATTCTCCTAATGATGTGATCCCGTTCATCAAATGACAACACATGTCTATGGTTAGGAAACATAACCATCTTTGATAAACGAGCTAGTCAAGTAGAGGCATACTAGGGACACTTATGTTTTGTCTATGTATTCACACATCTACTAAGTTTCCGGTTAATACAATTATAGCATGAATAATAAAAAATTATCATGAAATAAGGAAATAAATAATAACTTTATTATTCCCACTCACTTTCTTGTACATACAGGCTTCTCCAAAAGTCTGTATAAAACCATATGCTTTGATCACACTATCAAAACGTTTATTCCAACTCCGAGAGGCTTGCACCAGTCCATAAATGGATCACTGGAGCTTGCACACTTTGTTAGCACCCTTTGGATCGACAAAACCTTCTGGTTGCATCATATACAACTCTTCTTCCAGAAATCCATTCAGGAATGTAGTTTTGACGTCCATTTGCCAAATTTCATAATCATAAAATGCGGCAATTGCTAACATGAATCAGACAGACTTAAGCATCGCTACGGGTGAGAAAGTCTCATCGTCGTCAACTCCTTGAACTTGTCGAAAACCTTTTGCAACTAGTCGAGCTTTGTAGACAGTAACATTACCGTCAGCGTCGATCTTCTTCTTGAAGATCCATTTATTTCTATGGCTTGCCGATCATCGGGCAAATCCACCAAAGTCCACACTTTGTTCTCATACATGGATCCCATCTCAGGTTTCATGGCCTCAAGCCATTTCGTGGAATGTAGGCTCATCATCGCTTCCTCATAGTTCATAGGTTCACCATGGTCTAGTAACATGACTTCCAGAACAGGATTACCGTACCACTCTGGTGCGGACCGTACTCTGGAAGACCTACGAGGTTCTGTAGTAACTTGATCTGAAGTTTCATGATCATCATCATTAGCTTCCTTACTAATTGGTGTAGGAATCACTAGAACTGATTTCTGTGATAAACTACTTTCCGATTCGGGAGAAGGTACAATTACCTCATCAAGTTCTACTTTCCTCCCACTCACTTCTTTCGAGAGAAACTCCTTCTCTACAAAGGATCCATTCTTAGAATGAATATTTTGCCTTCGGATCTGTGATAGAAGGTGTACCCAATAGTTTCCTTTGGGTATCCTATGAAGACGCACTTCTCCGATTTGGGTTCAAGCTTATCAGGTTGAAGTTTTTCACATAAGCATCGCAGCCCCAAACTTTAAGAAACGACAACTTTGGTTTCTTGCCAAACCACGGTTCATAAGGCGTCGTCTCAACGGATTTTGATGGTGCCCTATTTAAAGTGAATGCAGCCGTCTCTAAAGCATAACCCCAAAACGATAGCGGTAAATCAGTAGGAGACATCACAGATCACACCATATCTAATAAAGTACGGTTACGACGTTTGGACACACCATTTCATTGTGGTGTTCCAGGTGACGTGAGCTGCGAAACTATTCCGCACTGTTTCAAATGAAGACCAAACTCGTAACTCGTAACCATATCTGCTCAAATCATCTGTGAAGGTAAGAAAATGACGATACCCGCCACGAGCCTCAACACTCATTGGACCACATACATCGGTATGTATTATTTCCAATAAGTCAGTAGCTTGTTCCATTGTTTTTTTTGACTGGGTAGCTCGTTCCATTGTTTCGGAGAACAGAGTTGTAGTCATCTTGCCCATGAGGCACGGTTAACAAGCACCAAGTGATTCATGATCAAGTGATTCCAAAAGCCCATCAGCATGGAGTTTCTTCATGCGCTTTATACCGATATGACCTAAATGGCAGTGCCACAAATAAGTTGCACTATCATTATCAACTTTGCATCTTTTGGCTTCAATATTATGACATGTGTATCATCACAATCGAGATTCAACAAAAATAGACCCCTCATCAAGGGTGCATGACCATAAAAGATATTACTCATATAAATAGAACAACCATTTTTCTCTGATTTAAATGAATAACTGTCTCGCATCAAACAAGATCCAGATATAATGTTCATGCTCAACGCTGGCACCAAATAATCATTATTTAGGTCTAAAATTAATCCCGAAGGTAGATGTAGAGGTAGCGTGCTGAGGGCGATCACATCGACCTTGGAACCATTTCCCATGTGCATCATCACCTCGTCCTTAGCCAATCTTCGTTTAATCCGTAGCCCCTGTTTCGAGTTGCAAATATGAGCAACAGAACCAGTATCAAATACCCAGGCGCTACTACGAGCTTGAGTAAGGTACACATATATAACATGTATATCAAATATATCTTTCACTTTGCCATCCTTCTTATCCGACAAATACTTGGGGCAGTTCCGCTTCCAGTGACCAGTCCCTTTGCAGTAGAAGCACTCAGTTTCAGGCTTAGGTCCAGACTTGGGTTTCTTCTACTGAGCAGCAAATTTCTTGCCGTTCTTCTTGAAGTTCCCCTTCTTCCCTTTGCCCTTTTTCTTGAAACTAGTGATCTTGTTGACCATCAACACTTGATGCTCCTTTTTGATTTCTACCTCCACAGCCTTTAGCATTGCGAAGAGCTCGGGAATTGTCTTGTTCATCCCTTGCATATTATAGTTCATCACGAAGCCTTTATAGCTTGGTGGCAGTGATTGAAGAACTCTGTCAATGACACTATCATCAGGAAGATTAACTCCCAGCTGAGTCAAGTGGTTATGGTACCCAGACATTCTGAGTATGTGTTCACTGACAGAACTATTCTCCTCCATTTTTGCAGCTATAGAACTTGTTGGAGACTTCATATCTCTCAACTCGGGCATTTGCTTGAAATATTAAATTCAACTCTTGGAACATATGATATGCTCCATGACGTTCAAAACGTCTTTGAAGTCCCGATTCTAAGCCGTAAAGCATGGCACACTGAACTATCGAGTAGTCATCAGCTTTGCTCTGCCAGACGTTCTAACGTCATCAGTAGCGTCTGCAGCAGGCCTAGCACCTAGCGGTGCTTCCAGGACGTAATTCTTCTGTGCAACAATGAGGATAATCCTCAAGTTACGGACCAGTCCGTGTAGTTGCTGCCATCATCTTTCAACTTAGCTTTCTCTAGGAACACATTAAAATTCAAAGGAACGATAGCACGGGCCATTGATCTACAATAACATATACATGCATAATAACTATCAGGACTAAGTTCATGATAAATTAAAGTTCAATTAATCATATTACTTAAGAACTCCCACTTAGATAGACATCCCTCTAGTCATATAAATGATCACGTGATCCAAATCAACTAAACCATGTCTGATCATCATGTGAGATGGAGTAGTTTTCAATGGTGAACATCACTATGTTGATCATATCTACTATATGATTCAAGTTCGACCTTTCGGTCTCCGTGTTCCGAGGCCATATGTGCATATGCTAGGCTCGTCAAGTTTAACCCGAGTATTCTGCGTGTGCAAAACTGGCTTGCACCCGTTGTATGTGAATGTAGAGCTTATTACACCCGATCATCACGTGGTGTCTCGGCACGATGAACTGTAGCAATGGTGCATACTCAGGGAGAACACTTATACCTTGAAATTTAGTAAGGGATCATCTTATAATGCTACCGCTGTACTAAGCAAAATAAGATGCATAAAAGATAAACATCACATGCAATCAAAATATGTGACATGATATGGCCATCATCATCTTGTGCTCATGATCTCCATCACCGAAGCATCGTCATGATCTCCATCGTCACCGACGCGACACCTTGATCTCCATCGTAGCATCGTTGTCGTCTCGCCAACTATTGCTTCTACGACTATCGCTACCGCTTAGTGATAAAGTAAAAGAATTACACGGCGATTGCATTACATATAATAAAGCGACAACCATATGGCTCCTGCTAGTTGCCGATAACTCTGTCACAAAACATGATCATCTCATACAAAAATTTATATCACATCATGTCTTGACCATATCACATCACATCAAGCCCTGCAAAAACAAGTTAGACGTCCTCTACTTTGTTGTTGCATGTTTTACATGGCTGCTACAAGCTTCTAGCAAGAACCGTTCTTACCTACGCATCAAAACCACAACGATTTTTCGTTAAGTGTGCTGTTTTAACCTTCAACAAGGACCGGGCGTAGTCAAACTCGATTCAACTAAAGTTGGAGAAACAGACACCCGCTAGCCACTTGTGTGCGAAGCACATCGGTAGAACCAGTCTCATGAACGCGGTTATGTAATGTCGGTCCGGGCCGCTTCATCCAACAATACCGCCGAATCAAAGTAAGACGTTGCTGGTAAGCAGTATGACTATTATCACCCACAACTCTTTATGTTCTACTCATGCATATAACATCTACGCATAGACCTGGCTCTGATACCACTGTTGGGGAACACAGTAATTTCAAAAAATTTCCTACGATCACGCAAGATCTATCTAGGAGATATAGCAACGAGAGGGGAGAGTGTGTCCACGAACCCTCGTAGACCGAAAGCGGAAGCGTTTAGTAACGCGATGATGTAGTCGAACTTCTTCGCGATCCAACCGATCCAAGTACCGAACGTACGACACCTCCGTGTTCAACACACGTTCAGCTCGTTGACGTCCCTTGTGCTCTTGATCCAGTTGAGGACGAGGGTGAGTTCTATTAGCACGACGGCGTGGCGATGGTGAGGATGATGTTACCGGCGTAGGGCTTCGCCTAAGCACTACATCGATATGATCGAGGTGTGTAACTGTGGAGGGGGGCACCGCACACGGCTAAAAGATCAACTTGTGTGTTCTAGGGTGCCCCCCTTTCCCTGTTTATAAAGGAGGGAAGGGGAGGCTGCCGGCCAAGCTAGGCGCGCCGGGAGAAGGGGAATCCTACTAGGACTCCAAGTCCTAGTAGGTTTGGGAAGGAAGGGAGAGGGGGGCTGCGCCCCCAACCCCTTGTCCAATTCGGACTGGTCTTGGGGGGAGGGGGGCGCCACCTCCTGGCTGCCGCCTCTCCTTCCCTCTAAGGCCCACTAAGGCCCATCAACTCCCCGGGGGTTCCGGTAACCTCCCGGTACTCCGGAAAATACCCGAACTTCTCCGGAACCATTCCGATGTCCGAATATAGCCTTCCAATATATCAATCTTTATGTCTCGACCATTTTGAGACTCCTCGTCATGTCCGTGATCTCATCCGGGACTCCAAACAAACTTCAGTTCATCAAATAACACAACTCATAATACAAATTGTCATCAAACGTTAAGCGTGCGGACCCTACGGGTTTGAGAACTATGTAGACATGACCGAGACACATCTCTGGTCAATATCCAATAGCGGAACCTGGATGCTCATATTGGCTCCTACATATTCTACGAAGATCTTTATCGGTCAAACCGCATAACAACATACGTTGTTCCCTTTGTCATCGGTATGTTACTTGCCCAAGATTCGATCATCAGTATGATCATACCTAGTTCAATCTTGTTACCGGCAAGTCTCTTTACTCGTTCCGTAATACTTCATCCCGCAACTAACTCATTATTCACATTGCTTGCAAGGCTTATAGTGGTGAGCATTACCGAGAGGGCCCAGAGATACCTCTCCGAAACACGCAGTGACAAATCCTAATCTCGATCTATGCCAACCCAACAAATACCTTCGGAGACACCTGTAGAGCATCTTTATAATCACCCATTTACGTTGTGACGTTTGATAGCACTTTCCTCCGGTATTGGGGAGTTGCATAATCTCATAGTCTGAGGAACATGTATAAGTCATGAAGAAAGCAGTAGCAATGAAACTGTAATGATCATAATGCTAAGCTAATGAATGGGTCTTGTCCATCACATCATTCTCCTAATGATGTGATCCCGTTCATCAAATGACAACACATGTCTATGGTTAGGAAACATAACCATCTTTGATAAACCAACTAGTCAAGTAGAGGCATACTAGGGACACTTATGTTTTGTCTATGTATTCACACATGTACTAAGTTTCCGGTTAATACAATTATAGCATGAATAATAAACATTTATCATGAAATAAGGAAATAAATAATAACTTTATTATTGTCTCTAGGGCATATTTCCTTCAACAATTTGTAGACTTTCGGTCAGCCATAGATAGCTCTTTGCCATAGGTACGAAAGCGATACCCGTTGATGTCGTATTTGTCAAATGAACGGACCTTATAGTCAAAAGCATTAGCGACTTGTCTCAATTCGGTGTCCATAAACTCTGAATTAGCCTACAAGTTTGTACGAAACGGATTGTTGCATTAGCCACAAATTAGACGAAGAAATGAAATGGTCTAATGGAAATTACCGTTTGTTTGAACCAAGAGATGAAACCGGGATAGACGCCTCCATGCTTTGCCAGAAGCTCATACTCTTCGACGGAATCCTTTTGGATCACCGCTCCATACTAGAATTTGGTGACGTATCGACTGTATCAAATTTATCCGGGAATAAGAGCAGTTCAAAAGGAATTAGAAGTTGCGAAACAATGTACCGAGAACTTACTCGATGTACGGCCGCACTTCTGTTCGGTTGGTGAAGATAAACAATGAAATGATCTGCCATTCTTTGAAATCCGACGTTAAGGAATTAGAAGCACCGGCTGGTGCGAGATCCCCTTTGAATAGGCTGAGGTTGGATCCACCCTTTTTAGGGTCATCAGCATTGTACCGAGGCTTCGGATTATGCAAATGACGATTTTTGGCTTCGTAGTGTGTTGTCACGAAGTTTGCCGCCTCCTCAGTAATGAATGCCTCAGCCATCGATGCTTCAATTCTACGTTTATTTTTACATTTTGCTCGTAGCGTCTTCTGCATCCTCTCAGTTGTGTAGCACCAACGATTTTGCACGGGACCCCAATCTTACCTCGGTTGGGAGATGCAAAATCAAGTGGTGCATTGGATTAAAGAAGCCAGTCGGAAAGATCTTCTCTAACTTGCAGATCAACTCCGGCGCCAACTCTTCCATTTATTCTAGCAGGCCAGGCGATAGTTCTTTCGCACAAAGAACACGGAAGAAATAGCTCAGCTCTGCCAGTACTAGCAATTCATCATCAGGGATGAAGCCACGCAACATCACCGGCATTACCCTCTCAATCCATATGTGCCAATCAGGACTCTTGAGACCAAATATCTTCAATTTATCAAAACTCGCTCCCATCTTTAGATTCGTTGCATACCCATCAGGGAACATCAACTGCTTTTGCACCCACAAGATAATTTCCCTCATAGCTGGCCTTCCAAGATTGAACCATGCCTTTGGCTTCGTCCAGTTCTGCTTTCCTTTCGGTTCTTTCATGTTTTGTAACTTTATATCACATAGCGCCTCCAGATCGACTCTAGCCTTAGTATTATCCTTTGACTTCCCGTCTATGCCGATCAATGTACCAAAAAGTGCCTCGACAATGTTCTTTTCAGTGTGCATCACGTCAATGTTGTGTGGGCAAAGGAGGTCTCTGAAGTAAGGCAGATCCCACAAGCATGTCTTGTGATCCAGGCGTGTTTTGAATTATACCCCTTGAAATAGCCTGGACGCTCTGGATCTGGCTCGAGAGCGTTTAACTGATCCAGGGTCTCTTGGCCAGTCAACGCAGGTGGTGCAGAGTTTTTGACAACTCTACCTTTGATGAAGTTCTTATTGTCTTTCCTGAACTTATGGCGAGGATCCAGGAACTGTCTATGCATGTCGAAGCAAGAAAACTTGCGACCGGCCTAAAGCCAACGAAACTCAAGATCTCCCTTGCATGTGGGGAACGGGAACCTTCCATGCACACACCAGCCAACGAATAGCGCATACGCCGGCAAGTCATGCGTTGAGTACATGTACCAGACACGCATTATGAAGTTCCGTTTGCTAAAGGCGTCGTATGTCTTGAACCCATTATCCCAGGCTTCTTGCAATTCGTCCTTCAACAGCTGCATGTACACATTCATATTATTCGCCGGATAGTTGGGCCCTGGAATTATCAACATCTGGAAAATGTTCTTTCTTTGAATAATCTGTCCGGGGGGGGGGATTGAGTGGAAAGACAAATACGGGCCAACAACTGTATTGGGCTGCCGTCAGACCAAACACACTGAACCCATCCGTGCTGATGGTGACTCGAGGATGCCTCGAATCTGCCGCTTTGTCATCATGTAATGCATCGAAGCGCTTCCATGCTTCATCGTCCAATGTATGCACCATCATCAGCTTCCCATCTGCATCTAGTTGGGTTCTTTTGCCCGTTTTGTGCCGTGTCATCTGTCTGGCCGTCTCTTCGACCATGAAAAGACATTGAAGTCTTGGTACGATTGGCATATACCGAAGAACATTAACGGGGATTTTGGTCTGCTCCTTCTCACCCATACCGTTGTCTACCACAATATACCTGAATGACTTGCAAATGGGACAATAGTTCAAGTCCGCATACTGAAGCCTAAATAAGGCACATCCTTTCTCACAGGCATGTATCTTCTCATAGGGCATATTAAGAGCACGGAGGATTTTGTCTGACTAGTATAGGTTTACAGGAAGTACATGGCCTTTGGGTAGAAAACGACCAAATACTGTCATCATTGCGTCGTAGCATTCTCTGCCCAAGTTGAACTGAGCCTTCAAAGCCATTATTTGTGAGATGTCATCCAGCTGACAAAGCTCAATGTGCTCGTGGAGAGGATGTTTTGAAGACTCCAACATTTCATTGAAGGCCTTTGCAGATTCCTCCATCTCATCGTCCGAGTCCCGAGCATCATCAAAGTCTTGCACCATGTCTTGCATCCCGGTACCATGCTCGTCGGTGCGACGACGAAGCACCTCAGCTGTGGCACGTTGGGCAGACTCGCCATGAAATGTCCACACCATATAATCTGGCGTAAAACCCCTCTTCTGCAGGTGTTTGCCCATTTCATCCTCTGTCCTCTTGTGCCAATTGTTGCACCCGACACAGGGGCACCATGTTGTCCTCTGGCCATTTGCAAATGCAGCTCTCAGAAACCCCTTGGTTTTTGTTAACCATTCAATGGTCATGTCTTTCTGACTAGTGTGACCGGTGTACATCCACGCAGGATCACTCATCTTGCCTAGCTACTGAACACATAAGAAATATATATATATATATATAAATCAGCATGTATATATTCATCAGTTAATGGAGTTTGTCACTTTTATTACGTCCATGCAACCTAGACGCTAATAGGTAAAGATAGGTCCTAATCCCACCCGAGTATGTGTAGATTGGGTTCGTTTTCCCATGCTCTACTCCGGATCTGACGCAAAATTTTGGCAGCACCTCCCCGCTGTTCTCCTGATACACATCTCGGCAATAAGCAGAGAGGATGTGTACCTAGAGAACAACAGGGATGCACTGACGAAATTCTGCACCGGATCCGGAGCAAAGCATATGGGAAAACGAACCCAATCTACACATACTCTGGCTGTCCATGGATAACGTTGGACAATTTGAAAGAATCACGGTTATAAATATGCAAATGCATGCATATTTATAGATGTAACCCTTTCGAACGGGAGACGCATAGTGGTCACACATACTGATGATTGAAGATACCTATAGCTAGCAAGTTTCATCGGCACGATGACTGGAATAGAGCAAATGAAGGGGAGGAGGAGATGTCATTTGTGCTCACCCACGAACGCAGGGGCGGAGCTCGTCGAACAGTAGACCCTCGCAGCGACGAAAAAACTGCACATTTAAATCGAAAGATGAGTAACATAGCAATATTGTTTTTTCCGTCAACCTTACTAAATATTTACAACAGGATGTGCGGGTTAGGGGGTTCCTCGGCGTCGATGGAACCCTAAATAGCAAGTATCATCGGTGCGAGATACATGCGGCGCTCGGCGTTGAACACTAGATCCACATCCCACAAGTGACGCTGGCGCCCAGCGTCCCGCGCGCAGCAATAGTTCTGGGGGCCGATGACGGTTGAACACCTTGGCGAATTTGTCTGGCAGCCTCTACGATGAGGATTAAAGACAAGTTTTGAAACTTCAAACAACCAAACTATTTGGGTGTTTCAAGTTTCAACACTTGGCTTTTAATCGTCACCGCAGAGGCTGCAAGACAAATTCGCAAAGGTGTTCGACCGCCATCGACCTTGAGAACTGTTGTTGCGGGACGCCAGACGCCGGTGTCACTTGTGGGACGTGGATGTAGTGTTCTACACCGACGGCCACATGTATCTCGCACCGACGATACTTGCTATTTAGGGTTCCATCGACATGGAGGAACCCCCTAACCCACTCGTCCCCGGGCGCCCTCTGGTATGGCGACACATGGTCGACGGGTCAGCACTCGGACTGGGGGATTCTCTGCATGGGCGTTAGGACCGGCGGGACCCACTGGCTCCACCATCTATCCCCTCGGCGACCGGCGATCGACGACCCTGTTCCTTTTTTCCTTTTTCCTCTTCTTCTACTTATTCTTCTTTTTTTGATTTTTTTCTTCTTCTAATTATCTAAACCTAAACCTAGCACTAACCTAATCCTACCACTAACCTAAACCTATTAATAACACCTAAACCTAAACACAAATAACAGTAGAAAAAACAAAAAAAATTCACCTTGGCTCTGCCGATGGTGGAGCAGGCGGCGGGGCGGCGGGTGCGGGGCAGTGGGGCGGCGGGGCGGGGTGGCGGCGGGGCGGCGGTCGAGGGCGGTGGCGCGGGTGGCGAGGGCCAGGAGAGAGAGACAGAGGGGAGAGAGAGAGAGGGGCGGGGCGCTGGCGCGGCCCCTTTTCTGCTAGGTCACAACTCTTTGTCATCTGCTAGCAGACGACAGAGAGCGTACCTAGTGGGGTGGGGCTGGGGGTAAACGGACGTTAAAATGGCCAGTTTCTTTGCCGTCTGCTGGCGGACGGCAAAGAAAGTGGTCGTTAGGTCGTTCTTGTTTGCCCGCCACCCACCCTCTTTGCCGTCTGCCAGCAGACGACAAAGAGATGGCTGATGGCAAAGCCTACCTTTGCCGTCCGCTTTCTGGTGGCTGATGGCAAAGCCTACCTTTGTCGTCCGCTAGCGGACGACAAAGAGTGGGCAGACGGCAAATCTGCTGATTCCAGTCGTGGTAGGGACTCCAAGATGTGAATTAATCTTACTCTGATCCAAGATGATGTAGGGTGGAACCCTAGTTCATGAACTTTTCACACTTGGAGGTGGGGAAAGGAAAAAATCAAGAGAGAAACACAAGAAGAATACTCAACTAATCAAGATACAATCACACATGTGCTCAATCCACATACACATAAGGGATACAAGGGTCCTAATCCAACACAAGAAGGCAAAAGAGGAATTGAGGGTTTGATATCCAGGAGGATCTTCCCTAGAAGGGCTCTTGAATCCACTAGAGGGATCTTCTCACATGCAGGTCTTGATCTCCATTTGAGAGTGGTAGTTGAACAAAACTCAATCTCAGATGAGCTAAACCTTAGCTAACCCTGGAGAGATGGGCGAGGAGGTCTATATATAGTGTTGGGAGAAATGAGATAGGGGGTGTGGAGATACATGGGCCTCTGGCCCGGCTATGCTTGCACAGGTGCCGGATGTCCGAGCTGGGGGCCAGATGTCTGACTCTTCACGAGGCGCCAGATGTGCGGTCTTTAGGTCGGATGTTCGGCATGGAGACTGGTCGCGGTACTGATGCCCTCGACTGGATTACCGGGGCGATGCTAGATGTCCAGGGCCTCAGGGCCGGATGTCCGGCTCCTATAGCTGTTCCAGCGTTGTTATGCTGTCGTTGATTCTATCTACGGGGCGTTGGATGTCCGGTCACTGTAGCATTTCAGCGACTCCTTTTATCTTGCTTCTTCATCCTTATCTATGGTGGCTTGATCTTCATTCCGAGGGTCTCCGAGGTCGTGTTCTTGATACCTAAGCACACATGACGTTTGTGTTTGAGGTAGTAGCCATGTCTCACGTTGTTCATATAAAAGCTCATTAAGGAGAGATGTCACCTTGGTCTCGATAGCCCTTGCACGTGCTCTTGTCATTGGTCCACTTGGTGCTTTGGGAGACAATGGTGGGTCCATGGGGATGACCGTGGGATGCTCCGCATCAATATCCCTTGCTTTGCAACAAAAAATGCGGTAGACATGTTCTGCCTTTCTTAAAGGAAGACTCTGTTAAGGTCACAATGCACACAAACAATGGATATAGGTTCCAAGTTCTCCTCGATACTGATGATGGTCGCTCCTATTTTCATCTGGGCTTGTGGAGAGAGCTTGCTACGCATTACATACTCAAAGCTGGCACCGAATTGTTAGTGGACACTACTAGGAAAGGGCTTATCGGTGAACACTAATCAGTGGCAGGCAAGGTGGGGCACCCGCCATAGCTATTTCCGAAAATGAGCAGTGGTGGGTAATAGAATCTACCCGCCACAGTTAGGAGCTTAACTATGGTGGGCATACAGGTATGCCCCCCCGTGGGCCTCGTTTCCATAACTTAGTTGTGACGGGCGCTATGAGGCGCCCGCCATAGGTAGAGGAGCAAGAAGTGGCAGGCGAACCTTAGTAGCTGCCACTAGTTAACCTTGCCTGGTGCCCGCTTTTGGCAGAACATAGCTGTGGTGGGTGGTTCACTACGCTCGCCAGTGGTATGTTAAATTGCTTGTGGCGGGCCGTTTGACTCACCCGCCACAACTGCTAATTTTTTAAATTTTCAAAGCGGTACTCGACGAAAATTATGTCCGCGTGGTCGACTGGGAAAGGTACCCGCCCATGCCCGCCCAATTTCAAAGCTCCCCCACCGCAGTCAATCCCCCCGAAAGCCACCGCGCTCCGTCGGTTCCCGCAAGCGCTGGAAACACGCACCACCGCACGCTCTGCCACTTCCTATTTCTCCCCTCCACCCACCCACGCGCCATCGGCCGCCCACCACCCCTGCTCTTCTTGGCCCCCACCAACCCCCTCCATCGGTGCGCCTCCGTTTGCACCAACGGACGACATCGTCGGCCATCTCCACATACCCTTCCGCTGACGCCCGCGCGCCGCCCGCACCAACAACTGCTCGGCCATCTTTACACAACGCTACTCTTAGTTGTTGCTTGAATTCATTGTTTTTGGCTATACATATTCATTGATTTCGAATGGTTTCTATTATTCATTGCATGTCCTAATGTTCGTGTTCACGGGTTGTTCTACTATGATGGATGAATATGATACAATTGTTGCGATGTATCTCAATGCTCACGCGCGGTTTTTCACATGGAATAGAAAAGAGTGCCAAAGTTTTGAGGAAATGTTGATTCACTCCCATTTCGTTGAATTTCTGGCATTCTATATGTCCAATTTTTAGCACAAGTCATGCCAATTTTTTTGATATATGGCGATGGCTGACAGTGAATTTCATTGCGGTTTTGTTGTCTTCTTTTACAGAGAATATGCATGAGTGCGAATGTTTTGACAAAATGTTGGTTCACTTCCATTTCGTCGAATTCCTGGCATTTTATACGTCCAATTTTTAGCTAAGGTCATGCCAATTTTTTTACTCATTATGGATGCAATCTTGATTGCAGATAAGAGATGGTGAGACATACACGGTCTCGGGCCGAGGCTCTGACTCCCCAACAGGATGAGCAAGGTTATGCTTACGAGTTGCACGAGGAGACCGATCATGCTGCAGATAGAGCGGTAGATGGGGAAGAAGATTCAGATGTTGTTGAAGAGGAAATGCAAGATAGGGAAGGATATTCCAACGGTGCTGCTGAAGAGAACGAGTTGGATGGCTCCGAAGAGGAGGGAGTCCTCAATGGTGCACAAGATGATTTGGAAATTCAGCCGTGAAAGCATAGGTCACAGAATAAGGTGATGTCCTAGCTGCAATCGCTCGTGAAAATTGTGGCATGAACGTTAGATGCTTAAGGGGCCCTAAAAACATGCAATTGTCAAACTTCGTATTAGGAAAGATGAGAGATATTTTCAAGTTCAACGACTGAGACAGTGCACTTGCAGAAATCCATGCCATGCGTGTGTTCACTAAGGCCTTGAATAGTAATAGATGCCATGCAAACAAGCCACTTGACGACAGGTATGATTTAGAGTATATCAAAAATCTATATCCTAGCACTACCGGTGAGGAATGGAAGGAGTTCCTTGATTACCAAGACTCAGATCCATACAAACATGACAAAGAGAAGATTGAACAACTCCGAAGCCAAATGGTAGAGGGAACCACAATCTTGGCACTCGTGGTTATGAAGGGAAGCAGCCAATCTGGGATAAGCATGATGCTATGTAACGACCCGACCTCAAACGGTCAAGCCTCTGTGTATCTGTGCCATCCCTGGATCAGTATGCTGGCACACACAGTACATCAATGTATATATCAAAGTGCAATCACATGTATAAATAATGTAAAAATGATATATACCTTATAAGTCTCAGCGGAAACAAAGAATCGGGTGTGGAGTCCCATCAACACCATCGGCAGGTTGAGTGTAGACATTAACCCTACAACGAAACTCACTCGTCGTAGAAAAGTCATGCAACATGATACGTTGCAGCCGTGTAGGTCAGTACATTGTGTACCGGCAAGATCACAATAAGAGAAAGCAGATGATAAAACTATACAATATGCAATATGCCTTTGTGGCTCTGTGTCTGAGTTTTGTTTTGCGTAAAAGCTTGTTTTATTTTCCCTACAACAAAGGAATATCAGGAGTCTTCACTATAGAGTTTTCTACCATGACATGGTTCCGCCAATCGATGTCTCATAGCCCAAATCATCATAAGTTGCCCACAATTAAGTTATTAGTCCGGTGTTGAGAGTTCCGAGATAGATCCAAGTCCAGAGGCTCAATTTGTCCGTAACTGGGGACAAGGCTAATCGATTAGGTTTTAATCCTCTGCAGAGGTTTGTACACTTTACCCACAAGATTCGATCCCTCCCTTTTCGTCCTCGCACTTCAGAGCGTTTGAGAACATGATGATGGAAACATGGTCTTCCGAAGAGTTCCTCTGACTACTGTCCAATGCCCATCCAATCCTACCGTAGTTCTACATTTGCTGGCCCTGTCCCAGCCAGAGTCACCACTAGGGTCAACCAAGACAGAGCCCATAGTGACTTGCGGTTGCACAGGTAAGCTTTCGGGCATGAAGTATTCTTCCGTCTCTTTGAGCCTGGGTGGAGCTTTCCGCATGATATCACGGCGCTTCTCCGGAATCACTGAGTACTGGGCGCACCATGTACCCTTGTTAACCATTCTCCACCCAGAGGTATATTGAATTCTTGTCGCGAGTCTTCAATTCTTGAGGCCTTGAAGATGCAGTCCTTGCAGATGCCATCATGGCGTTGTCGTCATTGACGTAGAGTCCTCCTTCTTCACACCACTCCTGAGCACTCATACCAAACCCCGTCTACTATAGCGCTATATAACGTCCTGGGCTTGACAACAGGGAGATGAGTTCCTACCTCATGCATTCTACTCAACTACAAGAAGTCAATATCACTACTGGAGGGATTTGAATGGTGACACTAGATGCAATAAAAACATAGGTATGAATATCATGGTCAAAGTGAACTTGCCTGGTAAGTTGATGAAGTTAATAACGCTGTCAGAATAATGACTTGGTAGAACTGTCGTCACTCCGTTGAAAATCTATGTTAACAGACATAGCATTCATATAAGCAAACATCCTAGCAAACAATTCTAGCACTCAAAATAACAATAAAAAACAAGGGAACTCAATAATAAAACTCAATCGCCATTCAAAGGAACTACAAAGAAAGCTACTAAGGAAAGTCTAAGACTTTACTACAAACAATAAAAATAGTTTTTGTCTTACATAAAACTTAACAACGAAATAAAGCTCTAAACTAATAAATTAACAGAAAAGAAAATAGAGTTTTTATTAAAATAACATAAAGAAATTTTTCATAAACTTTTAGTAGCAAAAAGAAACAAATAAAAAGATTTTATAAAACTCTAACTATGACCTATACAAGTTTTCATACAAAACTAAAGAAAAAAAATTAGAACAACATTGTCTACTGTTAAATAACAGAAACAAAACTAAATTTGTAAAAAATACAAAAAGGTTTTTAGTTAAAAACAAATAAATACTAAGGGAAAAGAAGATAACACTGAACTATGTAAAACAATACTGTTTCGCCTAAAATACTAATTTAAATTAAAGAAAAACTAATTTGCAAAAGCCTACTGTTTAGACAAAATATCTTGTGATCACTAGCAAAGAGAATTAATCAAAAAGGTATTTTAAATAAAAGTTATTAACAATTTAGTGTTTGTAACAAATCAGTTTGAATGCGAAATTTTAAATAGATGGGATTTTTGTGAAACCGTAGGAAAAAGAATCATCAAAATCGGACTTGTAGATCTAAAGATATAAAAAAAATACAATATAAAACTAAAAAAAAACAAAAAAAACAGATCATGCGCTGGCTACATAGCGGGCTGTAACTGGGCCTAAGGGGTGTGTGTTCTATAACTAAGCTACGCTCGGCCGTATTATAACTGAACCGCTAACACGCATACAAATAAAAGAAACTGGCGTACCAGTTCGATCTAACCACAGAAAAACCAATGTACCAAAACAAACCGATCTACTAAACCAAACGGTTTTTTTAACTGAAGCCAAACGAACAGGGGTTGTAGCCCTAAAGAAAAGAACGTACGTTCTGGTGGCTCTTGGGCGTGGCGGCGGCGGTGACTCCGTCGGTCGTGGGCGGCGACGGAGGTGTCGGGAGGATGTAGCGGAGAGTGGCTCGTCCGGTGGTGAAGTCGGAGAGGGTCGGTGACGATGAACGGCGACAGAACAAAGTGATGAAGCTCGGTGCTCCGGGTTCTCCGGCGAAGACGACGAGGTTGGTATGGCTTCTGTAGATGGAGAGGGGATGCAAGACCTTGTCAAAATGAAACTAGGGATCGAGAGTCATTGAAACACAAAACAAGAAGGCTCAGGATAGCTCACTTGCATGGGAAAACATCGATGAACTACCGCGTCTTCGGCCAGATTGGAACGACGAGTACAATCTATAGGTGTGAACTTGGCGGGGGCTTTCAAGGGGAATCGGTCGAGAGGGGTCGTGTCTATTTATAGGGCATGAGGCTTGGGCAAGGGGTTGACTCGGGATAGGGTTTCCACGAAGATCAGACGCGGTGGCAGCATCGTGTATGTATAGGTTTCTGTTATGTACATGTACCTGGGGAAGAGGAAGAAAAGGAGCGGGGCCGAGGCGCAGGGAAGAAAGTCAACGAGGGAGAGAGAGAGAATGGGCGAGCGAAGGGAGTCGGGCACTGGGGCGAGCGATATCTTTTTCTTCTTTTTTTTGTTTTGCACATGGGCGCGGCTGGTGGCCTCGTGCATGCAGCGCTCCAGCACTGGCCTCTTGGGCATATAAACCGAAAACCGATGTACCGAACCGAATTAACCGGCACCGAAGCCAAATTCACCGAAACCGAGAACTTCGATAGTATGTTCAGTTTGCATTTGTTGAAAACCGAAATTAGTCCGGTGAATTCGGGTGTATCCCTTGATTACCCTAATGGACCAAAAACCGAGTAAACATAGAGGTCAGACCTGCGCGCCTGTTCCTTACTCAAGTGCTCCTTTGTAAGAACATGGACCGTCTATTTTCTACTTTGTTGCTATAAGTGCACGAGTCCCACGGCTGCGTCGGGAGGTGGTAAACCTGACCAACTAAGCCGCCATCGCTATAAAGTGTGTAAAAAAGTAGTACTCCCTCGGGTAGGTACTTCACCTAGTGAGCCCCACGACTAATTTTACAGAGTTACTCGAGAGAATCAATCGGAGGGAGTAGCCAAGGAGGCACTGTACATCAGAATAAAGTATACCAGCTCCTGCTAATGGTACATGCACTGTAGATTCTGACTAGAGGCAGCGACTCCAGCTGTTATTAAATATATCTGGGTGCTGTTCGGTCGAATCGACGACCGAATCAAAATTTCGGTGCACATAATCTTCGATCAGTATTTTGGCAGAACCAGAATTTTAAATACACCGAGGAACCGACCCGATCGGTTCGGGGGAACCGAATGCCCAGCCCTAGGCATGGCTGCCCGCTAGGGCTGGCCTGCTGGCGGCTGGGCCATGGCCTGGCCTGGTGAGTGGGCCGGTTGGCCTACCTGGCGGGCGCGCTTTTTTGTTTTGTTTTTTTAAATAGCGAAAAAAGACAAATAAAAAAATAAAAAACATTATATATAGACATATTATATATGAAAATTTTCAGAATAAAAATTCCTAAAACATGAACATATTTTCATGGCCAAATAAAAATAAAAAAGATAATCATTTTTGCAATAACTCCAAAATGAAATACAATTTGAGTTTCGAATAAATTCTCAAACCTTGTCTCTGATTTTGTCGAGTTTCATATTCCTCCTCTCGTATTTTTTTCCAGAGAATTTTTGACAAGATTCAAACTTCAAATTAAACAAGGATTCAAATAGAATTTTTGGGAAAGTCCTTTTATTCCCTCTCATTCAACTTAATTTTTTTTTCAAATTCACTCAATAATCCACACAACAATCAAACCAACAAACATAATTATATATTTAATATAACATTCCAAAATTTAGAATTTTGGGATGTTACAAACTACCACACTTAAAATGAATCTCGTCCTCGAGATTCGAAGAGGCTAGCAAGAAAATCTTAGGGTTTTGGGGGTGTTCCAGCAAAACCATTGGTCGGAAAGGGTGTGGGGTGCTAGCACACTTAAAAGCAGGGTTATGATTCCAACAAAACTTACGTACTCCATCCTCAGAGTTAGCCGTGTCAGTCTTCTCAAATCTTCAGGATAACTCCTACACCGACGCTCTTCTGGTATAGGCATACCGTTTTCCTCAAAATCTTGAGTCCTGTCATCAAAATAAAGTTCTTCCGAGACTCGGTCTTGTTAGCTGACGGGTCTATCGCCAATACTAAACAACTATCAAAATCTCATGGTGGTTAATCATTATTGGCTTCTCCTGCAAGAAATGGGCCTGGGTTGAATCTCACCCTATAACCTACGGTTGGCACGATTTCCTGTATAGGGTTCCATCGTCCCGCCATTCTAAGGTTTTTGGCTTATCGTGCCGACATTGTTCTAAGGTTTTCAGGGCTCTCTGATTTTCCATCAACATATGATAGTTCATGATGAAGTCTCCGGTATGCAGCCTATCCATCCCGTACTTGAACCATTACTACATACGTAGACAGTGATTCACATATTCTAACACTTGGGCATCCTCACAAGCATTGCAGAATTTCTCTTGTCGCCGAACTTAGTTTGGATAATTCCTTTGATTCCGCAAGCTGAACAAAATATTTATCGTTTCTTGACAACTCTCAGGTTTTTGTATCCTCCTAAGAAACGTGTGTTGATGGAATCATAGCTTCTTCAGGATTTCTCAATTTAACAAGGTAGTGCTTGATCCTTATTAACTCTTGGTCCTGTGGGTTTTGGGCCCACTTCAATACTTGCACAACTTTAACTCATCCTTTTGAGTTATATTGTTCCATATTTCAATAGTATACTTCCTTTAAATCCAAAAGTACTTCATTTCTTCATACTCTCGGGGTAACCAAGACATTAAAATAAAACTCATACTTATTTTGTCCAAACTCCACTCTGCAGAATACATCTGTATTTTTCCTTTCCATTGGTCAGGTGTTCTCATAGGGTACTACCACCCTTAAAATGTAATACACGAATCCATCCGTAGACCATATTTCTCATCTCCTCGAAAATGGTCAAGATCTGTGTTCATTGAGTAACAACTCATACAATTCAACATATGAAATTAGGACACCTTAACATTATTTATCCATGAATTCATTACAATCTCTGACGCATCCATTACATAACTCAACTCATTGTACTCATGAAAATAAATTTTCTTCCTACTACAGTTACTACCAATATCAAAATTCCAACTACTCAGCTCCAGCTTTCATCTTGTCGGGACATTTAGTAGCATAATGTCCTGCTTCCCTACAACGAAAATAAATAAATTCTGACAAGTACCGAGGCTTCTTGGGGATGGTGTCTGCTCTTTGGGTTCTTGGCTTCTTCTTTGATGTAGGGTGGAAACCCTAGGGCCGATCTTTCATGATTGGGGCAGATCCTACGAAGAACACGAGGGCAAACACGAGGGCAAAACAAGAGGAAACACTCAAATTAACGAGAAACAATCACACATGTGCTAGGTCCACGAACATAAAGAGTGATACAATATTCGAACGCAACAAAGGACGATACAAAAGGTCTTCTCCGTGAGGAGGTCTTGAGGGGTCTTCCCGTGATGGGGTCTTCAATCCACTTGGGGGATCTTCTCCGTAGAGGTCGTGAACTCCAATGGAGAAGGTATCAAGTGGATGAGCAAAGCTCTATCTCTCAAATGAGCTAATTCTTTGCTAACCCTAAAAAGAGGAAGGAGGAGGAGTATATATTGTCTAGGGTCATGAAAGGATACATGGGCTTCGGCCCAATACACAGTCAACACACAAGCGTCGGACGTCCGATAGTTACCGGTCGTCCGGTGTCTCGCGGGGGCTGAGACGTCCGGTAAGTGTCGGATTTCCGATTTTTGGCTTTGATCCGGTGGCGTCAGATTTCCAGTGGGCATTGGTCGTCCGGATCATCGATCGTCTGGTGGTATCCATACTTCTGACATTTTGGTTCTGTGATGGTGGTGCTGGTCGCTCGGAAGGGCTCGGTCGTGCGGGGGCTGGAGCATGTCGGACGTCCAGTCGGTGTCGGCCGTCTGGCTGCTGGAGCATGCACAGGCTGGGACTTGGCTGGCTAGCTGAAGCTCCCAGGCGTCGGACATTCGATGAGTACCGGTCGTCCGGTGGTTGTAGATTCCTGGTAGCTCTTTCTCTTGGTCCTTTTACTTGGTGCCCTCACCGTCTTGTCCGTTGGATGTAGCTGTCCTGTGGCTTTCCTCCAAGTACCTGATCACACATAGGGTTTCCGCTTGAGGTAGTATCCATGTCTCATATGTGGAAAGTGGTAGTTCGGAGAGGAGCGAGTTCACCTTATCTTGGATAGCCTTTGCTCGAGCTCTTCTCATTGGTACAAGTGGCGTCGTGGGAGACGTAGGTAGGTCCATGGGGATGACCGAAGGATGCTCTGCATCATCTCCCCTCCCTTGGGAAAAATCCGACCTTGGATCAAAATCCTTATCACCATGGTAGGGATAGAGATCTTTGACATTGAAGATATCACTCATGGCAGACTAAGGCATAGCCTACTGGTGGGGAGGGGTTGATGCCTTCCCACCCACCCAGGTTCAAGGCATGGTACTTGCAATTTGGGTTTGTTGCACCAATTATACTGTAGGGGGTTCCCTTACAGTCTTTCTATCAAAAAAAAGATATCGCTCATGGAGTACTTGTCGCGTGGTAAGTTGATCTTGTACGCATTGTTGTTGTAGCACTCGAGCACCTTGAAGGGTCCATCGGCTCGTGGTCGTAGCTTGGACTTGCGTTCATTGGGGAAGCATTCCTTGTGAAGGTGTAGCCATACAAGATCTCCAATGTTGAATATCATGGTTTGCTTGTTGATGTTGAGCTTGGTCGCGAGTCGTTGTACTTGGCCCTCGATGGTGTGCCTTGTATCATCATGCATCTTCTTGAGATAGTTCACTCGTGCACTCGCGTCCATGTTGATGCGCTATTGTAACGGAAGGGGTAGATGTCCAATGGGGACAACGGGTTGAAGCCGTAGACGACCTCAAAGGGGGACTTGCCGGTAGTAGAGTGTCTTGCACGATTGTAGGTGTACTCGGCGATGGGTAGGCACTCTTCCCACTGCTTGATGTTCTTCTTGATCAACACGCGTAGGAGGGTATATAGCGTCCGGTTCGTGACCTCCTTTTGGCCGTCAGTTTGAGAATGGTATGCTGAAGAGAACAAAAGCTTGATTTCGAGCTTGGCGCATAAGGTCTTCCAAAAGTAGCTTAGGAACTTGATGTCGTGGTCCGAGACGATCGTCCTTGGCACTCAATGTAGACGCAGAATTTCTCTACAAAAAAGATTTGCAACATGTGAAGCATCGTCTATCTTGTTGCATGGGATGAAATGATCCATCTTAGAGAATCAATCCACATCAACAAACACAGAATCTTTGCCGTTTCTAGTTCTAGGCAAACCAAGCACAAAGTACATACAAATATCTTCCCATGGGTGATACGGAATTTCGAGTAGCATATATAGACTATGGGATTGAGCTTTAGACTTAGCTTTGCAACATGTAGAGCATCGGTTGGTGTAGGTTGAGACGTCACTGAACATCTTGGGCCGAAAGTAGTTCTTGGAGAGCATGGCGAATGTCTTGTCGCATCCAAAGTGTCCCATAAGTCCTCCTCCATGAGATTCTTTCAAAAGTAACAAACGAAGAGAAGAATCGGGGATACATAGTTTGTTAGCTGTCATAAGATAATCATCTTTGATGTAATAGCGTTCCCAAGATGTATGCGTCAAACATTTGGCATATGGAATAACAAAAGCAGGATCATGCACATACATGTCTTTTATGTGCTCAAAGCCAATGACATTCGATTCAAGTTGGGTAACAAGCATGCATCAACGGGAAAGCGCATCTGCCACAACGTTCTCTTTGCCTTTGATGTACTTCATGACATAAGGAAATGACTCAATGAATTCACTCCAGTTAGCATGACGCTTGTTCCACTTAGGTTGACCCTTAAGATACTTAAGTGTTTCATGATCGGTGTGGAGAATTAACTCATGAGGGCGGAGATAATGCTCCCAAACATGCAAGACTCTCACTAAAGCATATAACTCTTTCTCATATACGGGGTGATTGAGTTGCGCTCTGGAAAGTTTTTCACTAAAGTAAGTTATGGGGCGCTTCTCTTGCATTAACACACCTCCTATGCCGTAACCGCTAGCATCACAATGTATTTCAAATGGTTTATCAAAGTTGGGTAATGCAAGCAAAGGGGCATGTGTAAGCAAATTCTTAAGCTCATTAAATGTGGTATCTTGGGATGGTCCCCAAACAAATGGTGCATTTTTCTTACTCAAAGGATGCAAAGGGGATGCAATAGTGCTAAAATCCTTAACGAATCTACAATAGAAGCCGGCTAAGCCGAGGAAACTTTGCACTTGTTGCAAGTTGGTTGGTTGAGGCCAAGTCTGAATAGCATTGATCTTAGATTCATCTACATGAACACCCTTAGAAGACACAACGAAACCCAAGAAAATGAGCTTATCAACACCAAAAAGGCATTTGTCCATATTAGCATAAAGGCGCTCTTTTCTAAGAGTTTGCAAAATGGTTCTAAGATGGGTAACATGATCTTTGAGAGATTTGCTAAAGACAAGAATATCATCAAAATAGACCACAACAAATACGCTAATGTATGGACGAAGAACAAAATGCATCACACGCATAAATGTTCCAGGTGCTTCGGATAAACCCATTGGCATGACCAACCATTCATACTAGCAAAGCTTGGTTTTAAAAGCAGTTTTGCACTCATCACCTTCTTGGATGTGTATTTGATAGTAGCCACTTTTAAGATCAATTTGAGAGAAAATTGGGGCGCCGCTAAGCTCATCTAGCATGTCGTCTAAGCGTGGAATGGGGTAGCGATATCTAACCGTGATAGCATTGATAGGACGACAATCAGAACACATGCGATATGTACCATCTTTCTTGGGAAAAGGATTACCGGGATGGCACATGGGCTCAAGCTTACTCGTACATTGCTATTGTTGATGAGTTGTTGTATTTGCCGTTGGATCTCCTTGGTTTCCTCGGGGTTGACGCGGTAGGGAGCCTTGTTAGGAAGAGGTGCTCCGGGGATGACGTCGATGCGGTCTTCGATGCCTCGAAGAAGAGGTAGACCCGGAGGTAGCTCGTCGGGGAATACATCTTGGAGTTCCTGCAATAGAGAAGATAACACTAAAGGTAAATTGTGAGAGGTGTTAGTATTAGGTGCCTCGTCCTTGCACAATAGGACATAGTGCATAACACTTGATGGTTTCTCACACACTTCTCTCATCTCACTTTTTGTAGCGAATAGCACTAGGTTTTCTTGTCACTCATCATGGAGGCACTCAATTTGGGCTTGTGGCGCTCACTGTCTTTTTGGTGGTTCGCTCTCTCACTATTTTCTCCATGATGGTTGGTAGCTTGCTTGTCGGCGATCACTTGGCTTGGAGACATAGGTCGTAGAATGTACTCCTTCCCTTTCATCTTGAAGCTATAGTGATTGGTTCGCCGATTGTGGATGACGCCGCCGTGTAATTGCCATGGTCTTCCAAGTAGGAGGTGGCAAACGGACATAGGAACAACGTCACACTCCAACGTGTCTTCGTTGCTCCGATCTTGAAGGAGACATGGACCATGTGTTCCACTTGAATTGTGCCAGAGTCGCTAAGCCACTGGACCTTGTAGGGATGCGTGTGCTTCATCTTGACCAATTGGAGCTTGGAGCATAGTTCTTCACTTGCCAAGTTATGGCAACTAACTCCGCCGATGATGACCTTCATGGACCTTTCATTGATGCCCGCCTTGGTGTGGAAGATATGCCATCTTTGGTCTTTGTCTTGTTGATGTTGAAGAGTCAAGACCTTGGAGACAACTAGAGCGGGGCTCGAATCTTCGTCACAAAAGACTTGATCATCTTCATCCTCATTCACTTGCCCGTGCATAGCCACATTCTCAAGGGCTTTCATTTCTCCTTTGCTCATGGAGTCGTATGTATCGTCATCGTTGAGAATCATGGTACGCTTGTTGGTACACTCGAAGGACTTGTGGCCTCGACCGCCGCATGTGAAGCATTTGATGGAACTTGTATTTATGGTCTCATACGGTGGAGTTGTAGATGATGAAGATCTCGGCTCGAAGTTGCTTGTAGTAGGAGGACGACTTGAGGTTGTCGAAGTTTTCTTGTAACTTGACTTGTCGCCGTTGCTTGTAGAAGGTTTGGTTGAGGTAGAAGTTGGTGTAGTCGTTGAATCTTGGTTGTAAGAGCCATATGTCTTGGAAGAGTATTTGGCATACTTGAAGTCATCTTGCACTTGTCGCTCCGCTTTAGTAGCTTGATGCACTAGCTTGATGAGGTTTGAGTAAGGTTGGAAGTCGGCGATTTTCTTGATAGGGTGGTTGAGTCCATTCAAGAAGCGGGCCATATTTTTCTCATCATCTTCCATGACATTAGCTCGTATCATGGCAATTTCCATTTCCTTGTAGTACTCTTCAACGGTCTTTGTTCCTTGCTTGAGGAGTTGTAGTCGCTTGAAGAGGTCGCGGTTATAGTATGTTGGCATGAAGCACGCTCTCATGACATCCTTCATCTGATCCCAAGTTGTTATTGGTGGTTCACCTCCTGCTTCTCGATGCTCAATGACTTGCTCCCACCAAATGAGGACATAGTCTTGGAACTCAAGGGATGCCATGGTGATCTTCTTCTCTTCCACATAGTTGTGCAAATGAAAGATCTTGTCGACCTACAATGCCCATGAAAGGTACTCTTCGGGATCATTGCTTCCGGAAAACTTGGGCATGGTGAACTTGAGTTTGCCGTAGCGTTGCTCTTCATTGTGTTGGGGTCGAGGGTGATGACATCCTTGACGTGGAGGATTTTATCCTGAACTTGCTCTTGGCATGGAGGATCCCCATTGTCTCGTTGCTCTTGGCGAACTTGTGGTTCTTGTCTAGCTTGTGGAGGAGCTTGTGGAACTTGTCAGTGCAATCATGCTTGATAGTTCCTTTCTTGAACTTCATCTCGAAGTGCTTCTTCTTGCTCACGCGTATGTCGGTTGCGTGCGGCAACGGCACGACTTGTGTCTCGGAGGGCACGGTGCGCCTCAAGTGTTTTATCTTCTGGTCATTGTTGTTGTTAACGGAGAGCTTTGGCATCTTCTGTCGGCGTTCTGGGAACGGGGGTCCCCAGACTTGCCTGCCTGCGGCCCACGGCGTGGCTGTGCTAGTGGGCCAGTACGGCCCATCTTCATCAACAAGGCATCCAAGACCCTCGCGAGGGGCCAAGCCTCGCGAGGCAGACGACACAAGACCTCCTCAGGAGCGGCCTCACCAGGCTGGCTCGCGAGGAGCGGAGAGATCAAGGCAGGGCAAACCTCGCGAGGTTCTCGTGACGTGAGCCATGACGATCGAGACCAGGCGGGCGCCAGCGCGCGCAGTGTCCTTGTTTCCCCTTTGGTGCTAAGGAGGCAAGCGCAGGCGCAGAGTACCGAGGTATCAAGCAAAGGTTTCCATATTGGTGCAACGAGACCATGACCAGCGGGACGGCAAGACGGAGGTCACCATGGAGCCCAAGACGGCGTCACCACCAGAGCCTTTTGTAGGCGAAGACCGCTTTTGTCAGGATAAGCTGTACTAGCTGCCCCCTTTCAAACTGGCCATTGTTGGCTCCCTTCCCACTCAATATTTGGGGAGAGGACCAGGGCCTATATAAGTAGAACAGCCACCACAGTAGGGGGATCGATTCCTTCTTCCATCCTCTCACCCACAAGCTCATAGAGCACCAGAACACCTCAACCTCAGGAGGCTGTTCTGCCCTTTGTACTATTCATCATCAGCCCAAGAGGCAACACACCACCACCACACTGGAGTAGGGTATTACACCACAACGGTGGCCCGAACCAGTATAAATCTTGTGTCTTTTGTGTTGTGAGTTCGTCGAGTTCGTCTGCGAGATCTTAGCAAGCTAGGGCGTAGATCGGTAGGGAGGAAAGAACTTCGCGCGCACCCCAGAGTTCGAACCTTAAGGGTTTTGCCGGAACCCATGATCCGACATTTGGCGCGCCAGGTAGGGGTGCGCCATAGCTTTCCCTCCGCCAACCTACGTTCCTCCACCACCGCGCAACGCCTTTATGACAGGCGCCCCGCTACCGACTCTGACGGCCGGCGCTGACGACGGGGCCAGGGGCTCCGAGCCCTGGCCCCCGCCTGCGGCAGGTGCGGTGGCCACCCAAGTTCAGGCCGGAGATGCCGCCGCGCTACGACGGTGTGGCGGACCCAGCAGTTTTCCTGCTAGCATAGGAGGAGGCCATCCTCGAGGCTGGGGGCGACGACAAGGTCATGGCCAACTGGTTTCCCATGGCCCTCACCGGCGCACCGCGCGCCTGGCTGCTCAACCTCCCCGGGTCCACGGTGGCATCTTGGGAGGAACTGCGCGACCTCTTCACTGCGCGCTACGCGGCACCGACGCACCACGCGGTCGCGGCCCTGCTAGGCGGCTCTCAACCGCCGCCTTCAGATCGCCATGTCAAGCCATTCCTCCGCCAGATCGGCGCCGCCTCCAAGCGCTCGGGGGCTCCGCCGGGCTGGGTTGCGCCCGAAGCCGACCTCACCTTTGACTCAGAAGACCACCCTGTCTCCACCGCCGGCTCGGTTATGCTTCCGATGCTCTGCACGCCCACCATCTGCAATGTTGCCGTCACCAAGACCCTCATCGACGGTGGCGCCAGCCTCAACTTGCTCTCCGTGGAGGCCTTCAGCGTTCTTCACGTGCCGCTCGAGCGGCTGAGCCTCAGCAAGCCTTTCTCAGGAGTTGGTGGCGGCACTGCCCGCTCCCTGGGCAGATCCGCCTCCCCGTCACCTTCGGCACGCGCGACAACTACCGCACTGAGCTGGTCGACTTCGACCTCGCCCGCATCGGCCTCCCATACAGCTCCATCCTCGGGTACCCGACGTTGGCCCAGTTCAAGGCAGCGACCCATCCGGCCTACAACCTCATGAAGATGCCTAGAAGCAAGGGTGTCCTCACCATCAAGGGGGACGCCAAGCAGGCCCTGGCATCGCTCAAGCTCGCCCTCAAGATCGCGTCGGCGGCGCAGCCCACCGACGCAGGCACCTCCGTGTAACACCCCGCATGTAACTTTCCATATTTGTAACTCCAACTCTTGCCATTTTTGGCTATGTGTTATGATATTTCCTCCGTGGTCGGGTTTTGTCTTTCGTTTTGCATTTTGTTCATGTCATGCTTTTCATATCATGTCATCATGTGCATTGCATTTGCATACGTGTTCGTCTCAGGCATCCGAGCATTTTCCCCGTTGTCCGTTTTCCAATCCGGCGCTCCCATCTCCTCCGGCGCACCCCTCTTGTTTTCTTTCGTGAGCGGGTGTCAAACATTCTCGGAATGGACCCAGGCTTGTCAAGTGGCCTTAGTATACCACCCGGAGACCACCGGTCAAGTTTCGTTCCATTTGGAGGTCGTTTGGTACTCCAATGGTTAACCGGGCATCCGCAAAGGCCATTTGAGTGTGCAGCAAAAACCCCTCAAAAACCAGCCCAAAACCCACCAAACTCTCTTCCATGCTCTAGGTCGTTCGATCACGATCGTGTGGGCGAAAACCGCACCTCATTTGGAGCCTCCTAGCTCCCTCTACCTATAAATATGTGAGACCCCCGAGATTTTCGCGCAGTACAACCCTAGCTCCGTTCCCTCTCCGCCGCCGGACACGTCTGGACCGGACCGGACGCGTCCGCCGCCGCGCCCCACCCAATCGGGGGCCGCCACGTGTCGCCCGACCCGCCGCCGTTCGCCGCGCCGCCCGCGGCCCGGGGAGCCCGCAGCCGGCCCCCGCGGGCCCGCGCTCTCCGCCGCCCCGCGCCCGCTGCCTCCACCGCGCCCGCGCCGCCGCCGCCTTGCTCGCCGCCGCCGCCGGCCATCGCTGCCGCCGGCGCCGCGCTCGCCCCGCCACTGGCCGCCGCCGGCGCCGGCGCCGCCTCGCCTCCTCCGCCTCCGGCCTCGCCTCCTCTCCTGCCTCCTCGCCGTCCCCCTCGTTCTCCCGTCGCCGGCGAGCGCCACCGGAGCCCCGAGCTCGATCCGATCTGGTGAGCTCTGCCGTTGACTTTCTCAAACCCTAGAAATTTTCCCGTCATATTTTTTTCACAGCGAGTGCCCATGTTCAACATTGCATAACTCTCTGCATGTAGCTCCGTTTTGCGCGTGTAATATGTCAAATTGTTCGGCTCGTGATGATCTACATTTTGTTCAATTGCACCATGTTCATTAGAGGCCATCTTGATGCCCAAATCTCTGTTGCAAGAGTGCTAGTTGCTGTAATCTTCTGGTTCTTAGCAGAAGTTGGAGATTTTTCATTTTTGTATCATTTAATCTGTGCATCTTATGGGCATGAGCTCTACATGTGTTTTTTGTATACCATGCCATCTTTCCAGTGGTGTATGCCATGTATTTTTGTGATCTCTGCGGTGACTAGCACAAGCATGCAAACTAGGCCCCGTAATGTTTCTGATTTCAGAGACTCAGTGTTTTCTCTGAAGTCCTTGTCTGCTGTTACTTTGTTGCCATGTAAACTTGATGCTACAGAGAGATCCATGCATATTTTGGAGATGTTCAGTAAGGATGATTTGTAGATATAGTTGTAATTGATCCATTCCTGCCCTTGTTTGCAATTATGGAGTGCCATAGCATGACTCAATCTTGCTCTACTTTTGCTATAAAATATTTCTGGCAGATTCTTAACATGATATGCAATTTTGCCAAGCTTACTGTAGTTGATCCATACATGCTATGCATTTGTTCTTTCCATGGAGAGCTTCATAAACATGCCATCTTGCTTTAGGTATGATTGTTTTGTCATGCGTTGCTTTGTGGTGAGTGCATCAAGCTCACCAACATGCCTTCATATTATTATTTCTGCCATGCTCTGTGGTGAGTGCATCAAGTCTGAAACCTGATAACGAAACTTGCTATGTTTACATGCTTTCCATCATATCTTCTGGTCCTTTTTGGCTTATGGTCAGTAAGGGACTTTTGTCATGTGCTTTTAGTAGAATACTGTCATGCCTTGTTTGGCTATGTTAATTTCCTGTAGCATGTTGATTTCTTGCTCTGAACATTGCTATCTGATGCTGTTTTCTGCATGTCCAGTAATTTCAGTCTGTGAACCTGTTATCTTTTGCACTTTTGCCATGCTTGTTTGAGCTCGTTATGTTGTGATCTAGCCGTAGCTCAGTGTTCATCTTTTGTCAAGCATCTCCTGTAGATTACTGCCATATGCTTTGTTGCTATGTTGGAGTGCTGTAGTATTGTTGCTTGTTGCATTTTAAGTGCTATCATGCTGTTAATCACAGATTCGTGTCATTCTTGTTTTGCTTGCCATTTGCAAACCGTGCATCCTTTTCCGGTGATCTTTATATCGATTTCGATCGAAATCATCTCATCTTTCCAGTGGCATGCTTGGTTTGCCAAGTTACTGCCTTGTTCATCATTTTCCTTCCAGAGCACGCATATGCATCGCATATCATATCTTGCATATCATTCATGTTTTGCATCATGTTGCTTGTGCATTTCCCGAGGTTGATTGTGGTTCCGTTTGTTTGTGTTCTTGTCTTGGGTAGATCCGGGAGACGAGTTCGTGAACGAGGAACCTGTCGAGTACGCTTACGAGGATCAAGCTTTCGACAACTCTGAAAGCCTTGCAGGCAAGATGACCACCCCTCGAAATCACTTCTATCTTTGCTTTGCTAGTTGTTCGCTCTATTGCCATGCTGCGCTACCTATCACTTGCTATATCATGTCTCCCATATTTCCATATCAGCCTCTAACCATCCTTTCCTAGCAAACCGTTGTTTGGCTAAGTTACCGCTTTAGCTCAGCCCTTCTTATAGCGTTGCTAGTTGCAGGTGAAGTTGAAGTTGGTTCCATGTTGGAACATGGATATGTTGGGATATCACAATATATCTTATTTAATTAATGCATCTATATATTTGGTAAAGGGTGGAAGGCTCGGCCTTATGCCTGGTGTTTTGTTCCACTCTTGCCGCCCTAGTTTCTGTCTTACCGGTTTTATGTTCCTTGAGTTTGCGTTCCTTACACGGTTGGGTGATTTATGGGACCCCCTTGACAGTTCGCCTTGAATAAAACTCCTCCAGCAAGGCCCAACCTTGGTTTTACCATTTGCTACCTAAGCCTTTCCCCTGGGTTTTCGCGAGCCCGAGGGTCATCTTATTTTAACCCCCCGGGCCAGTGCTCCTTCGAGTGTTGGTCCGAACTGAGTAGACTGCGGGGCCCCCTCCTGGAAACTCGAGGTCTGGTTTTACTCGTAGGATGTCTCATCCGGTGTGCCCTGAGAACGAGATATGTGCAGCTCCTATCGGGATTTGTCGGCGCATCGGGCGGCTTTGCTGGTCTTGTTTTACCATTGTCGAAATGTCTTGTAAACCGGGATTCCGAGACTGATCGGGTCTTTCCGGGAGAAGGTTTATCCTTCGTTGACCGTGAGAGCTTATGATGGGCTAATTTGGGACACCCCTGCAGGGTATTATCTTTCGAAAGCCGTGCCCGCGGTTATGA
The DNA here is from genome assembly GCF_002575655.3 of Aegilops tauschii subsp. strangulata. NCBI lineage: Eukaryota > Viridiplantae > Streptophyta > Magnoliopsida > Poales > Poaceae > Aegilops > Aegilops tauschii. Next base: position 319,871,307 of record NC_053041.3, read on the forward strand.
GGCAGATGGGAATTTGTTAATGTCCGGTTGTAGAGAACTTGTCACTTGACCCAGTTAAAATACATCAACTGCGTGTGTAGCCGTGATGGTCTCTTCTCGGCGGAGTCCGGGAAGTGAACACGGTTTGAGTTATGTATGACGTAAGTAGGAGTTCAGGATCACTTCTTGGTCATTGCTAGATGGCGACCGTTCCGTTGCTTCTCTTCTCGCTCTCTCTTGCGTATGTTAGCCACCATATATGCTTATTGCCGCTGCAGCTCCACCTCATTACACCATCCTTTCCTATAAGCTTATATAGTCTTGATCTCGCGGGTGTGAGATTGCTGAGTCCCCGTGACTCACAGATTCTACCAAAACAGTTGCAGGTGCCGACGATGCCAGTGCAGATGATGGGATCGATCTCAAGTGGGAGTTCGATGAGGAACGTGGTCGGTACTATGTGTCTTTTCCTGATGATCAGTAGTGGAGCCCAGTTGGGACGATTGGGGATCTAGCATTTGGGGTTATCTTATTTTCATCTGGATTTTGACCGTAGTCGGTCTATAAGTGTGTATTTTGGATGATGTATGAATTATATTTATGTATTGTGTGAAGTGGCGATTGTAAGCCAACTCTTTATCCCATTCTTGTTCATTACATGGGATTGTGCGAAGATGACCCTTCTTGCGACAAAACCACTATGCGGTTATGCCTCTAAGTCGTGCCTCGACACGTGGGAGATATAGCCGCATCGTGGGCGTTACAAGTTGGTAATCAGAGCCATCCCCGACTTAGGAGCCCCCTGCTTGATCGAATCACTGGCGTTGTTGAGTCTAGAACAAAAATGTTTTGAGTCTTAGGATTATATATATCGGAGAGTAGGATTCTTTTTACTCCTCAGTCCCTTCGTCGCTCTGGTGAGGTCTCCTGACGTAGAAGTTTTGACTCTTCTCTCCTCAAATTTCACTAAATTTTTTTTAGGATCATGCGGGTATCTTGGAATCGTTCCGATGGTTTTGTGACGAGAACATTGTTCTTGGTGCCTCCTGACATTTACGGGTTGTGGCAGTGTCCCGGGGAGTTGAGCTCCGAGGTGTTGTCGTCACAATTTTATCGTTGCAGTTCTGGAATACCTGAGTTTCGCCGACATCGAAATCTCTTTTATGCAGCTGTTGGTGAGATCACCTCGACGCCACCCAGTACTGGGGCGGGACTTCGGGAGTATTGCCATAACTTGTATAACAGATGCTTTTCGAAGGTTGAGGTAAACGATTTCCGAAGGTTTCTTGGTTATGTGTTGACGGATGGATACAACTGGATCTAGGGATTGTTAGTTTGGGTGATATATTTTGTGTCCCCTGTATCCCCAACACCAGATTGCATAACCAGAAAGTTTCGGGAGTTTATAAGTGGGAATTCAAGTAGCCTTAGGATATCTTTCCGACAGACGCATGATATGAGATTGGGGTTCGACGTCTAGTGGTCCGCCTGTACACGGTTGGTTTTACAGTGGTCTCGTAGTGTCTTAAAGAGTCCTTGGCTATGCCGACTCGAGGACGCTTCGTATGTCATGTGCACAGCCTTGTACATGATGGTGCTGTATGATTGAGCCCGTGTGGGCCCCACCATAAAAACTTCGGACGAAATCTCTATCATATGTTTGTTCTAGCTTATTCTGCAAGCCAATACTTTGTTTTGTATTGTATTGTGATATTCGAGTTGCTTCAAAGTCAGATGTTGATTCCATATCTTTTCAAGTGGCTTCTCAACTTAACGGAAGTGTGATGATTTACTATGGAATTCATTCATTCATCTTCGTTCGAATGTTTATTGTGAAGACTATATGTTGCAATTTCTATCCGTTGATTCTACTTATCTATTTGTCTATCAACATGCTAACGGATGTCACCCTCTTCAGGATGGCTCCGCCAACGCGTCAGAATCCGGATCGCAATGAAGGGAGTCAAGCGAACCCTCCGCCACCACCTCCGCCTCCGGAGGCATGGCAAGCTATCATGGCAGCCACCAACGCCAATGCTCAGATGATTCTGCAACTCTTGCAAGAACGCACCCAAGGGCAAGGCAATCAAGGAAATCAAGGTCAAGGCAACAATCAGTTTCACTTTGCTACTCTCAACCAGTTTCTCGCAAATCAACCCAAGTCTTTCAGCTACTGTGCCGAGGCCACGGATGCCGATGATTGGCTCGTGGACATCAACAAGCATTTTGAATGTAGCAATGTCAGGCCTGAGGACTATGTCAAGTTCGCTTCTTTCCAGCTCAAGGACCAAGCTGCTGATTGGTTTCAACAATACAAAGATTCCAGAGGAGGTTGTGTGATCACTTGGACTAACTTCTGTCGGGACTTCAAAGCGCACCACATTCCACAAAGTGTTGTTGAGAGCAAGCGTGAGGAGTTCCACAATCTCAAGCAAGGCAACATGTCTGTGTATCAATACAACATCCAGTTTCAGAAATTTGCTCGCTTCGCTAAACAAGACGTTCCTGATGAAAAGAGCATGATCTATCAATTCAGAGGTGGCCTTAGAGAGGATCTGCAGTTAGCTCTCGTTCTGGTTGAGCCTACTCAGTTTGATCAAATTCTACAATATGGCACTGAAGAAAGAGGCTGCTCAGCTCAAGTGTGAGGCTTCTAAGAAAAGAGTCAGGGATGCAGTTCAGTCTTCTTCTTCCTCACTTGTGGCAGCTAAGCAACAGAAGTTCTGGTTGCCTCCTCCTCCTCCGTTTCGTCAGCCTTACCAGCAGAAGAACAAAGGTGGCCATGGTTCTTCCAACTCTTCCAACTCTGGCTATCAGAACAAGTCTCAGAATCAAGCTCCAAAGTCCAATGCTCCTTATCACCGTCCACTCTCAGAGGTGACTTGCAACAAGTGTCAGCAGAAAGGTCACTATGCTAACAAGTGCTTCAACCAAAGGCGTCTTCTGCCTCCTCCTCCTGTCAGATCTTCCAGCAATGCAGTGGTCAAGCATAATCCAAAGTCTGCTAAGGTGAACATGATGAATGCAGCTCAAGCGGAGGAATCTACTGATGTGATAATGGGTAATCTCTCAGTTAATGATATTCCTGCAAAAGTTCTTTTTGATACTGGTGCATTGCATTCTTTCTTGTCATACCCATTTGCATCGAAGCACAATGTTGACACAGAGATTTTATCCAAAGTTATGCAAGTTGTTTCTCCGAGAAAGCTTTGGACTTCTAGTTTGGTTGCTCCCGATGTTTCCATCAAGTGGGAAACTATAAATTTTTGTCTTCTCCAGTTGTTCTTGGTGACTCGGTTATTGATCTTATTCTCAGGATGGACTGGCTTTCTAAGCACAAGGCTCAACTTGATTGTGCTGCCAGGGAAATTCAATTGACACACTCTTCTGAGGATGTGATTATTTATGCCGCTCGTGATGAAACCATTCGGTTTTTTTCTCTCAATGAGAAGGGCGAATTGAATGCCATCTCTCAAATTCCAGTCGTTTGTGAGTATCAAGATGTCTTTCCAAAAGAGCTTCCGGGTATGCCTCCTCACCGGCCAGTTGAGTTCGTTATCGAACTAGAGCCTGGCACCGAAACCGTTTGCAAGCGTCCATACAAGCTTGGACCCAACGAGCTAAAGGAATTGAAGAAACAGCTCGATGAACAAGAGCGTCTGGGTTTGATCAGACCGAGTTCTTCTCCATGGGGTTGTGGTTTGTGGTGTTCTTTTTGTCAAGAAGAAGGATGGCACGGACCGACTTTGTGTCGACTACCGTCCATTCAACAAGAAGACAATCAAGAACAAGTACCCACTTCCCAACATCAATGAGCTATTTGAGCAACTCAAAGGTGCTAAAGTATTCTCCATGCTTGACCTTCGTATGGGTTATCATCAGATTCGCATTCGTGCAGAAGATATTCCCAAGACAGCATTCAGAACAAGCTTTGGTTCTTATGAATATACTGTCGTGTCTTTCGGCCTTGTCAATGCTCCTCCAGTATTCTCTCGGATGATGAATTTCATCTTCAACCCCTATACCAATGAATTCGTCCTGGTATATCTCGATGATATCTTGGTCTTCTCCAAGAATAAGAAGGACCATGCCAAACATTTGCGATTGGTGCTCGACAAGCTCAGAGAGTATAAATTCTATGCGAAGTTCTCCAAATGTGAGTTTTGGCTCGATGAAGTTCTTTTCCTTGGTCACATCATCTCTGCCAATGGCATCGCTGTTAACCCCGAGAAGGTGTCCGCAATTGTGAATTGGGAACCCCCTCAGAATGTCAAGCAGCTCCGCAGTTTTCTTGGTCTTGCAAGCTATTGCCGAAGATTCATTGAGAATTTCTCCAAGATTGCAAAGCCTCTTTCCAACCTCCTCCAAAAGCATGTGAAGTATGTCTAGTCTCCTGAGTGTGATGTTGCTTTCAACACTCTCAAAGAGAAACTTGTCACAGCTCCTGTCTTGACTCCTCCTGATGAATCCAAGCCATTTGAAGTTTTCTGTGATGCTTCTCTCCAAGGTCTCGGTGCTGTGTTAATGCAAGAGAAGAAAGTTGTGGCCTATACCTCTCGTCAGTTGAAGCCCAATGAGAAGAACTACCCCACTCACGATCTTGAGTTGGCGGCAGTTGTCCATGCATTAATAACGCGGAGACATCTCTTGTTGGGAAGACAAGTGGACATTTTCACCGATCACAAGAGTCTCAAGTATATCTTCACTCAGCCCAACCTCAACCTCAGGCAGACTCGATGGGTCGAAATGATTCAAGAGTACAATCCGAGTATTGAATATACTCCAGGCAAGGCCAATGTCATTGCAGATGCTTTAAGCAGGAAGGCTTATTGCAACAACTTAATTCTCAAGCCTTTCCAACCGGATCTTTGTGAAGCTTTCTGCAAGCTGAATCTCCAAGTTATTCCTCAAGGCTTCCTTGCCAACCTCATAGTCTCTCCTACTTTGGAAGATCAAACTCGTGAGGCACAACTTCTTGATGCCATGGTGAAGAAGGTGAAACGTGGTATCGACAAGGGTCTTTCCAAATACAAGTGCTATCGCATTGATGACAGAGACACTTTGTTCTTCGAGGACCGGATTGTGGTTCCTAAAGGTGATCTAAGGAAAGTCATAATGAACGAGGCACACATCTTCTTTCCATTCATCCTGGAAGTACGAAGATGTACCATGACCTCAAGCAGTCTTATTGGTGGACTCGAATGAAGCGAGAGATTGCTCAATTCGTGAATGAATGTGATGTCTGTCGAAGAGTGAAAGAAGAACACCAACGACCAGCTGGTCTCCTTCAACCTCTTGCTATCCCAGAATGGAAGTTTGATCATATCGAAATGGACTTCGTGACTGGTTTTCCAAAGTCCAAGCGTGGAAATGATGCTATCTTCGTTGTCATTGACAAGCTTTCTAAAGTGGCTCATTTCCTTCCAATCAAAGAATCCATCATAGCAGCTCAGTTGGCAGAGCTATACACCTCCAGAATTGTCTCCTTGCACGGCATTCCACAATTGATTTTTTCAGATCGTGGAAGCATCTTCACCTCTAAGTTCTGGGACTCCTTTCAGAAGGCCATGGGTACCAATATTCGCTTCAGCACAGCTTTCCATCCTCAAACTAGTGGCCAAGTCGAGCGAGTCAATCAAATTCTTGAAGATATGCTCAGGGCTTGTGTCATTTCCTTTGCCATGAAATGGGAAGATTGTCTTCCATATGCTGAATTCTCCTACAACAACAGCTTCCAAGCGAGTTTGGGCAAGGCCCCATTCGAGATTCTCTATGGCAGAAAGTGCCGTACTCCTCTCAATTGGTCAGAGACTGGTGAACGCCAACTTCTTGGCAATGACTTAATCACTGAAGCTGAAGAGATGTGTAAAGTTATCCGTGATAATCTCAAAGCCGCGCAATCGCGCTAGAAGAGTTACTATGATAGTAAGCATCGTGATTTGGCATTCGAGATCGGAGACCATGTCTACCTCCGTGTCTCTCCAATGAAAGGCACTCGTCGCTTCGGTATCAAAGGGAAGCTTGCCCCTAGATACGTGGGTCCTTTCAAGATCATTGGGAAAAGAGGCGACCTCGCCTATCAACTTGAACTTCCTTCCAACTTCGCGAACGTGCACGATGTGTTCCACATGTCACAGCTCCGCAAGTGCTTCAAGACGCCTGAGCGCACCATCTACTTCGAAGAGATTGACCTCCAAGAATATTTGTCTTATCATGAGCACCCCGTTGCTATTCTTGAAGAAACTGAGCGCAAGACTCGCAACAAGTCAATCAAATTCCTGAAAGTGAAGTGGTCGCACCATTCCGATCGGGAAGCCACCTGGGAACGCGAGGACCATCTCCGTTCTGAATATCCGGAGTTCTTTCAGTCCTAGATCTCGGGATGAGATCCTCTCGTAGTGGTGGAGTGTTGTAACACCCCGCATATAAGTTTCCATATTTGTAACTCCAACTCTTGCCATTTTCGGCTATGTGTTATGATATTCCCTCCGTGGTCGGGTTTTGTCTTTCGTTTTGCATTTTGTTCATGTCATGCTTTTCATATCATGTCATCATGTGCATTGCATTTGCATACGTGTTCGTCTCAGGCATCCGAGCATTTTCCCCGTTGTCCGTTTTCCAATCCGGCGCTCCCATCTCCTCCGGCGCACCCCTCTTGTTTTCTTTCGTGAGCGGGTGTCAAACATTCTCGGAATGGACCCAGGCTTGTCAAGTGGCCTTAGTATACCACCCGGAGACCACCTGTCAAGTTTCGTTCCATTTGGAGGTCGTTTGGTACTCCAACGGTTAACCGGGCATCCGCAAAGGCCATTTGAGTGTGCAGCAAAAACCCCTAAAAAACCAGCCCAAAACCCACCAAACTCTCTTCCATGCTCTAGGTCGTTCGATCACGATCGTGTGGGCGAAAACCGCACCTCATTTGGAGCCTCCTAGCTCCCTCTACCTATAAATATGTGAGACCCCCGAGATTTTCGCGCAGTCCAACCCTAGCTCCGTTCCCTCTCTGCCGCCGGACACGTCCGGACCGGACCGGACGCGTCCGCCGCCGCGCCCCGCCCAATCGGGGGCCGCCACGCGTCGCCCGACCCGCCGCCGTTCGCCGCGCGGCCCGCGGCCCGGGGAGCCCGCAGCCGGCCCCCGCGGGCCCACGCTCTCCGCCGCCCCGCACCTGCCGCCTCCACCGCGCCCGCGCCGCCGCCGCCGCCCGCGCCGCGCTCGCCCCGCCACTGGCCGCCGCCGCCTCGCCTCCTCCGCCTCCGGCCGCGCCTCCTCTCCTGCCTCCTCGCCGTCCCCCTCGTTCTCCCGTCGCCGACGAGCGCCACCGGAGCCCCGAGCTCGATCCGATCTGGTGAGCTCTGCCGTTGACTTTCTCGAACCCTAGAAATTTTCCTGTCATATTTTTTTCACGGCGAGTGCCCATGTTCAACATTGCATAACTCTCTGCATGTAGCTCCGTTTCGCGCGTGTAATATGTCAAATTGTTCGCCTCGTGATGCTCTACATTTTGTTCAATTGCACCATGTTCATTAGAGGCCATCTTGATGCCCAAATCTCTGTTGCAAGAGTGCTAGTTGCTGTAATCTTCTGGTTCTTAGCAGAACTTGGAGATTTGTCATTTTTGTATCATTTAATCTGTGCATCTTATGGGCATCAGCTCTACATGTGTTTTGTTCTATACCATGCCATCTTTACAGTGGTGTATGCCATGTATTTTTGTGATCTCTGTGGTGACTAGCACAAGCATGCAAACTAGGCCCCGTAATGTTTCTGATTTCAGAGACTTAGTGTTTTCTCCAAGTCCTTGTCTGCTGTTATTTTATTGCCATGTAAACTTGATGCTACAGAGAGATCCATGCATATTTTGGAGATGTTCAGTAAGGATGATTTGTAGATATAGTTGTAATTGATCCATTCCTGCCCTTGTGTGCAATTATGGAGTGCCATAGCATGACTCAATCTGGCTCTACTTTTGCTATAAAATATTTCTGGCAGATTCTTTACATGATATGCAATTTTGCCAAGCTTATTGTAGTTGATCCATACATGCTATGCATTTGTTCTTTCCATGGATAGCTTCATAAACATGCCATCTTGCTGTAGGTATGATTGTTTTGTCATGTATTGCTTTGTGGTGAGTGCATCAAGCTCACCAAGATGCCTTCATATTATTATTTCTGCCATGCTCTGTTTTCTGCCGTCTGAAACCTGATAACGAAACTTGCTATGTTTACATGGTCGCCATCATATCTTCTGGTCCTTTTTTGCTTATGGTCAGTAAGGGAATTTTGTCATGTGCTTTTAGTAGAATACTGTCATGCCTTGTTTTGCTATGTTAAGTTCCTGTAGCATGTTGATTTCATGCTCTGAACATTGCTATCTGATGCTGTTTTCTGCATGTCCAGTAATTTCACCAAGTCTGTGAACCTGTTATCTTTTGCACTTTTGCCATGCTTGTTTGAGCTCGTTATGTTGTGATCTAGCCGTAGCTCAGTGTTCATATTTTGTCAAGCATCTCCTGTAGATTACTGCCATATGCTTTGTTGCTATGTTGGAGTGCTGTAGCATTGTTGCTTGTTGCATTTTATGTGCTATCATGCTGTTAATCGCAGATTCGTGTCATTCTTGTTTTGCTTGCCATTTGCAAACGTGCATCCGTTTCCGGTGATCTTTATATCGATTTCGACCGAAATCATCTCATCTTTCCAGTGGCATGCTTGGTTTGCCAAGTTACTGCCTTGTTCATCATTTTCCTTCCGGAGCACGCATATGCATCGCATATCATATCTTGCATATCATTCATGTTTTGCATCATGTTGCTTGTGCATTTCTCGTGGTTGATTGTGGTTCCGTTTGTTTGTGTTCTTGTCTTGGGTAGAGCCGGCAGACGAGTTCGTGAATGAGGAACCTGTCGAGTACGCTTACGAGGATCAAGCTTTCGACAACTCTGAAAGCCTTGCAGGCAAGATGACCACCCCTCGAAATCACTTCTATCTTTGCTTTGCTAGTTGTTCGCTCTATTGCCATGCTGCGCTACCTATCACTTGCTATATCATGTCTCCCATATTGCCATGTCAGCCTCTAACCATCCTTTCCTAGCAAACCGTTGTTTGGCTAAGTTACCGCTTTTGCTCAGCCCTTCTTATAGCGTTGCTAGTTGTAGGTGAAGTTGAAGTTGGTTCCATGTTGGAACATGGATATGTTGGGATATCACAATATATCTTATTTAATTAATGCATCTATATATTTGGTAAAGGGTGGAAGGCTCGGCCTTATGCCTGGTGTTTTGTTCCACTCTTGCCGCCCTAGTTTCTGTCTTACCGGTTTTATGTTCCTTGAGTTTGCGTTCCTTACACGGTTGGGTGATTTATGGGACCCCCTTGACAGTTCGCCTTGAATAAAACTCCTCCAGCAAGGCCCAACCTTGGTTTTACCATTTGCTACCTAAGCCTTTCCCCTGGGTTTTCGCGAGCCCGAGGGTCATCTTATTTTAACCCCCCGGGCCAGTGCTCCTTCGAGTGTTGGTCCGAACTGAGTAGACTGCGGGGCCCCCTCCTGGAAACTCGAGGTCTGGTTTTACTCGTAGGATGTCTCATCCGGTGTGCCCTGAGAACGAGATATGTGCAGCTCCTATCGGGATTTGTCGGCGCATCGGGCGGCTTTGCTAGTCTTGTTTTACCATTGTCGAAATGTCTTGTAAACCGGGATTCCGAGACTGACCGGGTCTTTCCGGGAGAAGGTTTATCCTTCGTTGACCGTGAGAGCTTATGATGGGCTAATTTGGGACACCCCTGCAGGGTATTATCTTTCGAAAGCCGTGCCCGCGGTTATGAGGCAGATGGGAATTTGTTAATGTCCGGTTGTAGAGAACTTGTCACTTGACCCAGTTAAAATACATCAACTGCGTGTGTAGCCGTGATGGTCTCTTCTCGGCGGAGTCCGGGAAGTGAACACGGTTTGAGTTATGTATGACGTAAGTAGGAGTTCAGGATCACTTCTTGGTCATTGCTAGATGGCGACCGTTCCGTTGCTTCTCTTCTCGCTCTCTCTTGCGTATGTTAGCCACCATATATGCTTATTGCCGCTGCAGCTCCACCTCATTACACCATCCTTTCCTATAAGCTTATATAGTCTTGATCTCGCGGGTGTGAGATTGCTGAGTCCCCATGACTCACAGATTCTACCAAAACAGTTGCAGGTGCCAACGATGCCAGTGCAGATGATGGGATCGATCTCAAGTGGGAGTTCGATGAGGAACGTGGTCGTTACTATGTGTCTTTTCCTGATGATCAGTAGTGGAGCCCAGTTGGGACGATTGGGGATCTAGCATTTGGGGTTATCTTATTTTCATCTGGATTTTGACCGTAGTCGGTCTATAAGTGTGTATTTTGGCTGATGTATGAATTATATTTATGTATTGTGTGAAGTGGCGATTGTAAGCCAACTCTTTATCCCATTCTTGTTCATTACATGGGATTGTGCGAAGATGACCCTTCTTGCGACAAAACCACTATGCGGTTATGCCTCTAAGTCATGCCTCGACACGTGGGAGATATAGCCGCATCGTGGGCGTTACACTCCGAGTCCAAGGGAGCCGCACCAACCAAGAAGAAGCAGATGTTCACACAAGACAAGGCGGAAACCAAGCAGGTGCCGGTCAACGAGGACAGGTCCTCAGGAGCCACCTTTACCATAGGTGCCGGCGTCGACCCAAGCCAAGAGGAAGCATTGGTGAAGTTCTTGCGTGTAAACAAGGATATATTCGCATGGGAGCCCAATCAGCTGGTGGGGGTCCCGAGAGAGGTGATTCAGCATCACTTAAGGGTATGCACCAATGTGCGCCCTGTGAAGCAGCGGGAGATACGACAGTCCACGGAGAAGCAGACCTTCATCGTCCAAGAGACCCGCAAGCTGGAGGCAGCAGGTGCCATTCGCGAAGTTCGGTACCCCGAATGGCTGGCGAACCCCGTCGTAGTGCCAAAGAAAGGCGGGAAGGAGCGAATGTGCGTCGACTTCACCAACCCCAACAAGGCCTGCCCACAAGATCTGTTCCCGCTCCCACGAATCGACCAGATCATTGACTCCACCGCCGAGTGCAACCTGTTGTGCTTCCTGGATGCGTTTTCAGGGTATCACCAGATCAAGATGGCGGTAGAAGATGTAGAGAAGACAGCCTTCCTGACCCCATGCGGGGTGTACTGCTACACCTGCATGCCCTTTGGACTGCGCAACGCGGTGCGACCTTTCAGCGGCTGATGCACATCGCCTTAGGGTGGCAGCTCGGGAGAACACGGAGGCCTACGTCGACGACATTGTGGTGAAGTCTCGGGAGGCAAGAACCTTGATCCAAGATCTGGAGGAGACCTTCGCGAGCCTGCGCCAGGTGAACTTACGGCTTAACCCGGAGAAGTGTGTGTTCGGTGTCCCTTCCGGCAAGGGATCGAGGCGAACCCAGAGAAGATCAAGGCCATAGAGGACATGAGCCCACCGCAGACCCTCAAGGAAATGCAGAAGCTAGCTGGTCGGGTAACTGCGTTGCGATGCTTCATCTCCAAGCTAGGGGAGCGCGCCTTCCCTTTCTTCAAGCTGATGAAGAAGAAGGGCCCATTCGAGTGGACCCCGGAGGCCGACCGAGCTTTTCAAGACCTCAAGAGATACCTGACCAGCCCTCCAGTGATGCTGGCGCCACGACCCCTCGAACCTCTAGTACTCTATCTCGCCGCCACCCCGTACTCCGCCAGCGCGGCGCTGGTGGCGGTCCAGGAAGAGCACCAAGCCAAGGGCGCGTCGCGTCAACCTACGTTGCCAGCCGGGGCTACGCAAGGTCGGGAAGGTGCAGCAGGAGCCTTAGCAGCATCAACAGAAGACCAAGCTCGGCCGGATGACGTCGCCGAGATTCCCGCAAGCGATCAGGCGTCAGGAGTTCCATCACCTCAGTAGACGCCCCAACTTCCGCAAGACACGGGCCTCACCAACGCGCCTGCCCTCGTTGAGCACCTGGTGTATTTCGTCAGCACGGTGTTGCGGGACACGAGAGCACGATATCCCATGCCTCAGAAGCTCCTGCTCGCACTCTTGGCGGCCTCGCGCAAGTTGCGGCACTACTTCCAGGGCCACCCCATCAAGGTCGTCTCAGCCTACCCATTGGAGAGAGTGCTCAGGAGCCCCAACTCTGCTGGAAGGGTCGCCGAGTGGAACATCGAGCTGCAGGCATTCCAGTTGGAGTTCATCACCACCAGGGTCATCAATGGGGCCGTTGTCGGCGTTCTGGGAACGGGGATCCCCAGATTTGCCTGCCTGCGGCCCACGGCGTGGCTATGCTAGCGGGCCTGTATGGCCCATCTTCATCAACAAAGCATTCAAGACCCTCGCGAGGGGCCAAGCCTCGCGAGGCGGACGGCGCATGACCTCCTCGGGAGCGGCCTCACCAGGCTGCCTCGCGAGGAGCGGAGATATCAAGGCGGGGCAAACCTCACGAGGCTCTCGTGACGTGAGCCATGACGACCAGCACCAGGCGGGCGCCAGGCGGGCGCAGTGTCCTTGTTTCCTCTTTGGTGCTAAGGAGGCAGGCGTAGGCGCGGAGTACCGAGGCATCAGGCAAAGGTTTCCATATCGGTGCAACAAGACCAAGACCAGCAGGATGACAAGACGGAGGTCACTGTGGAGCCCAAGACGGCGTCACCACCAGAGCCTTTTGCAGACAAAGATCTCTTTTTTCAGGATAGCTTGTACTAGCTGTCCCCTTTCAAATTTGCCGCCGTTGTTGGCTCCCTTCCCACTCAATATTTGGGGAGAGGACCAGGGCCTATATAAGTAGAGCTAGCCACCACAGTAGGAGGGGAACAAATCGAGTTCTCATCCACAAGTCCACAGAGCACAAGAATACCTCAACCTCAGGAGGCTGTTCTTCCCCTTGTACTGTTCTTCATCAGCCCAAGAGGCAATCCACCACCACACACTGGAGTAGGGTATTACACCACAACGGTGGCCCGAACCAGTATAAATCTCGTGTCTTTCTGTGTTGCGAGTTCGTCGAGTTCGTCCGCGAGATCTTAGTGAGCTAGGGCGTGGATCGGTAGGAGGGAAAGAACTTCGTGCGCACCCCAGAGTTCGAAGCTTAAGGGTTTTGCCGGAACCCCATCTCCGACATTTGGCGCGCTAGGTAGGGGTGCGCCGTAGCTTCCCTTCCGTCGATTCGTCGCTCCGTCGTCTCCATGGCGGACGCTTGCCGCGCTCGTGCTGAGCGCCGGGCTGCCCTCACTGCCCGCGTTGCTCAGACGGCTCCCGTCGGCGGGCCACCTCGTCGTTCTTCGTCTCCTGCCGCTAACGCCGCTACCGGCCCAACGGGGAACGAACAACAAGCGTCCTCGCTGCACCCATCGGTGCGGCAGGACGGCCGCACCGCCACTCCATCGCTGACCCCGGCCGGTTCCTTGTCCCACGCATGTCGCGCTCCCATGGATGCGCAGGCCGCGCTCCTCATGGCGAACGAGCTCCTGCGCTATCGCCCGGTCGACGACCTCTACGAGGACTGGCTCGACCGCGTCGCCGAGCTCGTCTGCACCGCAGGGGGCACCCCGGTGCCGTCCCACTCTCTGCCTCGCCCTCCGCCAGCCACAGGCGACGTGGCTCATGGAGCGCCTCCACCACCTCTGCCCCAAGACGGTGCCTTGGCACCATGGGACGAGATGCGCGACCGCTTTGTCGCCAACTTCCAGGGCACCCGCGACCGCCCGCCGGCCGCGGGTGACCTGCGCCGCATCAAGCAACAACCAGGAGAGACCCTCCAGAAGTACATCCAGCGCTTCAACAACACTCGCCTCAAGATCCCCCAGGTCACGGACGAGGCCATCATCTCCGCGTTCTCCGACGGCGTCCGCGACATCAAGATGAAGGAGGAGCTCGCTATCCATGAGGAGTTGTGCACATCTCAGGAGCTGTTCAACCTGGCAACCAAGTGCGCAAGAGCTGAGGAGGGGCGCCTTTCCCTCCTCGAGCTGCCAGCTGCGAGTGCAGAGGAGAAGAAGGCCAAGGCCAAGGACGTGAATCGCAAGGAAGCAGCTGTGCTCGCAGCGGAGCTGGACACCAAGCGGGGCAGAGACCAGCCCGAGTCATCCAAGGGCATCCGACAGTTTTGCACCTTCCACAACCTGAACACCCACAACACCAGCGACTGTCAAGAGCTCAGAGCCATTCGCGAAGGACGTTTCAGTCAACGCCCCGAGCGCAGCGATCGGGGCTACGGCCGTGGAGGAGGACGTGGAGGCGGACACTGGGACGACCGTGGACCGCGCCAGGAGTGGCACGACAGGCCTCGTGAGGACCGCTGGCAGGACCACCCTCGCGAGGGCGCCAGGAGGGACCAGCCTCGTGAGGATCGCCCTCAGGGCAACGCCGGTTTGCCCCCGCTGCCGCCACCACCAAGAAGGAACGACGATCATCATCAGGACAAGCCGGCTGGGGGCTTCCAGGAGCCGCGTGCTATCGCCTGCATCTTGGGCGGCGCTGAGGCCCCAGCCTCTCAGCGCATCTTCAAACAGTTCGCTTGTGAAGTGAACGCAGTGCTCCCCAAGCTCGAGGCCAAGCGCCCGCTTAGGTGGTCCCAGTGCGCCATCACCTTCAACTCGGTAGATCAGGTCAAGTGCGCAGCCACCGCTGGCGCCCTCCCGATGCTTTGTTCACCAGTCATCAGCAATGTACAAGTTACCAAGACCCTCATCGACGGCGGCGCAGGGCTCAACGTCCTGTCCGTCGACACGTTCGACAACCTGTAGGTCCCGTATGAGCAGCTTCAGCCCACCAAGCCTTTCTCAGGAGTGACCGACGGTTCCACCACACCGATAGGGCAAGTCCGCTTGCCTGTCACCTTCGGGGAGTGCAAGAACTACCGCACCGAGCTCATCGACTTCGACGTCGCGCACATCCGCCTGCCGTACAATGCCATCCTCGGGTATCCGGCCCTGGCCAAGTTCATGGCGGTCACCCACCACGGCTACAACGTCCTCAAGATGCCGGGAAGCGGCGGAATCATCACGGTCCCATGTGAAGAGAGAGATGCGGTGTGCTCCCTCGAGCGCGCCTTCCAAGCTGCAGCAATCGACGACCCCGACAGCAAAGGCGAGGGCCCTCCTAGGCTCTCCCCAAGAAGAAGAAGCAGTTGCGCCATGCAGGATCTCAGGAGGGTGGCGACGCAGCTGGAGCCTCATCAGGATCAGCGCCCGCTCCAGGGGCGCCTCCCTCCATCGCATAGGAAGGCGCGCCCGGTGCCCTCCCCGGGCAGGGCTTGGGGGCTCTCTTCTGGAGGGCCTCGGACCTTGCCAACCTCACGAGGGAGGCGCTTGGGCACCACTTGGAGGCGTGCTTCGCGGCACGTTTCCCTCAGGAGAACACAGGGCAAGGAGTGCCCACCACTCAGGAGTTCATCACCAAGACCACTTAGGAACTACAAGACGCAAGGGCCACGCGCGGCGACCGCCGCTCACCAGGCGCAACTCCCCATCCAGGCGAGGATGCCGGGCTGCGCGTCTGCATCGACGTCCCAGGGCTCAACAGGGCCGCATCTCAGGAGCTTTTCTGGCCTTCGCGTGTGGGCCGTTGCGAGGGCCCACCACACAGCTACGTTCGCATGCCCTTCGGCTTGCCGAGCATGGCGTCAGCCTATCAGCGCAACATGCAGCGTGTCCTGGCGGCTCAGGAGGCCAGGTACCACGCCGTCCTGGAAGAGATGGAGACGGTCTTCAAGGAACCACCCGAGCCCCCGGAGCCTCCCGAGGCTCAGGGCCCCGGTGGCTCGTGAGGAGCCATTCCTTCGCCGCGTACCTTCAGCTGCCCCAACTCTCCTTCGTCAACAGACCAGGTGAAATTTTCCATGTTCGTTTAGCTGGGAGCGCCCCTCGGGCTGCATTATTCCCAGGCCGCATGGGTCCGTCCTTGTGGCATGTATCCCTTTTGCTTATGTTACCTTGTTGGGGGCGCCCCTCAGGCTGCATCATCCCCAAGCCGCTCGGGCCTGACCCAGTGGCATGTATCTTTCTGCATTTACCCAAGTTGATTTGTCTTCCATGCTTAATCTGCCTGCCCGGGCCTGGTTACCACCTGGTCGATCGTCGCCTCCCACAGGGCCTCCACACACAAGCACGGCGCTGGTGCATGGGTCCGTCCCTGCCACGTCGACAAACCCGAGCGGTCGAGCTCTGGCTCGCGGCACACCCCGCGCACGTCACCTCACCAGGCCCTCAGTGCCTTCATCTCGTCTCAGAGCAACCAGCGGCGGGCTGGGAACCATAACGACAAAACCGCGTTTCTCCTTGTGATGACCTGCAGGAACCTCCCGAGGATAATAGCGGGCGGTACCGCAGTCTCTCTCCTCTTACATGCAATCCGCTTGCGCGTTAAAAGGGGGGCTCCTGAGCATCGCGACTCAGGAGCTCTTACTGGCTCTCCACCCTCACCCCTGGCCTTGACCACGGCATCGCGACCTGGCATACCAGCGGCGACTGAGCTCGCTCGAGGGCTGGGACCTGAGGACGTAGAGCACGAAGGAAAGCATTGGAAGGAAGGACCCATACGGGCCTAACCTAGCTACGCTGTGGGTGGTTGCGGATAGGCCTGGCGCGTCACGAAGAATTGACCCTGAACTACTGAGATAAGTCTCGTGCTCAGACCGGCTAATCGATAGGACCTAAGGGACGCGCTCGGCACATTCCTGTTGCGGCCACGTCGCATCCCTTTCCTGCCTTGCCATAGCTGCTTGGGCGCTAAGGGGGACCTCCTGAGCATCGCGCCTCAGGGGCTCTTACTAGACCTCGGGCCGCTCACCTCCTGGCCTTGACCACGGCATGCGACCTGGCATACCAGCGACGCCTGCAGCCTGCCTGGGGACCGGGGCCTGTCAGCGTAGAGCAACAAGCTATCACGGGGTTGGAAAGGGGAGACCGAGCCTGAACAGGACACGCGTCGCAAATTTTCACAACAGGGAATATATACACAAAAAGCATTACAGATCCTTACACACCCCCACGGGGTACTTCATGATTCTTCGCAGGAAACAAAAGCAAGAACTAAGAGGAATCCTATCTATACCCTCCCGTGGCGGACGCCATCATCAACAGTGGGCCACGGGAGGCCGGCGTCAACCCCATCCAGATCAGCGGCGGCGGCGGCTGGACGCCGCGGCTCTGCCCCGAGCCCGGCGGGAGCATGGGGGCACGTAGCTGTCGTCGCTCGTATCCGGAGTCTCGTAGAGCTCAGGAGAGTCGCTAGACTCCCAGGGGCTGCTGTTGCTGGAGTAGCCATGAGCGGAGCATGCGTCACCCTGGCGCTCCCCTCTAGGGCAACACTCCGGGCGGCGGCCCTCCGCGTCGAAGACCTTGAAGAAGAGCGTGGAGGCGCCGTCGAACTCAAAATGAATCGCGAGGGCGCCTTCCACATGGCAGACCCGTGCAACCTCGCCTTAGCTGCGAGTCATGAAGATCTTGCCCGTGGGGACCGCTTCGACCTCTGCTCCGGTCACCGGAGCATCGCAGTCGGCGTGCTGCAGCCAGAGCTCGAGAGGCCCCTTCGGTGGCATCACGTCGGAGAAGAACCGTGGGAAGCGGATCCAGGAACTCAGGGGCATCGGCACCCTTAGCACAAGCTCGCGCGAGGAATCCGTGGCGTGGATTCCAGGAGCAACGGCACGCATCGACATCGCGCGGCGACCACGAGCGCGGCGCGGGCGTCGCCGCTCGTCGCTCCGCCCTCCCGAGCCCTCGGCTCGGGCGTACAAGGGAAGCGGGTACACTGGAAGAGGCTGCTCGCACCAAGGCCTCGTCACCACCTGCATCGCCGCCTCGTCACGATGATGGACCAACCTCTTCTTCGGCGGGAGTGGCTCCGGGTCATCGCGGGGGCCTTTCCTTTCTCTTCGGCGAAGAACCTTCGGATGGGCACCATTGTTGCAAGAAGAGGAGCAAGGAGGAAGAAGCGAGTGAAGCAAGGAAGAGATGGGCGACGGGGGCTCCGCCCCCTTTCCCATTTATAGCGAGAGTAGGCGAACCGGCGCCTCCCACGATCATCGGTAATGATGGTTTTCCTTGCATGTCGCAGGGACTTGTCAAGTCGGGCAGTTGCCGAGGCCGCGTGGGAAGTGGAGACGCCCACGTCCAATCAACCGCCACGCGTCGACCGAGGCCGCAGGCTTTGGGGGCCCGTGGCGCTCCGCACTTGACCCTTGGCTTCGCCGCGAAGCCAAGCCCGAGTGCACCTTGGGCCCGGGGGCTACTATCGGTGTTCTGGGAACGGGGGTCCCCAGACTTGCCTGCCTGCGGCCCACGGCGTGGCTATGCTAACAGGCCTGTACGGCCCATCTTCATCAACAAAGCGTTCAAGACCCTCGCGAGGCGGACGGCGCATGACCTCCTCGGGAGCGGCCTCACCAGGCTGCCTCACGAGGAGCGGAGATATCAAGGCGGGGCAAACCTCACGAGGCTCTCGTGACGTGAGCCATGACGACCGGCGCCAGGCGGGCGCCAGGCGGGCGCAGTGTCCTTGTTTCCTCTTTGGTGCTAAGGACGCAGGCGCAGGCGCGGAGTACCGAGGCATCAGGCAAAGGTTTCCATATCGGTGCAACAAGACCAAGACCAGCAGGACGACAAGACGGAGGTCACTCTGGAGCCCAAGACGGCGTCACCACCAGAGCCTTTTGCAGACAAAGATCGCTTTTGTCAGGATAGCTTGTACTAGCTGTCCCCTTTCAAATTCGCTGCCGTTGTTGGCTCCCTTCCCACTCAATATTTGGGGAGAGGACCAGGGCCTATATAAGTAGAGCTAGCCACCACAGTAGGAGGGGAACAAATCGAGTTCTCATCCACAAGTCCACAGAGCACAAGAATACCTCAACCTCAAGAGGCTATTCTTCCCCTTGTACTGTTCTTCATCAGCCCAAGAGGCAATCCAACACCACACACTAGAGTAGGGTATTACACCACAACGGTGTCCTGGACCAGTATAAATCTCTTGTCTTTCTGTGTTGCGAGTTTGTTGAGTTTGTCCGCGAGATCTTAGTGAGCTAGGGCGTTGATCGGTAGGAGGGAAAGAACTTCACGCGCACCCCAGAGTTCGAACCTTAAGGGTTTTGCCGGAACCCCATCTCCGACAGCCGTGCTCGCTGATTTTGTGGGGGAGTGGACAGATGCCCCGACACTTCAAGTAGGCGAAGACCGGTGCACCTCACCAGGAAGCGAGGCGCCAGACGGCTGGGTCATGTATTTCGATGGCACCTTCGCGCACCAGGGCGCGGGGGCTGGAGCAGTACTCATCTCACCCACTCAGGACAAGCTCTACTATGCTATGCAGCTCCGCTTTCAGCAGGGCGAGAAGGTCTCCAACAACATCGCAGAATACGAAGGCCTCATAGCTGGCCTGAAGGCCGCGACAGCTCTGGGGGTGAAGCGGCTTACTGTCAAGGGCGACTCGCAACTCCTTATCAACTTCTCCAACAAGGTATACGAGCCGAAGGACGAGCACATGGAGGCATACCTCGCGGAGGTGCGCAAGATGGAGAAGCAGTTCTTGGGCCTGGAGTTGCAGCACGTGCCCCGGGGCACCAACAAGGAAGCTGACGACATCGCCAAGAGAGCATCCAAGCAGCAGCTCCAAGAGCCCGGCGTCTTTGAGGAACGGCTCTTCAAGCCATCAGCGACACCACCAGTTTCAAGCACAGCTCAGCCTCAGGAGGAGCTCCCACAGCCGCCTGCCACAGGAGCCCCAGCCTGTGGCCCGACCTCAGGAGCTCGCCTGCTCTTGGGGCTCGAGCCCCAGGAGGGATGCTGGACCTAGGAATTCAAGGAATACCTGATGCAAGGGACGCTGCCGGAGAAAGAGGAGGACGCGGAGCGCGTGGCCCGACAGGTCACTGCATACTGCATCCAGGACGGTGAGTTGTACAGGAAGCAACCAAATGATGTTTCACTGCGTTGCATTTCCAGAGACCAGGGGAAGGAGTTGTTAATTGACATACACGGCGGGGACTGCGGGCACCACTCGTCATCACGGACCCTTGTCGGCAAGGTATTCCGCAGCGGATTCTACTGGCCCACGGTGCTCAATGACGCAGCCGAGCTGGTGAAGTCCTGCGAAGCCTGCCAGTTCCACGCCAAGCAGATCCATCAGTCGGCACAAGGCCTCCAGACCATCCCACATCCCACTCACATGGCCGTTCGCGGTCTGGGGGCTGGATATCTTGGGCCCGTTCCCTCGAGCGCCTGGGGGCTATCGCTACCTCTACGTTGCCATTGACAAGTTCACCAAGTGGGCGGAGGTGGAAGCCATCCGCACCATCCCAGCTGGTTCCGCGGTCAAATTCATCAAGGGTCTCGTGAGCCTCTTCGGGGCTCCCAACCGCATCATCACCGACAACGGCTCGCAGTTCACTAGTAACCTCTTCAAAACATACTGTTCTAACCTTGGAACGCAGATCTGCTACGCTTCGGTGGCGCACCCCAGGAGCAATGGACAGGCCGAACGCGCCAACGCAGAGGTCCTGAGGGGCCTCAAGACCAGGACCTTCAAGAAGAAGCTCGAGGCCTGCGGCAGGGGCTGGAACGACGAACTCCAGTCTGTGTTGTGGTCCATCCGCACCACCGCCACCAAGCCGACGGGTGAGACCCCGTTCTTCCTCGTCTATGGAGCCGAAGCGGTCCTCCCTCACGAGGTCAAGCATCGCTCCGCACGGGTCCTGGCGTTTGATGAAACGCAGCAGGACGCCACGCGGGGGATGGACCTCGTGCTGGGGGAGGAACGTCACCGCGAGGCTGCACTCTGGGCGGCAAGGTACTAGCAGACGCTCCGGCGATACCACTGCCGCAACATCCGCTCCAGGATGATCGAGGCGGGCGACCTCGTCCTGAGGCGGGTCCTTTCCAGGGAAGGGCTGCACAAGCTCTCACCCATGTGGGAGGGCCCATTCAAGTTCGTCCACGTCTCCAGGCCTGGCGCCGCGCGCCTGGAGACGCAGGACGGGGTACCCATCCAGAACGCCTGGAACATCAAACACCTCTGGAAGTTCTACCCATGAAGCAAGGCCCAGTGCCTGTGAAGAAAGGCCCAGTGCCTGTGAAGAAGGCCCGGTGAGAATCGCCGCCCGTGACACTCTCACGTAATAATGAGTGGGGCTGTACACACCCCGGAGTCTCAGGAGTGCCGCCCTCGGGCCTCGGGGGCTCCCTCCCACGCCTAGTGGCAGCACTTAGCTCCGCGCTGGTGAGAAGACTTGAAGACTAGACTAGGCGCCGGACGCGGCTTTTCATTTGCTTTCCGTAGTTGGCTCGCCTTCTTTTAATCGAAGTTTACTTCTGGTGTTCCTTGCTGATTTGGTTCCATTGCCTTTTGCCGCTATTTCCAACTCTAGACCACCTGTTTTCTCTCTCTCTCTCGCATACCTTGCGAGGGGGCTAGGCAGGCGCCCTTACGAGCATTTTTCCTTCTCTCTGCCTTCTGTCTGCTTTCTCACGAGGCACCCTCGTTCGAGCCCACAAGCTGGTGCATCTCTCCTAATCCGTGCCCCTCGAGTACCGCAATGTGAAGCGCTGGGTCAAGGCTTGGGCGACGATAAGTTTCCTAGCGGGCTTCCTAACGAATTTCTTGCAGTTCCAGAGCGACCACTAAGTCAGGACGGGCACGAGGAAACAAGTTTCTCGTGAAGAGGAGGCTACACCAAACACGCCAAGCTAAGTTATCTCTGCACAAAATAACGACACAACACGGAAACAACAAACATAGCAAAGTGATTGAGGAATCATAGTTCGATACACGCCCCTCCGGGCCCATGCTGGTTTCATTTTGGATGCAGGAAGGAAAAGCAGAACAAAACAAAAGCGGCGCTCGCCCCTACAGCAGTCCACGGGGGCAGGCCCTTGGCGATGTCCTGAGCTCAGCCGGATCCCTCCTCGCACTTCACGGAGGCGCAGCGACGAGACGACCCGCTACCACCTTCGAAGCGAGCGTGGCGGGTGGTCGTAGCCACCGCTGCTGGAGCTGTCGCCGAGAGAAGAGCCACCATAGCAGGACGAGGCGCGGCCGGCGGGCTCGCCCTCGCCCTCGCCGTGGCCGTTGCCGAGGCCAAGCACCTCCTCGTCATCGTTCACCTCGGGGCAGCGCCCGGCGCGGCGACCATCTTCCCCAAACACCCTCACGTAGAGGGTCGCATCACCATCGTACTTTAAATGGAGGGTGCACCGCCTGCCCAGGCCGCGTGCGCGGGCAAATGTCTGCCAACCGCGGTCCAGAGCTATGTTTTCCCTGACGGAGACCTCGACCACAACCCAAGAAGCCATGCTGCAGCAACTGTCCACCTGCATCCAGAGCCCGTCTGGGCCGGAGGCTGGCAGCTCGTCGGCGAAGAAGCGCGGAAGTTGAAGCCGGTTGCCGGCCGAATCCTCCGACCAGACAACGAACATCGGCAGCACCTCTGCCGAGTGGAAGCACGGCCGAGGAGGCCACGCAACCATGGCGCGTCTCCCTTCGTCGACGGGGCTGCCACGACCGGAGCGACCCCTGCCACGCGCAGCGGCGCCGCCCCGGGAACCGGGGGCCACGGCGGGGGTCGCGGCATGCTTGCGGGGACGGCCACGTCCACGCCTGGGCGCCGGGGAGCCGGGCCCCTCCCGAGGGGCCTTGCCCTTCTCCGTGGCGGAGAACCTCTTCGACGACGCCATTGCTACTATCAGAGGAACAAGGAGGAAGAAGCAAACAGATTGGGAAGAGATGGACGACGGGGGCTCTGCCCCCCTCCCCATTTATAGCGAGAGAAGGCCATTCGGCGCCTCCCATGATCACAGGTAATGATGGCTCTGCCTTGCATGTCGCAGGGACTAGTCAAGTCAGGCAGTTGCCGAGGCAGCGTGGGGAAGCGGAGACGCCCACGTCCAATCAACCGCCATGCGTCGACCGAGGCCGCAGGCTTTTGGGGCCCGCGGCACTCCGCCCTTGACCTTTGGCTTCGCCTCGAAGCCAAGGCCGAGTGCGCCATGGGCCCGGGGGCTACTGTCGGCGTTCTGGGAACGGGGGTCCCCAGACTTGCCTGCCCACGGCCCACGGTGTGGCTGTGCTAGTGGGCCTGTACGACCCATCTTCATCAACAAGGCATCCAAGACCCTCGCGACGCGGACGACACAAGACCTCCTCAAGAGCGGCCTCACCAGGCTGGCTCGTGAGGAGCGGAGAGATCAAGGCAGGGCAAACCTCGCGAGGTTCTCGTGACGTGAGCCATGACGATCGAGACCAGGCGGGCGCCAGCGCGCGCAGTGTCCTTGTTTCCCCTTTGGTGCTAAGGAGGCAAGCGCAGGCGCAGAGTACCGTGGCATCAACCAAAGGTTTCCATATCGCTGCAATGAGACCAAGACCAGCAGGACGACAAGATGGAGGTCACCATGGAGCCCAACACGGCGTCACCACCAGAGCCTTTTGCAGGCTTAGACCGCTTTTGTCAGGATAAGCTGTACTAGCTGTCCCCTTTCAAATTGGCCATTGTTGGCTCCCTTCCCGCTCAATATTTGGGGAGAGGACCAGGGCCTATATAAGTAGAACTGGCCACCACAGTAGGGGGATCGATTCCATCTTCCATCCTCTCACCCACAAGCTCACAGAGCACAAGAACACCTCAACCTCAGGAGGCTGTTCTGCCCTTTGTACTGTTCATCATCAGCCCAAGAGGCAATGCACCACCACCACACTGGAGTAGGGTATTACACCACAACGGTGGCCCGAACCAGTATAAATCTTGTGTCTTTTGTGTTGTGAGTTCGTCGAGTTCGTCCGCGAGATCTTAGCGAGCTAGGGCGTAGATCGGTAGGGAGGAAAGAACTTCGCGCGCACCCCAGAGTTTGAACCTTAAGGGTTTTGCCGGAACCCGTGATCCGACATCTTCCTCATTTTGGTGTTGGTTGCACGCTCTTCCTCTTGTTGGCGTAAGCATTACCGTTCTTGTGCTTGCGCAAAGGTAGCTTGATTTTGATGATGTCGATGTTCTTGTGCTAGAAGTTGCTCTTGAGGATCGGTGTTGTGTAGCGGATTGCAGTTTGCTTGACGGTCTTGGCGCGCGGCTCGATGAAGAGTGTTCAACGTCGGTGTACTTGAGCTGGAGGTGGTGTCGTCGGAGTGTTGACTCGAGTGGCTCCGTCTTGAATATGACGAAGTGGTAGAAGATCGGTTGACCAACAAGGCACGAATCTCGTCCATTCTTGCATTGTTTTCTTGTTTTTTTGTCGATCTTGTTGTCGAAGAAGTCTCTTGTACGTTGCTCGGAATGTCACAAGTCGGTGGCGAGATTGTAGATGCGGTCGCTCAATGCTTGTTGTTCTTGATGCAATGCTCTTTGTGCGCCGAAGAGGTGGTTCTTGGTGACATAGGTGTTTGGGTCCTCGTCTTGCTTGATGAAGAGTGGGTTGGTAGAAGTTGTTGGCCTATCCATTATTTCAAGTAATGTGTTAGTGTAGGAAAGATAGGAACAGTACCAAATATACCTTGACCGATGTTGAGAATGGATCGAAGATCAGTCAATGATGTAACAAGGAAATAGCACAATTGGTTCCGTATCTCATCAGTCTCTCACACCTACACAAATAAAGTATTTGGTGTAGTTTGGTTAGGATGGTGGACAAAATTTGATGTGAATGTTAGCAAGACTCAATAATGTTGAAAAAGATTTGCAAATTTGCAAATGCAACAAGTAGACCAATAGCAAGATATGGTACACGGAAACACGCACATAGATAGATAGATGGGTTCGTGCAACCAAGGAGTGAGCCAAAATGTGAAATCCATGAAAATGCTCTTATTGCACAACGCTAGACAGATGCTAGTTCGATTGCACAATAGGCGGATACGAGACTTGTGCACAACCTACTAAGCAAAATGCAATGACTTCTATCCCAAGTATGCCATATGTATGGTGTTCCAATGATACGATCCAAGATGATTGAGTATGACAATCTTAATTTAGTATGATCGTCGTGGGAAAACACGACCACCTATGGGGCCTTCGTCCCCTTGTGGTTCAGCAGGGGGGAAGAGCACATTGCACAAAGAGCAGACGGTGTAGAGCAGCATGGTAGTGTTGACACAGGCAATTTTTACCTAGGTTCGGGCCGCCGCGAGGCGTAAAACCCTACTCCTGCTTTGGTGGATTGATGTGTGGATCGGGTGGAGACGTAGTGCTCTCGCCCGGCAAGGTTGCATCGGGACGGGAGCAGCTACGCACGTACGAGTATACAGAGGTCCAAATCCTTTCTAAGGTTGCCACGACCCTCCTTTTATAGGTCAAGGGGTCACCACAATGGCAAATCATTCATTGTGTACTGATTAGATAGCAAATAGTGCCATCATACCTAACTCTGCAGACAGGACAAGGCGCATTAACTGCACCGCTTAGTGTCACATCGTGGAGTTGTCTGGCAAGCCTTGCCGTGCCGTTCGGCCACCTTCTCGCCTGCCTGCATGACATGTTCCTGGACGGGTGTCATTTGGAGGTGATTTCCTTCGGAAATGGCTGCCACATGCCAAATAACAGCCACTTAGTCATTCAGGGGCTCGACACAGCACCGATAAGTGACTTGCGTTGCTGTGAGGTGGAGCGGTGGAGCCTTGGCGGGGTGATCTGCCCTTGGCGCCCCCAGCATGCCTGCCGGGGGAGTCTCGAGACTTGTCTTCGGGGTAACCTCAACCCCGCCAGGCTCACCTGCCCGGCAAGGGAGGTATTTCCTTAGTGACATCTTGCTCCTTTGGGTTGTCTTGGTCTTCTTGATCCACCCTTTGATTTCTCAAAGAGCTTATCTCTCCTGCTTGACCTTAACTTGCATGTTGAATGTTGCCGGACCGGTGGTTTGCTGTCCGTGCACAAGTCAAGGGAAACATACCCATGTTTGTGTACCCCGATAGAAGCCCCCGGGCCTGAGCCATATGTGTCGCCGGGCACGTTGAGTTAGGCCCCAAATAGTGCGCGGACACATGGCGTGGGTACGCTGGGCGTGCAGCGGTTTGTCATGATGACCAGTCAATCCAACGTCCACTTTGCGTAATTACCGTGGGTCGTGGGGTCGTGGTACTGTAGTAATTAATGTAAAACGGTAACTTTCCAAAGAGTCGCGCCCTCCCCCACGTCTTTTCCCTTAAAAGATAAAAACGCGAAGATGCACTGCTCATTCATCGTCGGCCTCGCCCCTCCACCATCTTCTTCCGCAAGCCAAGCGACTGCTCTCCCTCCTCGCCCACATTTGCCTCCGATCCCCATCCAGCTTCCTCCTCCCATCCCCGCCATAGCTTGAGAGATGGGGAAGAAAACCGCTGCCCCCAAGGGGAAGTGGGCGACCACCGTGAAGGAGGTGGCCGTGGAAGGGAGCAAGAAGAGAGCGACAGAGCTGGACAAGAAGCGATGGGGAGACGTGGTCTTCTTCCCGTCGAATCTGGATGGCGACGCATTGGTAGCAAGGTATGGATACCTGTGGGGGAGGGAGGTTCCAAAGGGGCATGGCGCACCCAAGGTTCTGGCGGAGGGGAAAGAGGATCCGCCGGATTCGTACCGATTCTTTTGCGCATACTTCATCTGCGGCCTCTGTCCTCGTTTTTCAGATTTCTTTGAAGCGATGATAATAATCTATGGATTCCACCTTTTGGACTTCACGCTGAATGCAATGGCGTGCATGGCGATTTTTGCCCACTTGTGTGAGAACTTTGTTGGAGTTGCCCCCAATGTAGACCTGTTTAGGCACTACTTCATCCCGCGGGTGGAGAGGAAAGCTCACCGTTCCGGAAATATAAGCTGGATGCCTCGGGTGGCGAGGGAAAATTGGGATTACCTCTCCGGATAGCAGCATGGCAGATTGGAGGTGTGGAGGGCAGACTGGTGCTGGATCCAGGACGAGGAAGCCCCAGATTTCTGCCAGGCGCGGACAGAGTGCATTGTGCGCGACAACGAATGGAGGGAATTTGGCCTTATTGACGACAGGCTCCGCCCGGCAATAAACAAGACTACCCGTCTAAAAGCTGTCGGGCTGACCATCGGGCATGTGGGGGCCGACTTCCTCCGACGCTGCATCACGCCACTACAAAAGAGGGATTGGTTTACCTGGCAGTACGGAGAAGCTGTGGATAGGATGAGATTGTACCCCAGCCTGACCAACAATCTGTCAGTTTATGGTCATGCTTGGTTGTGCGAACAACTATTTGGCAACCTTGGGCCGTTCAAGTTGCTGGCAAGCGTCATCCCGTTGAACATCAACTTCGCCCGGGACGAGATTCTGAAATGGATGCCAGATTGCAACGCTCATGGGGTTGCGGGTGACTGGTAGTTACCCCAACTTACCGAAGAGCTTGCGTGGGCCTCCAGCCTGGTGGAAAGGGCTACTAGGGTGGAGACAGTTATGTTCAAGTGCACCTCCAAGGTGGAGGAGGCGTTCATCAAGAGGCGGATCGAGGGGGACAAGGCATTCTAGGCTGCGAAAAAGGCAAAGGCCGGGAAAGTGGAGGAGGAGGAGGCTGAGGATGAAGACTCCCCTCACGGCAGGAGCGAGGCGCCCGCCACAGAGGAGGTTGCCGGGGATGATCCTGCCGGGGGCGATCCTACCAGGGACGAGCCTGGAGGAGACGAGCCTAACAGGATCGAAGCCTTATATGCTGCGGCGGCGGAGGCCCAGGAAGAGGACGGAGCTGAGGAAGTGGAGCAGCCTGGGGAGGAGTGGCTCG
Source organism: Aegilops tauschii subsp. strangulata (assembly GCF_002575655.3). Lineage (NCBI taxonomy): Eukaryota > Viridiplantae > Streptophyta > Magnoliopsida > Poales > Poaceae > Aegilops > Aegilops tauschii. The sequence continues at coordinate 319,899,000 of NC_053041.3, forward strand.
CAGCAGGCCCTCAAGCCCCCGAGCCAATCTTGGATCAGCGTCCTCGTAGGCGGGTCGCTAGCCGGGTAGCAGCGGTTCCTGCTCCTGCGCCTGCATCCAAGAAGGTAAATAATACTACCTCCAAGGGTAGCAAGCCGGACATGGTGCACCGGCAGTCCTCTCGCCTTTCCGGGGCTAAGACCCCTCCTGCCAAGCAATTGGCAGCCACGGGAGTCGACTCCAACTCCCAGTCCGGCTCGAGCTCCTCGCATAGCTCGTCCTCGTCGAAGCCCCCTGCGCCTCAGCAGGGTTCGAAGTTGCCGGGAAGCTATGTTCCTCCGACCCTGAAGAGGAGCAGAGCGCTCTCACCGCCCATGGAGTTCGAGCTGAGCTCCATGCTTATTGATGAAGAGTAAGGAAGAACACTCTCCTTTCCTTGCTGCAGTTTCTGTGTGTTTGCCTATTTGCTGACCGATCTTGCTTGCTGTCTTTGCTTGGGAAGAGGAGGAGGAAGTGAGACCCTCATCCACAAGTCCAAATGGCTCAGGCATGCGGAGCCGCCGAGATCCTCGGGAGGCACAGGCCAGGCGGGGAGCAGCACTAATGATCCAGTGGTAAGCCCCCACCGCAGCCCTTGTCGTGAAGACATGGCGCCGACTTCTCCCGCCAAGGATGACGCAGAAGAGTTTCCCCCATCTCCTATCAGAGAGGAGGAGTCTGCTCGAGTCGACACCACAGTACCGGGGAAGTGGGCGGCGTCCATGTCCCGACAACTGATGTTGCCGGGAAGAATGAAGACTCTCCACGGCAGACCACTCCCGGTAACTTATCTGCTTTTCCCTTATAATCTTGTTCCTAGTTCTGGGTTCTCCAATGTTTCTTCCTCCTCATGATTGCCAGTTGGCCCTTGCTTGCAGTACCATTGGCTAAGGAGCCTGAGTTGTTGGAGGAGGTGGCCAACATCGTTAAAGATGCTGTTGAGGAAGCCGCCAAAATCGCTGCCGCGGAGGGGCAGGAACACGTTGCCGGGGATGCCCAGGAGTCGCCGAAGGAGCAGGGCAGGCCCCTGGTAATGTGGCAGGATCGAGAGTGTCGGTTGAGGAGAAAATCCCCCGTCAAGCCATGAGCCCTCCCCCATCGTTTGGCACCTCAGCTGGGACCTCGCAGCCAATCTCAAGCCAGCTAGCATTAGTGCTGGCCCAACCCGGACACGGAGTCCCCGGTTCTTCGGCAGCAATGAGCACAAAACTGGACAAAGAGATTCAGCGTATCATGGCGCCCCTGTCCCAACAAATAGGGGAGACTGATGCTCTGTCGATGCAGTCTTGGACCTGTCCTTTCTGGAGTCCGTGGCGGTGGGCATAAAGGAAACACAGACCCGGTACAGCCAGATGTGGCAGGCACTCAAGGAGCAACGCAGTTCTACCAACAGTGTCGATTAGAAGCTTAGGGATAAAGGTAACGAGCTTTGCGAGTGGCACAACAAGCAGTTCCAAGTCCTTTTGCGGCAACAAGAGACGATCTCTATGGCGAAAGAGGATGTCGCCGCCCGAGAAGCCCGCCTGGCGGAGCGCACGGTGCTTCTGGATGCCAGGGAGCAGAGCATCTTTCCTAGGAGGAAAACCTCGAGGCCACCCACCACGCCAAGGAAGATGAGCTGGAAGCCCTTGTCCAGCAGCGTACCAAAGAGTAGGAGGACAAGCACAAGGCAGCCCTGGACGTTCTTACTGCTGACTCTGCCATCCAACTAAAGAAGCTTGCTGATGATCTTGCTGCTGCATCTACTGCCAAGGTTGACCTTGATCAACAGGTGGCCAAACTGACGGAAGAGCTTGCCGGGAGTGCCAAAGAAGTCGTGACCCTCAAGGAAGAGGCACAGAAGGCAGAGACCTCTTTGAAGGAGGTGCAATCGGAGCTCTCCTCCAAGAGCCAAGACCTTGAGACTGCCAACAGCACCATTGAGGATATGAAGGCCAGGGTTGACACCCTGGAGAGCTCGATCGAATCTAGCGAGGTCCACGAGAAGCAGCTGATGAAGGATCCAGACAACGCGAGACTCCTTCAAAAAGATGCGGAGGATAAGCTAGCGAACCAATCCGAGCAGGTCGACCTTTGGATCAAGAGCTTGATCGATATCGCTGAGCGCCTTACTGCCCAGGCTGCAATGATGGGCATGGATGGGCCGGTCTTCTCGGTCAGCAGGCACGAGGTCCTGAGCATCAAGCTAGGGCTCTTCTTCAACGAGTTGATCGAAAAGCTAAAGGCACACAAAGAGGGAAGGGCCGGTAGCTTTGTGAGTGAATCCCGGAAGCTTGCCAGCAACGCCCTCTTCATGGTCCTGAGCAACATCGCCTACCGCCATCCGGACCTCAACCTTGCCGACGGCTTCAGGAAGCTGTTAGAGGACGCAGATGTTTCTGCTGTCGAGGAGAAGGCCGTCCCCTACACCGACAAGGTCCTTGCTGTCCCACTGCTCCGTGAGGCCGCCAGGCATGGCTTTGAACCATTCGCGTCGCTGTGATGCCCTGTAACAACATTATGCATGTCCTATGTTTAGACACCGTACTTCTTTTATTTTGCCGAACTGATGTTTAATTAATCTCGAACGCATGTTAACCATGGATGTTACTATGGTTAGTTTCTTTTTACGTGTTTTGGTTGCCCACCAGTATCATGCTGCCGCGATTGCTGTGAGGAGCGGGTCCTTAGAATCGGCTGGCGATGACATGTCCCGGCAAGCTTTTCCCATTAGGAGTTTTTGATGCAGCCAACCGCTCCGTGAGCAGGCTCGAAACAGAGCGGGGGCGCAGACGATCCATCAAGGTGCCATCACACGGAAATATTTCTTCATACGAACCCCTTGGTATCCGAGGGATAAGCAAATGCAAATTCTAGATCTATGATGGAGCAACGATCGCGTGGACTTAGCTCTCATCCCTGCTTCCTTCCACTCCTTCCAGCTGCGGCCGCTTGTCGCGCTCGCGTGCTTCAGGAAGGATGGCACCGCGCGTGTTGCTTTCCGGCTCCCGGCAGGTGCCAGCATGAATCATATGTATCTTGTGGGCGGCAGGACGCGATGCAAGGCACGATTGTTTTTTCTCTCCTCCTCTTTACAGTTTATAAACAATCTGAAGGCAGCTGGCACAAAAGTCACGCCAACGCGGACGGCCTTGTCGGAGCATACTTGCTGGGGCGTCAATCAACGGATTCGCACCGGCGCTCTACTCAGGATTTCCCTAAGCAGGGTAAATGCTGGACTCAGGTGGGGGAGCGGTATCGCTCCCCTCCCGTCCCACCATTCCCCGCATTTTCTTGGGCGTCATGGATGATGAAGCCATTGATGGAGAAAATGACGATGAAGATGATGCGCTGCTTACACTCTTGGGTTTGCCACGCACTTCCCCCTACATGGTGCACCAAGATGTCGTGGGAAAACACGGCCACCCATGGGGCCTTCGGCCCCTTGTGGTTCGGCAGGGGGGAGAGCACATTGCACAAAGAGCGGAGGGCGTAGGCAGGACGACAACGTTGACATGGACAATTTTTACCTAGGTTCGGGCCGCCGTGAGGCGTAAAACCCCACTCCTGCTTTGGTGGATTGTTGTGTGGATTGGGTGGAGACGTAGCGCTCTCGCCCGGCAAGGTTGCCTCGGGACGGGAGCAGCTACGCGCGTATGAGTATACAGAGGTCTGAATCCTTTCTAAGGTTGCCACAACCCTCCTTTTATAGGTCAAGGGGTCACCACAAATAGCAAATCAGTCATTGTGTACTGATTAGATAGCAAACAGTGCTATCATACCTAACTCTGCAGACAGGACAAGGCGCATTAAATGCACCGCTTAGTGTCACATTGTGGAGTATCCTGGCAAGCCTTGCCGTGCTGTTCGGCCACCTTCTCACCTGCCTGCATGACACGTCCCTGGACGGGTGTCATTTGGAGGTGATTTTCTTTGGAAATGGCTGCCACGTGCCAAATAACAGCCACTTAGTCATTCGGGGGCTCGACACCGCACCGATAAGTGACTTGCATTGCTGTGAGGTGGAGCGGTGGAGCCTTGGCAGGGTGATTTGCCCTTGGCGCCCCCGGCAAGCCTGCCCGGGGAGTCTCGAGACTTGTCTTCGGGGTAACCTCGACCCCGCCAGGCTCGCCTGCCCGGCAAGGGAGGTATTTCCTTAGTGACATCTTGCTCCTCTGGTTGGTCTTGGTCTTCTTGATCCGCCCTTTGATTTCTCAAAGAGCTTATCTCTCCTGCTTGGCCTTGCCTTGCATGTCGAATGTTGCCGGACCGGTGGTTTGCTGTCCGTGCACAAGTCAGGGGAAACATACACCCATGTTTGTGTACCCCGACAATGATGCTATGGTTCTTGCTTAAAAGCTCTTTGCTTATCTTTTCCTTTTTTTTTAAAAGCTTGTTTGGCTCTTTCTCTTTTGAGCTCTTTCTTTAGCCTCTTATGCAAAACTTCATGAACCAATATAGCAATTGTGTATATGCGATGACAACCTTGTGGCACAAGAGATGATACCAAGATATGTATACCGATATGATATGGTATATATGCAATGGGAACTACGATCACTAATGTGCACAAGTAACGTCGCTGGCAATACTCAATGGCTAGTCTCGATAGGAAAGGTACGCAAAAATGGGCTATTGGGTTTTTAATGCAATGGCAAGGGAGTAGACAATGATGTCGTCGAAGTTACCATCCTTTCTTACGATTGAGGGTGTCAAAATTGTTGAGCGGTTGTTGTCGATGACGAGTCTATGCTGAAGATGAGCGGCGGTGATGTCGATGTCGAACCGTCCCTAAGTTGCCGAAACGCGTTAGGAAACAGAAACCGCAACTCAAATTCTCAAAGAACAAAACATGTCAAAATTTTGGAGTTGGGAAACAGGTAAGCTATGGTGGTTGCGGAAAGTGGTGGTGGTATGGAAGTGCGAATGCGGAAGTGGTAGAGGAATCGGGGGTGGCGTATGCGGAAGTGTGGGCGGTGGCTGAAAATTTTCGGGCAAAAATTTCAGTTTTGTGAGGAAGCGTCGGATGTCCGGTGGTGGTCGGATGACCGAGAGATGTCGGATGTCCGGTGCCTAGGTGATTTCGATCACGGCATGAGCTTCTAGGGTTCGTGGTGGAGGGGCAAAATTTTGGCAAAATTGGACGAATTTGTGGATGGAAAGGGGAAAAATGATGGGGGAAACCTAGATCTACCTGCTACACACGAAATCCACGGATCAAATCCAACAAAACTTCATCACACCAAAAAATCAAAAAAAATTGGGGCTATTTTTCATGGGGAATTTTCGAATTTGGGGAAGAACACAACAGAACAAGGCTAGAAAACAAGGGTAGGGGTTCCAAATTCGTGATCAACCTAGGCTCATGATACCAAGATGATGTAGGGTGGAAACCCTAGGGCTGATCTTTCACAATTGGGGCGGATCCTACGAAGAACATGATGTAGGGTGGAAACCCTAGGGCCGATCTTGCATGAAATGGAGGGGATCCCACGAAGAACACGGGGGGGGGGGGGGGGGGACATGAGGGGAACAAGAGGAAACACTCAAATCAGCAAGAAATGGTCACACATGTGCTAGATCCATGAACATAAAGAGAGATACATAGGTCCAAATCCAACAAAGGGGGATACAAGAGGTAACTAGTTCATCTCCTAGAAGGAGGTCTTGAGTCCATGGAGGATCTTCCCTTGCGGGGGCTTCATCCACTAGGGATCTTCTCACATGGAGGTCTTGAACTCCATGGGAGTGGTAGTCTCTCTCTCTCTCTCTCTCTATCTCAAGAGGAAGAGTGGTAGGAGCAAAGCTCACATACAAATGAGCTATCACTTTGCTAACCCTAGCTAGGAGGAGGTGGAGGAGTATATATAGTCTAGGGCCACGAACGGGTAAGTGAGGGAGAGTTTACATGGGCCTCTGGACCGGTTGTGCACGCGCAGGTGCCGGATGTCCGACGGCTCGCGAGGAGCCAGATGTCCAGGCCTCAGGCCGGATGTCCAGGCTTCGGGCCGGATGTCCGGGCTGGACATGCCCGATTTTTGTGCTCTCTGGATAGTATGCGCCGGATTTCTGGGTAGGCGTAGGATGTTCGGCCCGCGCGGGGCACCGGATGTCCAGGGGTCGGCCGAATGTCCGGCCGCTGTAGGGTCGCCTCGCGTCTGTTTCTCTTTGGCCTTGTTCTGGTTGGTGGCACCGGATGTCCGACCGCTGTAGTTTCGCGGCGACTCCACTTGAGGCACTTCAGTTTCCGCTTCTGTGTGGACTTGGCGTGTGCCTCGAGCATCTCCATGGTCGTCTCCTCGGTTCCTAAGCACATGTAGCATCTTCGCATTAGGTAGCAACCATGTCTCGCATGAATGGAATGGGGAAGCATTTAGGAGCGGGTTCACCTTGTGTCCAATGGTGAATGGTCGAGGTCTCATCGTATGTCCTCTTGGGGCTTGGGGAGTAGTCGTAGTGTACATGGGGATGGTCGTAGGATGCTCCGCATAATGTCCCACCTTGGGAAAGATCCGACCTTGGATCGTAAACCTCATCACCATGGAAACGGTTGTCGTGGACGAACTTGTAGTTGGATGGAGTTGAGGACATGGCGCAATCCAAATACTCCAATGTGTCGTCGGAGTGGAATACATGCAAAAAGAGCAAACACAAACGACACTCAGAAATACAATGATTAGCGCACAGTATGTGTCCATCAAGTAAGCATGCATTCGTCCGATAAGATTGATCATGACAAGGTGCATGAAGCTTAGCCAAATGATAAAAAATTGTATGCAAAGCATTCATGGGGTCATGGTGCACAAATCTACAAATGCTACCATTGTGCAAAATGATGTCATAATGGGACGGTGTATCAAAAGAATGAACATGGTATTTGGTGCTCAATGTGAGTATGTGATCATGCAATTGATGGTGGGCAATGTGATCATTGTGTATGAAGAGGCCATCAAGAAAGATCACAACAAATTTGCTAACAAAGTGCACAAGCTCATATATCATGGATGACATAGAAATACAAGATGCAACAAGGCAATCATAATGTGAGGCAATCCATGCATGAGATGCAAATTTGTTATGGGTGGTGTTGTACCATGGCTAAGTGTCGTGGTAGAAGTGCTGGTCCGGTGGTGCATCCACTATGTCCAGGCACTCCTCAACTTGAAGGTCCATAGGGTCAATCTCCAACGTCGGTCCTCCATCCAATAGATGTATCATGTAGACAAGAAGGAGACAACAATGAAAGAATGACCCATCTAATATGCATATTTGAGGATGGCTCAAATGGAAGGAGTTCACCTTTAGGAGTTTCTCAAGGATGTTGGAGTTGCGCATCATGTATGCCTTCACATAACCAATATGTCTGTAACATCCCAAATTTTCAATTTGGAATGTTATACATAGATCATAATTGCATATCATATTTTTTTATTGCATTTGACAAATCCTCGATAAATCCTAAGCAACACAAGGACCCTCGGAGAGAGTTGGGGATTTTCTCGATTTTTCATATTTGATTTTCATCAAATAATAAAACGAGGATTTTGGTTTTAATTATTTTCTCTTTGGAAAAATATTTCATTTAAAAATAAATGAGAGGAGAAAATATGACTTCTCCAAAACAATGGAAATATCGGAGGAAAAATATTAAAATCATATATTGGATTTTATTCGGATTTTATTTGCAATTTTAATTGCATTAAAAATATTGCACGTTTTCTAAACTGCATTTTGTATCAAAATAAATGTTCACCCTGTTCTAATTATTTTAACTAGACGGGAAAATTTTGTTTTATCTTTTTTGGATTTTTATTTATTTTTCTATGAATTTTTCGGCGGAATGTTAAAAAAAACGCGCCGCACCCGACCGGGCCGAGGCCCCGCCGAGCAGCCGGCCCAGCCGCGCGTCTCCTCCGCGAGCACGCCAGCGCTGCCGCGCCCGTGTCCGGCTCGGACTCCGCCGGAGCCCCCCCCCCCCCGCCTTGACCCCTCCTCCAAGCAGGCCCCCCTCCTTATATACCCCGCCGCCGCCCCCTCCCTCGCCACCCCGAGCCCCGCCTCGACCCGCACCCGCCGCCGCCGCCGGAGCTCGAGGAGCTGCCGCCCCGCTCGCCGAACCCCGCCGCCGTTCGCCGCCCCTCGCCGCCCCAAGACCCGCTGCACCCCGCCGGACTCGCCGCCCCCTCGCCACCCCTCGCCGGAGCCCAGCCGAGCCCCGCCGGAGCCCCGTCCCGACGAGGTACCACCTCGACGTCGTTTGCCGGTTTATTTAAAAAAAACGTTCGTTTTTTTAAACTCTAGATCGGTTTATTTCTTCGGTTTTATTATTTAGTGAACGTTCACCGATCCGTTCGTTTTAACGAACGTGTTCGCCGGATTTTCTCTGTTAACGGACGTCCGTTCTTTAACCATTCGTCAGTTTTCTTTTCGTCGGTATTTTCCCGATTATTTCAGATCTCGATTTCTGATCGGATCTTCGTTTTCGTTTAACTTTTCGCTCGTTTATCGGAATCAGGCGATTCAAGCGCCTAGAGTTTCGCCTCGAAATTCTCTTTCCGTTTAGCCTACTCAAACAAGTATTTGCTACTGTAAAATTTGACCTAGATCCAGATTAGTAAACGAAGCTTGTTTCTTTCGCCGTTTGACTTTCGTTGCTTCGTTCGAGTTGATTCTTTTTGCAAACCGGAGTTCTTAAGTTGAACTTTCTGGTTGGATATTTCATTTGAGTTTTACCTGTGCATTATATGAGTACTTATTGTTTGCTTGTTTGTTTGCGATAGAGTACCCGGAGTGTGCCGCTTGTTACTTCGAATCGCTAGGTTTCGCGGATCATCAGCAAGGCAAGTAACACTTTGATCATACCTTTCCATACCCAGTTTTTATTGCATTAGATCAATCCTCAAACATTGCATGGTTAGGATCTAATTAAATTGTGGGTATTGGGAAGTAGTTGAGGTAGTACCTATTACCTGTTTTTTTATCAAACCCCTGGGAGTTACTTCTACGTTGCTATTATATTGCCATGCTATGCTCGTAGACGTGGATTGGGCTTGAGTGAAATTCATGACAGATGTGAGATTGTTAATAATGGTTTACTTAAGGTGGCAACTAAAACTCACATCTGGGTGGACTGAGGCACCTGGAGAACCCAGTGTTGTCTGTTTGTATAAGGACCGCCACCCAGGCTCAAAGAGATCATAAGATTATTCGTGCTAGAAACTTCCGTGTGCAGCCGCAAGCTATTATGGGCTCTAGCATAGTTGAGTAGGTTACATGATCTCTTGAAGAGGTGGGCTAGCAGATGTAGGGGAAAGTAGGTGTAACTGTCCATCCGGAGTAAAGAGTGATTGTTTCTGAAAGACTGTGTCTCGGTCATCCGTTTCTCAAACATCATGTAGTGCGAGAATCAAGCGGAGGCGATCGAGTCTTGTGGGGAAAGTGCGCAAACCTCTGCAGAGTGTACAAACTAATCATGGTTAGCCGTGTCCCCGGTTATGGACAACTTGAGTATCTAGTACCTGGATTATCGTGTGAATCTCATCACCATGTTACTTTTAATTAATTTTGTTGGGTTAATGATGACATTTAATTGGGATTGAGATGCTGTCAACCATCTCAATGTTTCACAACCACCATGATAGTTAAATAAAATTTATTCCTTTGCAGTAGGGAAAAATTGGCTTTTCGCAAAACTTTAACCATAGAGCTTTCCACCAGCCATATATGCATGTAGTATAGCATTATTATGTTCATTACTCTCTATGTGTTATTTTGCCAGCATATTCTATGTGCTGACCCGTTTTCGGGCTGCAACGTTTCATGTTGCAGACTTTTCAGACGACGAGTAAGGTGCTTTAGGTCGTGGTCTTATACTCAGTGATGCCGTTGGAGTTGATGGACTCACTTATCTTCCAAGTCTTCCGCTGTTATCGTATTTAGATGGCCTTAAGCCATATTTTCATACTTATTTCTCTTTGGAGATATTCGATGTAATAAGTGTGTGATTGCTACTCTGTTATAAATCCTCCGTTTGTACTGTGCGTGTCAGCATTACTGATCCAGGGATGACACTGGTGCACAGCAACACAGACTATTTGAGGTCTGGTCGCTACAAAGGTGGTATCAGAGCACACGCTGACTATAGGACACGACCACTAAGCTTAAGCCCTAGAACACTTCTCTCTTCTCATTTCTGACCCCTCTCCACCTTCTACTCTTTTAGGAATGGCGGATGCAAGGAGCAAGTTCATGCAACCAGATGAGGACACGCCTTTTGGACGACACTTGAAGGAAGTCACTAAGTACTTGAACATAGGAATACCAAGCATCACGGGAACCTACAACGCCACATTACCCGAAGAGGAGAGCTAGAAGATTCAAGTTCACATTCCAGGAAGGACGTTTGTGCCAGTTACTGAACCCATACGATTGGTTTTCGAAGCACCAACCTGGAGTTTAGGGAAGAGCATGGCTGCCCACATCACTATGGGACGCATTGGAGAAGTCTACCACAGGGAGCTTAAGGATACTATTTATCAGATTTGTGGACGCCGAGACGCGCAATGGGAGATGATCAGAACCAAGAAGGATGGATCAATTGCAGCTTTCATCCAGGAGCAAAACCAACATATTCGTCGCCAGGAGAACCAGATGTGCTCAGACAAGGAAGAACTGAAGAAGGCATTGACGAAGATCAAGGAGCTGGAGGAAGAACTCAAGGCTACACGCGAGGATTATTTGGAGGAAATCGTCGCATTAGTAGGGAAGAATGACGACCTGGAGAAGAAGATTGGAGTATTCATGGGAAATCCAGTGCCAAAAGCAGAAGATGACGAATGCACTTGCCCGGATAACTACATCATCATCGACGACACCGACTCCGAACCAAGTGAAGATGACTTTGTTGATGAAGCTGGAGCAGACATCATGGAGTCTTCAACTGATCAGAATTTCTAGTAGACCACCATATCAGTAGTAGTTTTCCCCCATTTAATAGTATAGTTCAAGCACTTTGTAACGCTACTTAGATCGATGTTATGCTTGTTTGAATTGATTGAGTGATATTGATTGTATTTGTCTGATGAGCATATGGGTAGTGTTTTCCCTCTAGACCTCATTCTATTCTTAACTCTCATCTTTTCTAACCCATCAGATGCCTCCGAGACGCGACACCGGATTTGTTCTCCCACCGGAGATCACCCAGTTGATTCAGCAACAGAATGCCCTGATGCAAGTGTTAGTGCAGAACCAAGGCAACAACAACAACAACAACCCACCACCACCACCACCTGTTGATCACTTAGCCCGTTTCTTGAGGCTAAACCCGCCGGTGTTTTCTAGTAGCACCGAGCCGATTGTTGCAGATGATTGGCTCCGCAAAGTTGGAAGGGTGTTGACCACTGCAGGATGCACAGATGCGGAAAGAGTGCGTTTTGCCGCACATCAGCTTGATGGACCCGCAGCATCATGGTGGGAGAATTATACCGCCACACACCCTATTGACACTGTCACATGGGACCAGTTTCAGCAAGCTTTCCGTACAGCTCGTGTTTCAGCAGGAGCTATGGCTATGAAGAAGCGTGAGTTTCGCAACCTACGCCAAGGAGGACGCACCGTAGGCCAGTATGTGGAGGATTTCAGTAAGTTAGCACGTTATGCACCAGATGACGTTGCTACAGATGCAGCCAAGCAGGAGAAATTTTTGGAAGGACTGAATGATGAACTGAGTATGCAGTTGATGGTAGCAACCTTCAACAACTACCAGGAGTTGGTAGATAGAGCACTTATGATTGAAGGAAAGCAGCAGCAGATTGAAAACCGTAAGAGGAAGTATGGACAAGGGAAGTATAATTCTGGAGCCCAGCAGAAGCCACGATTTGCCCCGAAACCGGGAGGACAATTTCAGCATACCCATGGAGGAGGTAGATCGCACAACCATAATGGCTCCAAGAATGGTAATGGGAATGGAGGAACCAACGGACAGAACCGTAATAACCCATCTACCCCAGCCAAGAGGGATCTGAGTCATGTTACCTGTTTCAAGTGCCAGAAGACTGGACACTATGCAACTGATTGTCCTGAAGCCCAGAATGGTAATGGCAATGGAAGCTCTGGGAAGAAGCCGAACCCTTTCAATAAAGGACATGTGAACCACGTGAGCGTGGAGGAGGTTGAAGCACAGCCTGATGCAGTAATAGGTAAGTTTTTGGTTAAGTCATTTACTGCAATCGTTCTTTTCGATACTGGTGCATCGCATTCATACATATCAAGGGGATTTGTGGATAAGTTAAAGTTGCCCACCAAAGTTCTCAGAACACCTATGCTAGTAACCTCGCCAGGAGCAGAGTATATGGCAAGCCAAGGATGTTTTCAGATGCCATTGGCCATTGGTAGGCATGTTTTCCCCTCAGACCTAATAATTTTGGAGTCGCAAGGTTTGGATGTGATTTTGGGAATGGATTGGCTATCGATGTATGGAGGAAACATCGATTGCGCCAGTAAGTCGATTTTGCTTACCACCCTAGAAGGAAAAAAGATCAAGTATGTATCCCGGCATATGTCGAAGAGGACTCAAGTGAATTCCTTATCAGGAGTTGTACAGGAGGAAGTACCAGTGGTGAAGGATTACCCGGATATATTTCCAGAAGAGTTGCCAGGCATGCCACCAGATAGAGAAATTGAGTTCTTGATTGAACTTTTGCCAGGCACATGGCCAATATCTAAGAGACCGTACAGGATGCCCGCAAAAGATTTGGAGGAAATTAAGAAGCAGATTAAGGAGTTATTGGATAAAGGCTATATTCGCCCAAGTTCGTCACCTTGGGGATCACCAGTACTTCTAGTGGAGAAGAAAGATGGATCGTTGAGGATGGTTGTTGATTACCGTGGATTGAATGAAGTGACCATCAAAAACAAGTACCCACTGTCGATGATCAATGATTTGTTTGACCGCCTACAAGGAGCTAAAGTATTTTCCAAGATCGATCTACGATCAGGATACCATCAGTTAAAGATTCAAGAGCAGGATATACCTAAGACGGCTTTTACCACCAGATATGGACTGTATGAGTATACCATTATGTCATTTGGTCTGACTAACGCACCTGCCTATTTCATGAACCTGATGAACAACGTGTTTATGGAGTTTTTGGATAAGTTCGTCGTGGTGTTCATTGACGATATTTTAGTCTTTTCCAAGAATGAGGAAGAGCATGAGGAGCATTTGCGATTGGTACTTGAGAAGCTCAGAGAACATCAGTTATATGCCAAGTTCAGCAAATGTGAATTTTGGCTGAAGGAAGTTGGATTCCTCGGACATGTTATTTCTGGAGAAGGAATAGCAGTAGACCCTGCCAAAGTTGACACAGTGACAAGTTGGGAATCACCCACGTCAGTTGGAGAGATCCGGAGTTTTCTTGGACTTGCCGGATACTACCGGAGGTTCATCGAGAATTTCTCGAAGATCGCTAAGCCCATGACTGAGCTATTGAAGAAGGACACCAAATTCAATTGGGCTGAGGATTGTGAAGCTAGTTTCCAAGAGTTGAAGAAACGATTGGTTACATCACCAGTGTTGATTTTGCCAGATCAACGCAAGGATTATGAAGTTTATTGTGACGCTTCTCATCGAGGACTTGGAGCAGTGCTTATGCAGGAAGGAAGAGTTGTGTCATATGCTTCACGACAACTTAAACCCCATGAGAAGAATTATGCTACGCATGATTTGGAGTTAGCAGCCGTGGTGCACGCGTTGAAGACATGGAGACATTTTCTCATCGGAAGAAACCATTGTGAGGTGTACACGGATCACAAGAGTTTGAAGTATATTTTCACGCAGAAGGAGTTAAATCTCAGACAGAGGAGATGGTTGGAGCTTATTAAGGATTAGGACATGAGATTGCATTATCACCCAGCAAAGGCTAACGTAGTAGCAGACGCGTTGAGCCGCAAGAGTCATGTCAACACCCTCATGACAGGAGAGTTACCTCAGGAGTTAGCCGAGGACCTTCGCGAGCTATGTTTGGAGATAGTCCCAAGAGGCTATTTAGCGACACTGGAGATTCAGTCTACCTTGATGGAAAGGATCAGAGAAGCTTAGAAGACAGACAAGGAGATTGACGAGATAAAGGAGAAGATGAGCAAAGGAAAAGCCAAGGGATTTCGTGAGGATGAGCACGATACCTTATGGTTTGAGGACCGCGTTTATGTGCCAAATGATCCGGAGATCAGGAAGTTGATTTTGCAAGAAGCCCATGATTCACCGTACTCGATTCACCTAGGGAATACCAAGATGTATTTGGATCTGAAGAATACTTTCTGGTGGACCGGAATGAAGAAGGATATTGCGGAGTATGTAGCAGTTTGTGATGTATGTCAGAGAGTGAAGGCAGAGCATCAGAAGCCAGCAGGATTGCTACAACCATTGCCGATACCCGAATGGAAGTGGGATAAAACAGGCATGGATTTTATCACGGGATTGCCGAGGACTCGTTCAGGCTATGACTCAATATGGGTTGTAGTCGACCGTTTGACGGAAGTGGCTCATTTCATTCCAGTGAAGACCACTTACACCAGTGCTAAGTTGGCAAAGATATACATGACCAGGATCGTATGTTTGCATGGAGTTCCGAGGACCATTGTATCAGACAGAGGAACCCAGTTTACCTCGAAGTTTTGGAAGCAGTTACATGAAACATTGGGAACCAGGCTAGAATTTAGTACAGCCTTTCACGCACAGACAGATGGACAGACCGAGAGAGTCCATCAAATTTTGGAGGACATGTTGAGAGTTTGTGCACTAGATTATGGATCTAGCTGGGACGACAATTTGCGATACGCAGAGTTTTCTTACAACAACAGTTATCAAACCAGTTTGAAGATGGCCCCTTTCGAAGCTTTGTACGGAAGGAGGTGTAGAACACCGTTGTTATGGGACGAAGTTGGAGACCGTTAGTTGTTTGGACCCGATTTGATTAAGGAGTCTGAACAGAAAGTGAGGTTGATTCGCGATAGGCTCAAGGTAGCCCTGTCCAGGCAGAAGAGTTATGAGGATTCTAAACGAAAGGAGACAGTCCACGAAGTCGGAGACAGAGTGTATCTTCGAGTATCACCACTCCGAGGAGTGAAGCGCTTTGGAGTTAAGGGAAAGTTAGCGCCCCGTTTTATCGGACCATACAGAGTTTTGGAACGTATGGGAGAAGTTGCCTACAAGCTGGAATTACCCGAAGGATTGTCAGGAGTTCATGATGTATTTCACGTTTCCCAGTTGAAGAAGTGCCACGCAGAGATGGCTGAGATACCGCTGAGAGATACCGTGCTGCTGGAAGCGATTCAGCTGGAAAGTGATTTGACCTATGAGGAGAAACCAGTTAAGATTCTTGAGTATGCCAGCCGAGTTACCCGCAGTAAGGTTATCAAGTTTTGCAAAGTCCAGTGGAGTCACCACACGGAAGATGAAGCCACCTGGGAGCGAGAGGAAGATCTACAGAAGGACCACTCCCACCTGTTTTCTAGCTAACCCGAATCTCGAGGGCGAGATTCATCTTAAGGGGGGTAGGTTTGTAACATCCCAAATTTTCAATTTGGAATGTTATACATAGATCATCATTGCATATCATATTTTTTTATTGCATTTGACAAATCCTCGATAAATCCTAAGCAACTCAAGGACCCTCGGAGAGAGTTGGGGATTTTCTCGATTTTTCATATTTGATTTTCATCAAATAATAAAACGAGGATTTTGGTTTTAATTATTTTCTCTCCGGAAAAATATTTGATTTAAAAATAAATGAGAGGAGAAAATATGACTTCTCCAAAACAATGGAAATATCGGAGGAAAAATACTAAAATCATATATTGGATTTTATTCGGATTTTATTTGCAATTTTAATTGCATTAAAAATATTGCACATTTTCAAAACTGGATTTTGTATCAAAAAATATGTTCACCCTGTTCTAATTATTTTAACTAGACGGGAAAAATTTGTTTTATCTTTTTTGGATTTTTATTTATTTTTCCATGAATTTTTCGGCGGAATGTTTTAAAAAAAAAGCGCCGCGCCCGACCGGGCCGAGGCCCAGCCGTGCAGCCGGCCCAGCCGCGCGTCTCCTTCGCGAGCACGCCAGCGCCGCCGCGCCCGTGTCCGGCTCGGACTCCGCCGGAGCCCCGCCGCCTTGCCCCCTCCTCCAAGCAGGCCCCCCCTCCTTATATACCCCGCTGCCGCCCCCTCCCTCGCCACCCCGAGCCCCGCCTCCACCCGCACCCGCCGCCTCCACCGGAGCTCGAGGAGCCGCCGCCCCGCTCACCGAACCCCGCCGCCGTTCACCGCCCCTCGCCGCCCCAAGACCCGCTGCACCCCGCCGCCCTCGCCGCCCCCTCGCCACCCCTCGCCGGAGCCCAGCCGAGCCCCGCCGGAGCCCCGTCCCGACGAGGTACCACCTCGCCATCGTTTGCCGGTTTATTAAAAAAAACGTTCATTTTTTAAAACTCTAGATCGGTTTATTTCTTCGGTTTTATTATTTAGTGAACGTTCACCGATCCGTTCGTTTTCACGAACGTGTTCGTCGGATTTTCTCTGTTAACGGACGTCCATTCTTTAACTGTTCGTCAGTTTTCTTTTCGTCGGTATTTTCCCGATTATTTCAGATCTCGATTTCTGATCGGATCTTCGTTTTCGTTTAACTTTTCGCTCGTTTATCGGAATCAGGCGATTCAAGCGCCTAGAGTTTCGTCTCGAAATTCTCTTTCCGTTTAGCCTACTCAAACAAGTTTTTTCTACTATAAAATTTGACCTAGATCCAGATTAGTAAACGAAGCTTGTTTCTTTCGCCGTTTGACTTTCGTAGCTTCGTTCGAGTTGATTCTTTTTGCAAACCGGAGTTCTTAAGTTGAACTTTCTGGTTGGATCTTTCATTCGAGTTTTACCTGTGCATTAGATGAGTACTTATTGTTTGCTTGTTTGTTTGCGATAGAGTACCCGGAGTGTGCCGCTTGTTACTTTGAATCGCTAGGTTTCGCGGATCATCAGCAAGGCAAGTAACACTTTGATCATACCTTTCCATACCCAGTTTTTATTGCATTAGATCAATCCTCAAACATTGCATGGTTAGGATCTAATTAAATTGTGGGTATTGGGAAGTAGTTGAGGTAGTACCTATTACCTGTTTTTTTATCAAACCCCTGGGAGTTACTTCTACGTTGCTATTATATTGCCATGCTATGCTCGTAGACGTGGATTGGGTTTGAGTGAAATTCATGATAGATGTGAGATTGTTAATAATGGTTTACTTAAGGTGGCAACTAAAACTCACATCTGGGTGGATTGAGGCACTTGGAGAACCCAGTGTTGTCTGTTTGTATAAGGACCGCCACCCAGGCTCAAAGGGATCATAAGATTATTCATGCTAGAAACTTCCGTGTGCAGCCACAAGCTATTATGGGCTCTAGCATAGTTGAGTAGGTTACATGATCTCTTGAAGAGGTGGGATAGCAGATGTAGGGGAAAGTAGGTGTAACTGTCCATCCGGATTAAAGAGTGATTGTTTCTGAAAGACTGTGTCTCGGTCATCCGTTTCTTAAACATCATGTAGTGCGAGAATCAAGCGGAGGCGATCGAGTCTTGTGGGGAAAAGTGCGCAAACCTCTGCAGAGTGTACAAACTAATCATGGTTAGCCGTGTCCCCGGTTATGGACAACTTGAGTATCTAGTACCTGGATTATCGTGTGAATCTCATCACCATGTTACTTTTAATTAATTTTGTTGGGTTAATGATGACATTTAATTGGGATTGAGATGCTGTCAACCATCTCAATGTTTCACAACCACCATGATAGTTAAATAAAATTTATTCCTTTGCAGTAGGGAAAAATTGGCTTTTCGCAAAACTTTAACCATAGAGCTTTCCACCAGCCATATATGCATGTAGTATAGCATTATTATGTTCATTACTCTCTATGTGTTATTTTGCCAGCATATTCTATGTGCTGACCCGTTTTCGGGCTGCAACGTTTCATGTTGCAGACTTTTCAGACGACGAGTAAGGTGCTTTAGGTCGTGGTCTTATACTCAGTGATGGCGTTGGAGTTGATGGACTCACTTATCTTCCAAGTCTTCCGCTGTTATCGTATTTAGATGGCCTTAAGCCATATTTTCATACTTATTTCTCTTTGGAGATATTCGATGTAATAAGTGTGTGATTGCTACTCTGTTATAAATCCTCCATTTGTACTGTGCGTGTCAGCATTACTGATCCAGGGATGACACTGGTGCACAGCAGCACAGACTATTTGAGGTCTGGTCGCTACAATGTCTCGTGATGGTAACGCCTTGTGAATCCTTCAAAATGAAAGAACATTACAAACACTCAGAAAAAACAAATGAGGTTAGTGCAAATGCAACACCTATCATTCGTGTGGTGAAATACCCAACAAGTGTTTCCATCATGCTTATCATAAGAAAGTACAAGGGTATTGTTCATGGTATGTAAGCATAAGATGCTAGAAAAACCAAAGAGATTAAGCTCAATCAAACAAGAATGCATCACAAGTAATATGTCCAAGTCTCCACGATCAATAACCATAGCAAGTTGGCACTCAATACAAGAGGATACGAGAGATGCAACTAAGGGAGACAAGTGACAATGATCAATATAAATCATGTGAGAGGCATGAACATTTATGTCATCAACCCAATGCAATGAGCAATTATGTATCGTGGGTGATGCAAGAAAGCAAGCAATCATAGTAAACAAGTCATGCACGCTAGTAATGCGAAGATGCAACATACTAGAAGGAATTATGGCGAACATGTCATGTGTGCAAATAGCGGGCATACATAATGCACATGACATAGCACAAGCATGAAAGCAAGATATGAGTAAAAGTATCATCATTGTATTGACAAGAAGTCCTATGTAAATAGCAATGGAACATCATGACTCTCCCAACACAAGAATCAACAATAGCATGTGGTGCATAAACATGGCAATAGCAACAAGGATCTCCACCAAGTATGCAAACACACATAGTAGTAAAATGGTGGCTCATGGGTAAATGCAAACAAGGGTCACAATTGCATGGCAAAGACATAGAAATAGACCTAACATGCAAAGTGAACACGGTAAAATGGCCATAAGGTAACAAGTGGTAAATGACCCATAGTCGTGTGAGACCAAGTAAAAGAAATGTGCGAAGTTCTTGCGCGAAGGGAACGATGGTAAGGATAGTCCACGGGATCCCAAGTCATCGTTGCTCTTAAGAGCTCGTTTCGTCAACTCTTGGGATTGAGAGGTTGACGAGTACATGTGAGTACCTACACAAAACAAAGGCAAAAGGAAAATTGTGTGTGCATGGTATATGTGCACGTGCATGTGTTGGTTAGCACAAAATAGCCAAATCTCAAATAAATGAGATGTGTGATATAGAAACATGTCATCCATCATGATAGGTTTATTGTTATGTTTGACATAATGGAGACTCAAATTGTGTAAATCATCACGAGAAATATGTAGAGCATTGTTATTCATGGAATGCATATGGTGCACACAATCATGGGAATCATGCAAAGTATGGAATGCATCAAAATCTCCTAATATGTATGAGGAAACTATGGGGGTCTCCTCATGAGAATTAGTGGAAACATTACATGGAGAATATTGACAACATACAAAACTAAGCATAGTTGGAACAATGTGATCATGGCATGGCATAGTAGATGAATTAAGCAAATCATGTAAAGGAAGCATGGCAATATCATCGCATGAAAAGCAAAAGCCAATGACCATCATCTCGTCATCTATACCATAAGTGCAAATGGGATTTATTTTAATGGGGCATGCATAGTTACTATGTTGAGATTGAAATGATGCAATATGGGAGATCTCACTCATAGCATATGACAAGTTTAATGGATTGTCAAACATGAAGTGACCAATGGAATTTGCACATGATATCCTATGGAGCATAGCATCACAACTAGGCAAATCAACATGCTCATCATCATATTCATCATAAATGGGTGGCATATCGAAACAAGACATAGTATGCGATGAATCCATAAGGTGATCAACATCATGCAAGCAATCATTTGCAAGATAGTCCACTAGTGGGGCAAGAGAAGCACCATCACCTATGCTACCTTTGGAGCATCGATCATGTGTTGTAGGTGAGGTCGAAGACCAAGTCGTGGTCATCTTCATCTTGATGGAACCATGTGGGGGTGCATCATCGTCCACCATGGCCATCATCGTCTCCATTGGAGGTACGGACTCGTCAAGGATAGGCATGTTGTCATGCAGGAGACCTAGCACCAAAAGGGAAAACACAATCAGAGTAGAGGGTAAGTCGTTAGAAATCACAGTGGCCTCACATGTTGTGTCAACTACCTTACTCACTAAGTGTTGTGGCTCACTCACTCCCTCTTGGATGCTCTCACTCGTATGGTTGGTGGAGTCACTCAAATGGCTCTCAACCTCACATAGGATGTGTGGCATGCTCTCATGTGTGGGGCTAGTGGTGGTCACGCTCATCCTCTCATAGGAAATGCACTCAATGTCACATATGGTGGAGTCACTCATGTCACTCATGGGGTGGTGGCTCTCCTCACATGTGAATTGGGGCATCTCATGATATGTGGGTGTCGAAGCGATGTTGGTACAAATGTCTCCATGCTCAACTCCTATCGCCGCCTTGGTTGAAGGGATAGTCCCATGCTCAACCTCCTCATCCATAACGCCTCCAAAACCGAATGTCGTAAGAAGTGGCTGATACGTCCATTTTGCATCATCCTTTTATATTGATATTTATTGCATTATGGGATGTTATTACACATTATGGTACAATACATATTCCTTTTCTCTCTTATTTTACAAAGTTTACACAAAGAGGGAGAATGACGGCAGCGGAAATCTGGACCAGAAAGGAGCAAATATGAGAGACCTATTCTGCACAACTCCAAAAGTCCTAAAAATTTACAGAGAATTATTTTGGAATATATAAAAAATATTGGGCAAAGAAAATACCAGAGGGGACCCACCAGGAGGCCACAAGCCTGGGGGGCGCGCCCTACCCCCCTGGGCGCGCCCCTGTGGCTTGTGGCCCCCTATCAGGTTTTCAGTGTCCATCTTATACAATATGGAGGGCTTTGACCTAGAAAAAATCATAAGAGAGCTTTCGAAACAAAGCGCCGCCGTCTCGAGGCGGAACCTGGGCAGAAGCAATTTAGGGCTCTAGCGGAGCTGTTCTGCTGGGGAAACTTCCCTCCCGGAGGGGGAAATCGAAGCCATCGTCATCACCAACGATCCTCTCATCGAGAGGGGGTCAATCTCCATCAACATCTTCACCAGCACCATCTCCTCTCAAACCCTAGTTCGTCTCCTGTATCCGATCTTTGTCTCAAAACCTCAAATTGGCACCTGTTGGTTGCTAATAGTGTTTATTACTCCTTGTAGTTGATGCTAGTTGCTTTGGTTTACTCACTGGAAGATCATATGTTCAGATCCTTAATGCTATTTAATACCCCTCTGATTATGAACATGAATATCCTTTGTGAGTAGTTACATTTGTTCCTGAGGAGATGGGAGAAGTCTTGTTAGAAATAATCATGTCAATTTGGTATTCGTTTGATATTTTGATGAAATGTATGTTGTCTCCTCTCTAGTGGTGTTATGTGAACGTCGAGTACACGACACTTCACCATGATTTGGGCCTAGGGGAAAGCATTGGCAAGTGATAAGTAGATGGTGGGTTGCTAGAGTGACAGAAGCTTAAACCCTAGTTTATGCGTTGCTTCGTATGGGGCTGATTTGGATCCACATGTTTCATGCTATGGTTAGATCTATCTTAATTCTTCTTTCGTAGTTGCGGATGCTTGCGAGAGGGGTTAATCATAAGTGGGAGGCTTGTCCAAGTAAGGACAACACCCAAGCACCGGTCCACCCACATATCAAATTATCAAAGTAACGAACGTGAATCACATGAGCATGATGAAAACTAACTTGACAACAATTCCCATGTGTCATCGGGAGCGCTTTGCTTTATATAAGAGTTCGTCCAGGTTTGTCCTTTGCTACAAAAAGGATTGGGCCACCTTGCTGGACCTTAGTTACTTTTGTTACTTGTTACCGGTTACGAATTATCTTGTCACACAACTATCTGTTGCTGATAATTTCAGTGCTTGCAGACAATACCTTGCTGAAAACCGCTTGTCATTTCCTTCTGCTCCTCGTTGGGTTCGACATTCTTACTTATAGAAAGGACTATGATAGATCCCCTATACTTGGGGGGTCATCAATGGGAAATCACCATTCTCCTCCGAGACCAAAGATAAAGTCTCATGTGCGATCTCTTAGCATGACTCGGAGTATGAGTCCTGTTGGGGCGTGATACGTCCATTTTGCATCGTGCTTTTATATTGATATTTTTTGCATTATGGGCTGCTATTATATATTATAGCACAATACTTATTCCTTTTCTCTCTTATTTCAAAAGGTTTACATGAAGAGGGAGAATGCCGCCAGCTGGAATTCTGGACTGGAAAAGGAGTAAATCTGAGAGACCTACTCTGCATAACTCCAAAAGTCCTGAAAATTTACAGAGAATTATTTTGGAATATATAAAAAATATTGGGCGAAGAAAGCTCCATAGGGGACCCACCAGGCAGCCACAAGGGTGGGGGCGCACCCTGCCCCCTAGGCGCGCCCCTGCCTTGTGGGCCACCTGGCAGGCCTCCGGTGCCCATCTTCTGCTATATGGAGTGTTTTTACCTGGAAAAAAAAATCAAAAGGAAGCTTTCGGGATGAAGCGCCGACGTCTTGAGGCGGAACCTGGGCAGAACCAATCTAGAGCTCCGGCGGAGCTGTTCTCCCAGGGAAACTTCCCTCCTGGAGGGGGAAATTGAAGCCATCGTCATCACCAACGATCCTCTCATTGAGAGGGGGTCGATCTTCATCAACATCTTCACCAGCACCATCTCCTCTCAAACCCTAGTTCATCTCTTGTATCTGATCTTTGTCTCAAAACCTCAGATTGGTACCTGTGGGTTGCTAGTAGTGTTGATTACTCCTTGTAGTTGATGCTAGTTGGTTTATTAGGTGGAAGATCATATGTTCAGATCCTTAATGATAATTATTACTCCTCTGATTATGAACATGAATATGCTTTGTGAGTAGTTACGTTTGTTCCTGAGGACATGGGAGAAGTCTTGTTATAAGTAATCATGTGAATTTGGTATTCATTCGCTATTTTGATGAGATGTATGTTGTCTTTCCTCTAGTGGTGTTATGTGAATGTCAACTACATGACACTTCACCATGATTTGGGCCTAGGGGGAGGCATTGGGAATTAATAAGTAGATGATGGGTTGCTAGAGTGATAGAAGCTTAAACCCTAGTTTATGCATTGCTTCGTAAGGGGCTGATTTGGATCCACATGTTTCATGCTATGGTTAGATTTATCTTAATTCTTCTTTTGTAGTTGCAAATGCTTGCGAGAGGGGTTAATCATATGTGGGAGGCTTGTCCAAGTAAGGACAACACCCAAGCACCATTCCACGCACATATCAAATTATCAAAGTAACGAACGCGAATCATATGAGCATGATGAAAACTAACTTGAAAGTAATTCGCATGTGTCCTTGGGAGCGCTTTGCATTATATAAGAGTTCGTCCAGGGTTGTCCTTTGCTACAAAAAGTATTGGGCCACCTTGCTGCACCTTAGTTACTTTTGTTACTTGTTACCCGTTATGAATTATCTTATCACACAACTATTTGTTACCGATAATTTCAGTGTTCACAGAGAATACCTTGCTGAAAACCGCTTGTCATTTCCTTCTGCTCCGCGTTGGGTTCGACACTCTTACTTATCGAAAGGACTATGATAGATCCCCTATACTTGTGGGACATCAAGATTCTTTTCTAGCGCCGTTTCTGGGGAGTGAAGCGCCTTTGGTGAGTGGAATTTGGTAAGGAAACATTTATATTACGTGCTGAAATTTACTGTCACTTGTCACTATGGAAAATAATCCTTTGAGGGGCTTGTTCGGGGTATGTTCACCTCGACCGGTAGAGAAAAGAGTTTCTCCTCAACCTAATGAACCTACTGAAAATATTTATTATGAAATTCCTTCGGGTGTGATAGAGAAACTGCTAGCTAATCCTTATGCAGGAGATGGAACATTACATCCTGATATGCATCTAATCTATGTAGATGAAGTTTGTGGATTATTTAAGCTTGCAGGTTTGCCCGAGGATGATGTCAAGAAGAAGGTCTTCAATTTATCTTTGAAGGGAAAGGCATTAGCATGGTATAGGCTATGTGATGATATTTGATCTTGGAACTACAACCGATTGAAATTGGAATTTCATCAAAAGTTTTCTCCTATGCATCTAGTTCATCGTGATCGGAACTATATATATAATTTTTGGCCTCGTGAAGGAGAAAGTATCGCTCAAGCTTGGGGAGGCTTAATTCAATGTTATGTTCATGCCCCAATCATGAGCTCGGCTTTCTCGTAATGATCAATCCATGCTCGACACTTCTTGTACTGGTTACTTTATGAACAAGACTATTGAATTCAAATGGAATTTATTGGAAATAATTAAACGCAACTCTGAAGATTGGGAACTCGATGAAGGTAATGAGTCAGGTATAAACCTTAGGTTTGACTGTGTTAAATCTTTCATGGATACCGATGCTTTTCGTGATTATAGCACTAAATATGGACTTGACTCTGAGATAGTAGCTTATTTTTGTGAATCATTTGCTACTCATGTTGATCTCCCCAAGGAGAAGTGGTTTAAATATCATCCTCCCATTGAAGTAAAGGTAGTAGAACCTATCAAATTTAAAGAAGAAACGGTTAGTTATAACGTGGATCCTATTGTTCCTACTACTTATATTGAGAAACCACCTTTTCCTGTTAGGATAAAGGAACATGCTAAAGCTTCAGCTGTGGTTCGTAAGAGTTATACTATAACATCTACACCCCCTGAACAAATTAAGGTTGAACCTAGTATTGCTATGGTTAAATATCTCTTGGTCGATAGTATTGATGGGCATGTTATTTATTTCTGTGATGAAGCTGCTAGAATTGCTAGACCCGATATTAAAGATAAACATAGACCTATTGTTGGCATGCCTGTTGTTTCTGTTAAAATAGGAGATCATTGTTATCATGGCTTATGTGATGTGGGTGCTAGTGTGAGTGTAATTCCTTTTACTTTATATCAAGAAATTATGAATGATATTGCACCTGCTGAGATATAAGATATTGATGTTACTATAAAGCTTGCTAATAGAGATACTATATCACCAATTGGGATTGTTAGAGATGTTGAACTCTTGTGTGGGAAAATAAAATACCCTACTAATTTTCTTGTTCTTGGTTCCCCACAAGATGATTTTTGTCCCATTATATTTGGTAGACCTTTCTTGAACACTGTCAATGCTAACATAGACTATGAGAAAGAAATTGTTACTGTAAGTTTTGGGGATGTGTCTCATGATTTTAATTTCTCTAAATTTTGTAGACAACCCGATGATAAAGAATTGCCTAGTAAGGATGAAATTATTGGTCTTGCTTCTATTGTCGTGACTCCTACCGATCCTTTAGAACAATATTTGCTAGACCATGAGAATGATATGTTTATGAATGAAAGAAAGGAATTAGACGAAATATTCTTTAACCGAATGCCTGTTTCGAAACACAATTTGCCTGTTAAAATCCTTGGAGATCCTCCTCCACCCAAGGGTGATCCCGTGTTTGAGCTTAAACAATTACCTGATACTTTGAAATGTGCTTATCTTGATGAAAAGAAGATATATCCTGTTATTATTAGTGCTAACCTTTCAGAGCATGAAGAAAAGAAATTATTGAAAACTCTAAAGAAGCACCGTGCCGCTATTGGATATACTCTTGATGATCTTAAGGGCATTAGTCCCACTGTATGTCAGCACAAAATTAATATGGAGCCTGATGCTAAACCGGTTGTTGATCATCAACGACGGTTAAATCCTAAGATGAAAGAAGTGGTAAGAAATGAAATACTAAACTTCTGGAGGCATGTATAATTTATCCTACTGCTGATAGTAGATAGGTAAGTCCTGTTCATTGTGTCCCTAAGAAGGGAGGTATTAGTGTTGTTCCTAATGGTAAGAATGAATTGATCCCACAAAGAATTGTTACAGGTTATAGAATGGTAATTGATTTTCACAAATTAAACAAAGCTACTAGGAAAGATCATTACCATCTACCTTTTATTGACCAAATGCTAGAATGACTATCCAAACATACACATTTTTGCTTTCTAGATGGTTATTCTAGTTTTTCCCAAATACCAGTGTCAAAAGAGGATTAAGAAAAGACCACTTTTACTTTCCCTATCGGTACTTTTGCTTATAGACGTATGCCTTTTTGTTTATGCAATGCACCTGCTACCTTTCAAATATGTATGACTGCTATATTCTCTGACTTTTGTGAAAAGATTGTTGAGGTTTTCATGGATGATTTCTCCGTTTACGGAACTTCTTTTGATGATTGCTTAAGCAACCTTGATCGAGTTTTGCAGAGATGTGAAGAAACTAAACTTGTTTAGAATTGGGAGAAGTGCCACTTTATGGTTAATGAAGGTATTGTATTGGGGCATAAATTTTTTGAAAGAGGTATTGAAGTTGATAAAGCTAAACTAGATGCTATTGAAAAGATGCCGTGTCATAAAGATATCAAAGGTATAAGAAGTTTCCTTGGTCACGCTGGTTTCTATAGGAGGTTTATTAAAGACTTCTCTAAAATTTCTAGGCCTCTCACTAATCTCTTGCAAAAAGATGTTCCTTTTGTTTTTGATGATGATTGTGTAGAAGCATTTTAAATTCTTAAGAAAGCCTTGATTTCTGCACCTATTGTTCAACCACCTGATTGGAATTTACCCTTTGAAATTATGTGTGATGCTAGTGATTATGTGTTGGAAATATGCCCTAGAGGCAATAATAAAATGGTTATTATTATATTTCCTTGTTCATGATAATTGTCTATTGTTCATGCTATAATTGTGTTATCCGAAAATCGTAATACATGTGTGAATACATAGACCACAACATGTCCCTAGTGAGCCTATAGTTGACTAGCTCGTTGATCAACAGATAGTCATGGTTTCCTGACTATGGACATTGGATGTCATTGATAACGGGATCACATCATTAGGAGAATGATGTGATGGACAAGACCCAATCCTAAGCATAGCACAAGATCGTGTAGTTCGTTTGCTAGAGCTTTTCCAAATGTCAAGTATCATTTCCTTAGACCATGAGATTGTGCAACTCCCAGATACCATAGGAGTGCTTTGGGTGTGCCAAATGTCACAACATAACTGGGTGGCTATAAAGGTGCACTACGGGTATCTCCGAAAGTGTCTCTTGGGTTGGCACGAATCGAGACTGGGATTTGTCACTCCGTATGACGGAGAGGTATCTCTGGGCCCACTCGGTAATGCATCATCATAATGAGCTCAGTGTGACCAAGTGTTTGGTCACGGGATCATGCATTATGGTATGAGTAAAGTGACTTGCCGGTAACGAGATTGAACAAGGTATTGGGATACCGACGATCGAATCTCGGGCAAGTAACGTACCGATTGACAAAGGGAATTGTATACGGGATTGATTGAATCCTCGACATCGTGGTTCATCCGATGAGATCATCGTGGAACATGTGGGAGCCAACATGGGTATCCAGATCCCGCTGTTGCTTATTGACCGGAGAGTCGTCTCGGTCATGTCTGCATGTCTCCCGAACCCGTAGGGTCTACACACTTAAGGTTCGGTGACGCTAGAGTTGTAGAGATATTAGTATGCGATTAACCAAAAGTTGTTTGGAGTCCCGGATGAGATCCCGGACGTCACGAGGAGTTCCGGAATGGTCCAGAGGTAAATATTTATATATGGGAAGTCCTATTTTGGCCACCGGAAAATGTTCTGGATTTTTCGGTATTGTACCGGGAAGGTTCTGAAGTGGGGCCCACCTACATGGGGGGACCCACATGAACGTGGGTAGTGGGGGTAAGGCCCCACACCCTTGGTCAAGGCGCACCAAGATCCCACCTTAGAAGGAATAAGATCATATCCCGAAGGGATAAGATCAAGATCCCTAAAAAAGGGGGATAACAATCGGTGGGGAAGGGAAATGATGGGATTTCTTTCCCCCACCTTTGCCAACGCCCCAATGGACTTGGAGGGCAAGAAACCAGCCCCCTCCACCCCTATATATAGTGGGGAGGCGCATGGGAGCAGCACCCCAAGCCCTGGCGCCTCCCTCCCTCCCGTGACACCTCTTCCTCCCCGCTTGCGCTTGGCGAAGCCCTGCCGGGATCCCGCTACTTCCACCACCACGCCGTCGTGCTGCGGATCTCCATCAACTTCTCCTTTCCCCTTGCTGGATCAAGAAGGAGGATATGTCCCTGCTCCGTACGTGTGTTGAACGCGGAGGTGCCGTCCGTTCGGTGCTAGGATCATCGGTGATTTGGATCACGAAGAGTACGACTCCATCAACCCCGTTCTCTTGAACGCTTCCACGCGCGATCTACAAGGGTATGTAGATGCACTCCCCTCTCTCTCGTTGCTAGATGACTCCATAGATTGATCTTGGTGATACGTAGAAAATTTTAAATTTCTGCTACGATCCCTAACAGTGGCATCATGAGCTAGGTCTATGCGTAGTTTCTATGCACGAGTAGAACACAAACTTGTTGTGGGCGTAGATGTTGTCAATTTTCTTGCCACTACTAGTCTTATCTTGTTTCGGCGGCATCGTGGGATGAAGCGGCCCGGACCGACCTTACACGTACGCTTACGTGAGACAGGTTCCACCGACTGACATGCACTAGTTGCATAAGGTGGCTAGCGGGTGTCTGTCTCTCCCACTTTAGTCGAATCGGATTCGATGAAAAGGGTCCTTATGAAGGGTAAATAGAAGTTGGCATATCACATTGTGGTTTTACGTAGGTAAGAAACGTTATTGCTAGAAACCTATAGAAGCCACGTAAAAACATGCAACAACAATTAGAGGACGTCTAACTTGTTTTTGCAGCATATGCCTTGTGATGTGATATGGCCAAAAGGATGTGATGAATGAAATATATGTGATGTATGAGATTGATCATGTTCTTGTAATAGGAATCACGACTTGCATGTCGATGAGTATGACAACCGGCAGGAGCCATAGGAGTTGTCTTTATTTTTTGTATGACCTGCGTGTCATTGAATAACGCCATGTAAATTACTTTACTTTATTGCTAAACACGTTAGCCATAGAAGTAGAAGTAATCGTTGGCGTGACAACTTCATGAAGACACGATGATGGAGATCATGGTGTCATGCCGGTGACCACGATGATCATGGCGCCCCGAAGATGGAGATCAAAAGGAGCAAAATGATATTGGCCATATCATGTCACTATTTGATTGCATGTGATGTTTATCATGTTTTACATCTTATTTGCTTAGAACGATGGTAGCTTAAATAAGATGATCCCTCGCAATAATTTCAAGAAAGTGTTCCCCCTAACTGCGCACCGTTGCGAAGGTTCGTTGTTTCGAAGCACCACGTGATGATCGGGTGTGATAGATTCTAACGTTCGAATACAACGGGTGTAATCCAGATTTACACACGCAATACACTTAGGTTGACTTGACGAGCCTAGCATGTACAGACATGGCCTCGGAACACGGAAGACCGAAAGGTCGAGCATGAGTCGTATAGAAGATACGATCACCATGAAGATGTTCACCGATGTTGACTAGTCCGTCTCACGTGATGATCGGACACGGCCTAGTTGACTCGGATCATGTTTCACTTAGATGACTAGAGGGATGTCTATCTGAGTGGGAGTTCATTGAATAATTTGATTAGATGAACTTAGTTATCATGAACTTAGTCTAAAATCTTTACAATATGTCTTGTAGATCAAATGGCCCACGCTAATGTTAACCTCAACTTCAACGCGTTCCTAGAGAAAACCAAGCTGAAAGATGATGGCAGCAACTATACAGACTGGGTCCGGAACCTGAGGATCATCCTCATAGCTGCCAAGAAAGATTATGTCCTAGAAGCACCACTAGGTGACGCACCCATCCCAGAGAACCAAGACGTTATGAACGCTTGGTAGCAGCGTGCTGATGATTACTCCCTCGTTCAGTGCGGCATGCTTTACAACTTAGAACTGGTGCTCCAAAAGCGTTTTGAGCAACACGGAGCATATGAGATGTTCGAAGAGCTGAAAATGGTTTTCCAAGCTCATGCCCGGGTCGAGAGATATGAAGTCTCCGACAAGTTCTTCAGTTGTAAGATGGAGGAAAATAGTTCTGTTAGTGAGCACATACTCAAAATGTCTGGGTTACACAACCGCTTGACTCAGCTGGGAGTTAATCTCCCAGATGACGCGGTCATTGACAGAATCCTTCAGTCGCTTCCACCAAGCTACAAGAGCTTTGTGATGAAATTCAATATGCAGGGGATGGAAAAGACCATTCCTGAGGTATATTCAATGCTGAAATCAGCGGAGGTGGAGATCAAAAAGGAACATCAAGTGTTGATGGTGAATAAAACCACTAAGTTCAAGAAAGGAAAGGGTAGAAGAACTTCAAGAAGGAAGGCAAGGGAGTTGCCGCGCCCGGTAAGCCAGTTGCTGGGAAGAAGCCAAATAATGGACCCAAGCCTGAGACTGAGTGCTTTTATTGCAAGGGAAGTGGTCACTGGAAGCGGAACTGCCCCAAGTACTTAGCGGACAAGAAGGCCGGCAACACCAAAGGTATATGTGATATACATGTTATTGATGTGTACCTTACCAGCACTCGTAGTAGCTCCTAGGTATTTGATACCGGTGCGGTTGCTCATATTTGTAACTCAAAGCAGGAGCTGCGGAATAAACGGAGACTGGCAAAGGACGAGGTGACGATGCGCGTCGGGAATGGTTCCAAGGTCGATGTGATCGCCGTCGGCACACTACCTCTACATTTACCTACGGGATTAGTTTTAAAACTCAATAATTGTTATTTAGTGCCAGCTTTGAGCATGAACATTGTATCAGGATCTCGTTTAATTCGAGATGGCTACTCATTTAAATCTGAGAATAATGGTTGTTCTATTTATATGAGAGATATGTTTTATGGTCATGCCCCGCTGGTTAATGGTTTATTCTTAATGAATCTCAAACGTAGTGTTACACATATTCATAGTGTGAGTACCAAAAGATGTAAGGTTGATAATGATAGTCCCACATACTTGTGGCACTGCCGTCTTGGTCACATTGGTGTCAAGCGCATGAAGAAGCTCCATGCTGATGGACTTTTAGAGTCTCTTGATTACGAATCATTTGACACGTGCGAACCATGCCTCATGGGTAAGATGACCAAGACTCCGTTCTCCGGAACAATGGAGCGAGCAACCAACTTATTGGAAATCATACATACTGATGTGTGCGGTCCAATGAGTGTTGAGGCTCGCGGTGGCTATCGTTATGTTCTCACTCTCACTGATGACTTGAGTAGATATGGGTATGTCTACCTAATGAAACACAAGTCTGAGACCTATGAAAAGTTCAAGGAATTTCAGAGTGAGGTTGAGAATCAACGTGATAGGAAAATAAAATTCTTACGATCAGATCGTGGAGGGGAATATTTGAGTCATGAATTTGGCACACACTTAAGGAAATGTGGAATAGTTTCACAACTCACGCCGCTTGGAACACCTCAGCGAAATGGTGTGTCCGAACGTCGTAATCGCACTCTATTGGATATGGTGCGATCTATGATGTCTCTTACCGATCTACCGCTCTCATTTTGGGGCTATGCTTTAGAGACTGGCGCATTCACTTTAAATAGGGCTCCGTCGAAATCCGTTGAGACGACACCGTATGAATTATGGTTTGGGAAGAAACCTAAGCTGTCGTTTCTAAAAGTTTGGGGATGCGATGCTTATGTCAAGAAACTTCAACCTGAAAAGCTCGAACCCAAGTCGGAAAAATGCGTCTTCATAGGATACCCTAAGGAAACCATTGGGTATACCTTCTACCTCAGATCTGAAGGCAAGATCTTTGTTGCCAAGAACGGGTCCTTTCTGGAGAAAGAGTTTCTCTCGAAAGAAGTAAGTGGGAGGAAAGTGGAACTTGATGAAGTACTACCTCTTGAACCGGAAAGTAGCGCAGCTCAGGAAGATGTTCCTGTGGTGCCTGCACTGACTAGAGAGGAAGCTAATGATGATGATCAAGGTACTTCGGATCAA
Source organism: Aegilops tauschii subsp. strangulata (assembly GCF_002575655.3). NCBI lineage: Eukaryota > Viridiplantae > Streptophyta > Magnoliopsida > Poales > Poaceae > Aegilops > Aegilops tauschii. Next base: position 319,931,264 of record NC_053041.3, read on the forward strand.
GTTATACTGAACTTCGTAGGTCCACGAGGTCACGTTCCACACCAGAGTGGTATGGCAACCCTGTCCTGGAAATCATGTTGTTAGACAATGGTGAACCTTCGAACTATGAAGAAGCAATGGCGGGCCCAGATTCCGACAAATGGCTAGAAGCCATGAAATCCGAGATAGGATCCATGTATGAAAACGAAGTATGGACTTTGACTGACTTGCCCGATGATCGGCGATCCATAGAAAATAAATGGATCTTTAAGAAGAAGACAGACGCGGATGGTAATGTGATCATCTATAAGGCTCGACTTGTCGCTAAGGGTTATCGACAAGTTCAAGGGGTTGACTACGATGAGACTTTCTCACCCGTAGCGAAGCTGAAGTCCGTCCGAATCATGTTAGCAATTGCCGCATTCTATGATTATGAGATATGGCAAATGGACATCAAAACGGCATTCCTTAACGGCTTTCTTAAGGAAGAATTGTATATGATGCAGCCGGAAGGTTTTGTCGATCCTAAGAATGCTAACAAGGTATGCAAGCTCCAGCGCTCCATCTATGGGCTGGTGCAAGCATCTCGAAGTTGGAACATTCGATTTGATGAGATGATCAAAGCGTTTGGGTTTACACAGACTTATGGAGAAGCCTGGGTTTACAAGAAAGTGAGTGGGAGCTCTGTAGCATTTCTCATATTATATGTGGATGACATACTGTTGATGGGAAATGATATAGAATTCTTGGGAAGCATAAAGGCCTACTTGAACAAGTGTTTTTCAATGAAGGACCTTGGAGAAGCTGCTTATATATTAGGCATCAAGATCTATAGAGATAGATCAAGACGCCTCATTGGTCTTTCACAAAGTACGTACCTTGACAAGATATTGAAGAAGTTCAATATGGATCAGTCCAAGAAGGGGTTCTTGCCTGTATTGCAAGGTGTGCAATTGAGCACGGCTCAATGCCCGACCACGGCAGAAGATAGAGAAAAGATGAGTGTCGTCCCCTATGCCTCGGCCATAGGGTCTATTATGTATGCCATGCTGTGTACCAGACCTGATGTAAACCTTGTCGTAAGTTTGGTAGGAAGGTACCAAAGTAATCCCGGCATGGAACACTGGACAGCGGTCAGGAATATCCTGAAGTACCTGAAGAGGGACTAAGGATATGTTTCTCGTTTATGGAGGTGACGAAGAGCTCGTCGTAAAGGGTTACGTCGATGCTAGCTTCGACACAGATCTGGATGACTCTAAGTCACAAACCGGATACGTGTATATGTTGAATGGTGGGGCAGTAAGCTGGTGCAGTTGCAAGCAAAGCGTTGTGGCGGGATCTACATGTGAAGCGGAATACATGGCCGCCTCAGAGGCAGCACAAGAAGCAATCTGGGTGAAGGAGTTCATTACCGACCTAGTAGTTATTCCCAATGCGTCAGGCCCGATGACTCTCTTCTGTGACAACACTGGAGCTATTGCCCTTGCCAAGGAGCCCAGGTTTCACAGGAAGACCAGGCATATCAAGCATTGCTTCAACTCCATTCGTGAAAATGTTCAAAATGGAGACATAGATATTTGTAAAGTACATACGGACCTGAATGTAGCAGATCTGTTGACTAAACCTCTCCCTAGAGCAAAACATGATCAACACCAGAACTCTATGGGTGTTCGATTCATCACAATGTAACTAGATTATTGACTCTAGTGCAAGTGGGTGACTGTTGGAAATATGCCCTAGAGGCAATAATAAAATGGTTATTATTACATTTCCTTGTTCATGCTATAATTGTGTTATCCGGAAATCGTAATACATGTGTGAATACATAGACCACAACATGTCCCTAGTGAGCCTCTAGTTGACTAGCTCGTTGATCAACAGATAGTCATGGTTTCCTGACTATGGACATGGGATGTCATTGATAACGGGATCACATCATTAGGAGAATGATGTGATGGACAAGACCCAATCCTAAGCATAGCACAAGATCGTGTAGTTCGTTTGCTAGAGCTTTTCCAAATGTGAAGTATCATTTCCTTAGACCTTGAGATTGTGCAACTCCCGGATACCATAGGAGTGCTTTGGGTGTGCCAAATGTCACAACGTAACTGGGTGGCTATAAAGGTGCACTACGGGTATCTCCGAAAGTGTCTGTTGGGTTGGCACGAATCGAGACTGGGATTTGTCTCTCCGTATGACGGAGAGGTATCTCTGGGCCCACTCGGTAATGCATCATCATAATGAGCTCAATGTGACCAAGTGTTTGGTCACGGGATCATGCATTACGCTACGAGTAAAGTGACTTGCCGGTAACGAGATTGAACAAGGTATTGGGATACCGACGACCGAATCTCGGGCAAGTAACGTACCGATTGACAAAGGGAATTGTATACGGGATTGATTGAATCCTCGACATCGTGGTTCATCCGATGAGATCATCGTGGAACATGTGGGAGCCAACATGGGTATCCAGATCCCGCTGTTGGTTATTGACCGGAGAGTCGTCTCGGTCATGTCTGCATGTCTCCCGAACCCGTAGGGTCTACACACTTAAGGTTCGGTGACGCTAGAGTTGTAGAGATATTAGTATGCGGTTAACCGAAAGTTGTTCGGAGTCCCGGATGAGATCCCGGACGTCACGAGGAGTTCCGGAATGGTCTGGAGGTAAAGATTTATATATGGGAAGTCCTATTTTGGCCACCGGAAAATGTTCGGGATGTTTTGGTATTGTACCGGGAAGGTTCTAGAAGGTTCCGAAGTGGGGCCCACCTGCATGGGGGGACCCACATGAACGTGGGTAGTGCGGGCAAGGCCCCACACCCCTGGTCAAGGCGCACCAAGATCCCACCTTAGAAGGAATAAGACCATATCCCGAAGGGATAAGATCAAGATCCCTAAAAAAGGGGGATAACAATCGGTGGGGAAGGGAAATGATGGGATTTCTTTCCCCCACCTTTGCCAACGCCCCAATGGACTTGGAGGGCAAGAAACCAGCCCCCTCCACCCCTATATATAGTGGGGAGGCGCATCGGAGCAGCACCCCAAGCCCTGGCGCCTCCCTCCCTCCCGTGACACCTCTTCCTCCCCGCTTGCGCTTGGCGAAGCCCTGCCGGGATCCCGCTACTTCCACCACCACGCTGTCGTGCTGCTGGATCTCCATCAACTTCTCCTTTCCCCTTGCTGGATCAAGAAGGAGGAGACGTCCCCGCTCCGTACGTGTGTTGAACGCGGAGGTGCCGTCCGTTCGGCGCTAGGATCATCGGTGATTTGGATCACGACGAGTACGACTCCATCAACCCCGTTCTCTTGAACGCTTCCGTGCATGATCTACAAGGGTATGTAGATGCACTCCCCTCTCTCTCGTTGCTAGATGACTCCATAGATTGATCTTGGTGATACGTAGAAAATTTTAAATTTCTGCTACGATCCCCAACATTATGCTGTTGGTGCTGTTCTAGGGCAAAGAGTTGATAAGAAATTGAATGTTATTCATTATGCTAGTAAAACTTTGGACAGTGCCCAGAGAAATTATGCTACTAATGAAAAATAATTTTTAGCAGTTGTTTTGGCTTGTGACAAGTTTAGATATTATATTGTTGATTCCAAAGTAACAGTTCACACTGATCATGCTGCTATTAAATATCTTATGGAAAAGAAAGATGCTAAACCTAGACTTATTAGATTGGTTCTCTTGCTACAAGAATTTGATTTGCATATTATTGAGAGAAAGGGAGCTGAGAACCCCGTTACAGACAACTTGTCTAGGTTAGAAAATGTTCTTGATGACCCACTGCCTATTGATGATAGATTTTCCGATGAGCCATTAGCTGTCATAAATGCTTCTCGTAATACTCCATGGTATACTGATTATGCTAATTACATTGTTGCTAAATTTATACCACCTAGTTTCACATATCGGAAAACAAAAAGTTTTTTTATGATTTAATACATTACGTTTGGGATGACCCACACCTTTATAAAGAAGGAGTAGATGGTGTTATAATATGTTGTGTACCTGAGCATGAACATGAACAGATCCTACGAAAGTGCCACTTCGAGGCTTACGGAGGTCACCATGCTGGAGATAGAACTGCGCACAAGGTATTACAATCTGGTTTCTATTGGCCTACTCTCTTCAAGGATGCTCGTAAGTTTGTCCTGTCATGTGATGAATGCCAGAGAATTGGCAATATTAGTAGACGTCAGGAAATGCCTATGAATTATTCACTTGTTATTGAACCATTTGACGTTTGGGGCTTTGATTATATGGGACCTTTTCCTTCTTCTAATGGGTATACACATATTTTAGTTGGTGTCGATTACGTTACTAAGTGGGTAGAAGCTATTCCAACTAGTAGTGCTGATCATAACACTTCTATTAAGATGCTTAAGGAAGTTATTTTTCTGAGGTTTGGAGTCCCTAGATATTTAATGACTGATGGCGGTTCACATTTTATTCATGGTGCTTTCCATAAAATGCTTGCTAAATATGATGTCAACCATAGAATTGCATCCCCATATCACCCTCAGTCTAGTGGTCAAGTAGAATTGAGCAATAGAGAGATTAAATTGATTTTGCAAAAGACTGTTAATGGATCTAGAAAGAATTGGTCTAAAAAACTTGATGATGCATTATGGGCTTATAGAACTGCTTATAAAACCCTATGGGTATGTCCCCATATAACATGGTTTATGGAAAAGCATGTCACTTACCTCTTGAACTAGAACATAAAGCTTATTGGGCAATTAAAGAGCTCAATTAAGATTTCAAACTTGTTGGTGAGAAGAGGTTATTTGACATAAGCTCGCTTGATGAATGGAGAACCCAAGCCTATGAGAATGCCAAGTTGTTTAAAGAAAAAGTCAAAAGATGGCATGGCAAAAGAATACAAAAGCATGAGTTTAATGTAGGTGATCATGTTTTGCTATACAACTCTCGTTTAAGATTTTTTGCAGGAAAGCTCCTCTCTAAATGGGAAGGTCCTTACATTATCGAGGAGGTTTATCGTTCCGGTGCCATCAAGATCAACAACGCCAAAGGCACTAACCCGAAGGTGGTAAACGGTCAAAGAATCAAACATTATATTTCAAGTACTCCCATAAATGTTGAGAAAAATATTATTAATACCATAACACCGGAGGAGTACATAAGGGATACTTTCCGGAACATCTCAGACTCCGAAAAGGAATAGGTATGTGGTACGGTAAGTAAACCAACTCCAAAACTGTTCTAATGGCAAATTTTCTCTGTTTTGGAATACTTAAAAATTTAGGAAAATTAAAAGTAGTCCGAAGAGTGCACGAGGAATCAGTAAGGCAAGGGGGCGTGCCCTACCCCCTGGGCGCGCCCCTGTGCCTTGTGGCCACCTCGTGTGACCTCCGGACTCCGTTTTCTTGCACAATACTTATTTTGATCGGTAAAAATTTGTTATATAATCTCTCGAAGGTTTTGACCATCGTACCACGACAAAATCCTCCGTTCTTGTGTTTAGCTAATTCTGTAGCAGATTCGGAGCAAGATGTCTTTGCAAGAGTCGGTCGGGGAGAGTCGGGTTTCTCACCCGATACCTGGCCCAAGAGCATATAGTGAAACTGACCACTTTGGGTGGTTAACGGAGGAAGAGATGGAGGCTGACCTGAAAAGAGTGGATGCCATGGAGGAGGACCAAGAAGCTACCTCTCGCCTTCAAGCTGGAGCCATGCTTGAGGAACTCCAAAGCTCAGCAATACCGAATTCGGTTATACCTCCTTATGGTAACATGAAAAAGAGTGTTGCTTTTTCCCCCGCAACCAGGAAGCATCCATGGGTGATCGGAGCTCTGGCTATTACAGGCAAACTCCGTAAGGAAATAATGGATCTTAAACAGCAAGTCAACAAGCTTGAGGAGGAAAATCACATCCTGAAGGGTATTATTGCCAAGAATATTGGATCACCACCTCCGAAGAAATAGACATAAATACATGGGTATGGCACTCCCCTTGGCAACTGCCAAGCTTGGGGGAGATGCCCCGGTATCGTATCACCATCACACCTTTACTTTTATCGTTTTTCTTAGTTCGATCCTTTTGGTTATATATTGATCTAGTAGAATAAAATTTTAGTATGATCTATCTTTGAGTTTTGTTTTGAGATCTACATATGTAATCGAGTCCGTGAGTTATATATAATAAAGAGTAGTTTTGAGTTGAGGGCTTTGCTTTCTTGCTATGATCTTGAGGGAATAAAATAAGACAAAGAATAAAAAGAAATAAAAAGATCATATAATGATCTTATGGAGAGTGATGACTTCAGATATAAAGAGTATGATGAATAAAAGTTGTTGAGAGTTGACAAACATAGTTTTGGTCAGTGTTGCAATTAATAGGAAGTAATAAAGAAAGAGAGGTTTCAAAAATAAATATACTATCTTGGACATCTTTTGTGATTGTGAGCACTCATTAAAATATGACATGCTAAAAAGTTGATGTTGGACAAGGACAACATAATGAGTTTTTCTTATAACCGAATAGAAGTTATATTGTCATGGATCTTCCAAGATGTTGAGCTTGCTTTTCCCTCATATGCTAGCCAAATCCTTTGCACCAAGTAGAGATACTACTTGTGCATCCAAACATCCCTTAAACCAGGTTTGCCATGAGAGTCCACCATACCTATCTATGGATTGAGTAAGATCCTTCAAGTAAGTTTTCATCGGTGCAAGCGATAAAAATTGCTCTCTAAATATGTAGGATCTTTTAGTGTGGAGAAAATAAGCTTTATACTAACTTGTGATGTGGAAGAAATAAAAGCGACAGACTGCATAATAAAGTTCTTTATCACAAGCGGCAATATAAAGTGACGTTATTTTGCATTAAGATTTTGTGCATCCAACCATAAAAGCGCATAAAAACCTCTACTTCCCTCTACGAAGGGCCTATCTTTTATTTTTATCTTCTACCCTTATACAAGAGTCATGGTGAGCTTCACCTTTCCTTTTTACACTTTTTCTTTTTGGCAAACACTATGTGTTGGAGAAAGATCCAGATATATATCCACTCGGATGTAGGTTATCATAAAGTATAATTGTTGACATTACCCTTGAGGTAAAAGGTTGGGAGGCGAAACTATAAGCCCAATCTTTCTCTGTGTCCGACTGAGGCTTTGAACCCATAAGTATCGCGTGAGTGTTAGCAATTGTGAAAGACTAAAAGATGGTTGAGTATGTGGACTTGCTATATAAAAGCTCTTCAACTGACTCTTTCCGATGTTATGATAAATTGCAATTGCTTCAATGACTGAGATCATAGTTTATTAGTTTTCAATGAAGTTTCTGATTCATACTTTACCTTGTGAACAAATTGTTACTTTGGCATAAGAAATTATATGACAATATATGTTGCTGTTCTAAAAATGATCATGATGCCCTCATGTCCGTATTTTATTTTATTGACACCTCTATCTCTAAACATGTGGACATATTTTTTGATTTCGGCTTTCGCTCGAGGACAAGCGAGGTCTAAGCTTGGGGGAGTTGATACGTCCATTTTGCATCATGCTTTTATATTGATACTTATTGCACTATAGGCTGTTATTATACATATTATAGCACAATACTTATGCCTTTTCTCTCTTATTTTACAAGGTTTACATGAAGAGCGAGAATGTCGGTAGGTGGAATTCTGGACTGGGAAAGGAGCAAATATGAGAGACCTATTCTGCACAAGTCCAAAAGTCCTGAAAATTTACGGAGAATTATTTTGGAACATATAAAAATATTGGGCGAAGAAAGCACCACCCACCAGGCAGCCACAAGGGTGGGGGCGCGCCCTACCCCCTGGGATGCCCCCTGCCTTGTGGACCACCTGGCAGGCCTCCGGTGCCCATCTTCTGCTATATGGAGGGTTTTGACCTGGAAAAAAATTAGAAGGAAGCTTTTGGGACGAAGCGCTGCTGTCTTGAGGTGGAACCTGGGCAGAACCAATCTAGGGCTCCGACAGAGCTGTTCTGCCGAGGAAACTTCCCTCCTGGAGGGGGAAATCGAAGCCATCGTCATCACCAACGACCTCTCATCGAGAAGGGGTCAATCTTCATCAACATCTTCACCAACACCATCTCCTCTCGAACCCTAGTTCATCTCTTGTATCTGATCTTTGTCTCAAAAACTTAGATTGGTACCTGTGGGTTGCTAGTAGTGTTGATTACTCCTTGTAGTTGATGCTAGTTGGTTTATTCGGTGGAAGATCATATATTCAGATCCTTAATTATAATTATTACTCCTCTGATTAGGAAGATGAATATGCTTCGTGAGTATTTATGTTTGTTCCTGAGGACATGGGAGAAGTCTTGTTATAAGTAATCATGTGAATTTGGTATTCGTTCGATATTTTGATGAGATGTATGTTGTCTTTCCTCTAGTGTGTTATGTGAACATCGACTACATGACACTTCACCATGATTTGGGACTAGGGGAAGGCATTGGGAAGTAATAAGTAGATGATGGGTTGCTAGAGTGACAGAAGCTTAAACCCTAGTTTATGCGTTGCTTCGTAAGGGCCTGATTTGGATCCACATGTTTCATGATACTGTTAGATTTATCTTAATTCTTCTTTCATAGTTGCGGATGCTTGCGAGAGGGGTTAATCATAAGTGGGAGGCTTGTCCAAGTAAGGATAACACCCAAGCACCGGTCCACCCACATATCAATTTATCCAAGTAACGAACGCGAATCATATGAGCATGATGAACACTAACTTGACAGTAATTCCTATGTGTCCTGCATTATATAAGAGTTCGTCCAGGCTTGTCCTTTCCTACAAAAAGGATTGGGCCACCTTGCTGCACCTTAGTTACTTTTGTTACTTGTTACCCATTATGAATTATCTTATCACACAACTATCTGTTACCGATAATTTCAGTGCTTGCAGAGAATACCTTGCTGAAAACCACTTGTCATTTCCTTCTGCTCCTCGTTGGGATCGACAGTCTTACTTATCAAAAGGACTACGATAGATCCCCTATACTTGTGGGTCATCAGGGTGCCGTCTTCATGTTGTTGAAGAGGTTCACGCTCGTCGTCGTGGTCGAAGGGGATGGCCTTTTCTTGACTGTCTTGTCGCCATCTTGTTGTAGGAGGCCCATTTGATGTGGCACCTTGTAACTCGTCTCCATGACCAAAGGGAAATTCCCATGCTCGGCCATCTTCCTTGACGGGCTTCTGAAGATGGAAGTGCCACCCTCGCTCGTAGTTGGTCGCCTTGTACTTGATGATGTCGATGTAGGCGCACTCATGGGAAGTAGGCGAAGATACCATACGTCCGAAGGCGAAGATGCCTTCATAGCACTTGGCGAAGATGCCGAAGTGGTGGTGGCAGCCGTAGCTTCCTCTTGGTGGTGCTTGTCTCGTGGTCTTGTCTTGTGCTCATGAAGGTTGGCCATAGCTTGATGTAGAGCTTGTTGGGACTTGTAGGTTTGCGTGTGTGGAGCATCTTCATGATGATGGTGTCGTTGTCGTGCTTGAGCTCGTAGTAGATGTCGTTCGTTGTCGTCGTGCACATGATGCTTGGAGGTGACTTGTCCTTCATGACGATGTGGATCACGAATTTGATGGTGGTCGCCATGGAGATGTGGACGTGGACGAATTGCTCTTGCATCGCTTGGGCGCTCCGAAGATGATCGACTTGCTCGCCGTTGCCTTGAGGATGACGAAGGGGAAGAACGGTTGACCAACAAAGCCCGAATCTCCTCCATCTGTGCATCTTTATCCTCCTTTTGTGTGGAGAGCTTGTGGTCGAGGTAGTCTATTGTACGTAGCTCGGAGTGTCGTATGTCGATGGCGAGGTTGTCGATGCGCTCTCGTAATCTTGATTGTGCACCTTGCATTTGTCGTTGTAGATCAAAGATGGATGTTTTGGTGATGTAGTTGTTCGCGCCATCGTTGTTATTGAAGACCGGAGATGAAATGCCTTGTCTATCCATCACAAGACTTGAGAAAATGTGAGTGAGAGAAAGAGAAGAACTAGACCAATGTACCTCATCCAATGTTGAAGATGGATCAATGATCACTCAATAATGTAACAAGGAAATAGCACAATTGGTACCGGTTCTCATCAGTTCTCACACCTACACAAGTAAGGCTTATGGAGTAGCTTGGTGAGGATAGTGGCGCAAAAATTTGATGCAAAATGTTAGTAAGAGTCAATAATGTTGAAAGAGATTCACAAATTCGCAAGTGCAACAAGTAGACCAATAGCAATATGTGGCACATGGAAACACATGCACGAATAGATAAATGTGGCTGTGCAACCAAGGATAGAGCGGAAAATGTGGAATCCATGGAAAATGCTCTTGTCGCACAACACTAGAGAGACGCTAGCCGATTGCTCAATAGGCGGATAAGAACTTGTGCACTACCTATATGAGACAAAATGTAGTGACTTCCTATCACAAGTATGCTATGTATGTATATGTTCCGGTGCTTTAGCACAAGATGATCCAAGATGATCGGATATGATAACATATGATATGTTGCTATGGCTCTTGCTTTACAAGCTCTTTGTTCACTCTTTTTCTTTGCTTAAAATCTTATTCTTTTTTATATGGCCACAATGCGAAATGCACAAACCAAGATAGCAGTTGTGTATATATGGGAACAATCTTGTGACACAAGGGATGATATCATACCGAGATGATACCAATATGATATGGTATGTATGCAATGGAAGGTGTAGATCGATGATCACTAATGTGCACAAGTAACGTTGCCGGCAATACTCAAAGGCTAGTCTCGATAGGCAAGTGACACAAAATGGGCTAGGGGTTAACAATACTATTGCCAGAAAAATGTACAATGATGGGATACCATGGTACCAAGGTGATGTACAGGTTACCATCTTGCTTACGGTTAGGGTGTCAAAATGATGAAGTGGTCAATGTCGATGGCGACCTCATGGCAATGATGAGTGGCTGTGTTCTCGATGTCGAACCGTCCCTAATTAGCCGTAACACCTTAGGAAACGGAAAAACCGTGAACTCAAAATCTCAAATGTCAAATGGTGGTAGCGTGAAAGCGGTGGTGGTTGCGGAAGTATTGGTGGAAACCTGGTCAAAATGGGTTAAGGTGGCGGAAGGGTATGATGGGCTATACACGGTGTCAGAGTTGAAGGCACGGTCCCTAAGTAGCTGAAACACCTTAGAGACACAACTCACAAGACAAACAAAATTGGATTATGTTGGGGTGGCGGAAGTTTATGGTGGGCAAGCCTATGAGGAAGTTATGATAGTGGTTGATGAAGAAGCAACCATCCCTAAGTAGCCGAAACACCTTAGGAGCCTCGAATCACTACTCAAACAACCTCAAATGCAAAGGGAAACAAAATGGGTTAGGTTGCGGAAGTCGGTGGTGGCAATGCGGAAGATATGGTGGAAGGCCTAGGCAAAGATGCCAAAGTTCCAAACATTTGATGGAGTCAAATGATGTTGGTAGTATTTTTGTGGGATGGGGGATGTCAATATCTTCAAAACGAGCTAAAGAACGTCAAAATCTAACTCTGGATGAATTAGTTATGGTCAAAATGGTGAAACACGGGAGGCTGAAATCCCACGGGCAGGATGTCCGGGGGCAAAGCCGGAAATCTGGGGCTGTATGTCCAGAACTGTGCAGATTTTGTGCTCGAGGAGCCGGATGTCCGGCCGGGGACCCAGATGTCTGGCCGATGGCCCAGATGTCCATCCCGACGGTTCCAGATTGGGATTTGGACTTCGAAACTCGATTTGGGTGCGGAAATGGATGATTCCAAGGTCAAAATTTGACGAATTTCGTGGATGGAAAGTGGGGAAATTGGGGAGAAGCTAGATCTGCTCAAAACACAACGAATCCACGAATCAAAATCAATAAAACATCATCAAAAAACAAATCAAAAAAAATTGGGGGCTATTTTTGTTAGGGATTTTTTGAAATTTAGGACGAAATCAAACAAAACTAGGCTAGAAAATGGTGGGGGAGACTCCAAATTCCTGATCAACGTGGCTCATGATACAAAGATGATGTAGGGTGGAAACCCTAGGGCCAATCTTTCACGAAATGGATGGGACTCCATTGAGAACACGAAGAACACAAGGGGAAAACATGAGGGGAACGAGTGAAAACACTCAAATCAACAAGAAATGATCACACATGTGCTGGATCCATGAACACAAAGAAAGATACATGGGTCCAAATCCAACAAAGGGGGATACAAGAGGTAACTAGTTCATCTCCTAGAAGGAGGTCTTTATTCCTTGGAGGATCTTCCCTTGCGGGGGCTTCATCCACTAGGGATCTTCTCACATGGAGGTCTCTAACTCCCTGGGAGTGGTAGTATCTCTCTCTCAAGAGGACTGGTAGGAGTAAAGCTCACATATGATAGGTCTCCAACATATCTATAATTTTTGATTGTTCCATGCTATTATATTATCTATTTTGGATGTTTTATATGCATTAATATGCTATTTTATATTATTTTTGGGACTAACCTATTAACCTAGAGCCCAGTGCCAGTTTCTGTTTTTTCCTTGTTTTTGAGTTTCGCAGAAAAGGAATACCAAACAGAGTCCAAACGGAATAAAACGTTCGCGATGATTTTTCTTGGACTAGAAGACACCCCAGAGACTTGGAGATCAGGTCGGAAGAGCCAAGAGGCAGCCACAAGGGGGGAGGGCGCGCCCCTGCCTTGCGGGCCCCTCGTGACTCCCGTGACCTAATTCTTCGTCCTATATATTCACATATATTCCCAAACCACCAGAAGTATCCACGAAAACACTTTTCCACCGCCGCAACCTTCTGTACCTGTGAGATCCCATCTTGGGGCCTTTTTGGCGTCCTGCCGGAGGGGGATTCGATCACGGAGGGCTTCTACATCAACTCTATTGCCCTTCCGATGAAGCATGAATAGTTTACCACAGACCTACGGGTCCATAGCTAGTAGCTAGATGGCTTCTTCTCTCTCTTTGATTCTCAATACCATGTTCTCCTCAATGTTCTTGGAGATCTATCCGATGTAATCTTCTTTTGCGGTGTGTTTGTCGAGATCCGATGAATTGTGGATTTATGATCAGCTTATCTATGAATATTATTTGAAACTTCTCTGAATTCATTTATACATGATTTGGTATCTTTGTAATTCTCTTCGAACTATCGGTTTGGTTTGGCCAACTAGATTGGTTTTTCTTGCAATGGGAGAATTGCTTAGCTTTGGGTTTAATCTTGCAGTGTCCTTTCATAGTGATGGTAGGGGCAGCAAGGCACGTATTGTATTGTTGCCATCGAGGATAAAAAGATGGGGTTTACATCATATTGCTTGAGTTTATTCCTCTACATCATGTCATCTTACTTAATGCGTTAATCTGTTCTTCATGAACTTAATACTCTAGATGCAGGCAGGAGTCGGTCGATGTGTGGAGTAATAGTAGTAGATGCAGAATCGTTTCGGTCTACTTGACACGGACGTGATGCCTATATCATCATAACTTTGTGCTTTTCTATCAATTGGTCGACAGTAATTTGTTCACCCACCGTATTATTTGCTATCTTGAGAGAAGCCTCTAGTGAAACCTATGGCCCCCGGGTCTATTTTCCATCATATAAGTTCCGATCTACTATTTTGCAATCTTTTATTTTCCGATCTATAAACCAAAAATACCAAAAATATTTACTTTATCGTTTGTTTAGTTTCATCTATCTCTATCAGATCTCACTTTTCCAAGTAACTGTGAAGGGATTGACAACCCCTTTACCGCGTTGGGTGCAAGTTGTTTGATTGTTTGTGCAGGTATTGGTGATTTGTGCGTTGTCTCCTACTGGATTGATACCTTGGTCTCTAACTGGGGGAAATACTTATCTCTACTTCGCTACATCACACTTTCCTCTTCAAGGGAAAAACCAACGCAAGCTCAAGAAGTAGCAACTTAAAAATGAGCTATCACTTTGCTAACCCTAGCTAGGAGGAGGTGGAGGAGTATATATAGTCTAGGGCCACGAAGGGGTATGTGAGGGAGACTTTACATGGGCCTCTGGCTCGATTGTGCACGCGCTGGTGCCGGATGTCCGAGTTGGGGGCCGGATGTCCGGCGGTTCGCGAGGAGCCGGATGTCCGGGCCTCGGGCCGGATGTCCAGGCTGGACTTGCACGATTTCTGTGCTCTCTGGTAGTATGCACCGGATTTCTGGGCAAGCGCCGGATGTCTGGCCCGTCGCGGGGCGCCGGATGTCCGGGGTCGGCCGGATGTCTGACCGTTGCAGGGTCACCTCGCGTCTGTTTCTCTTTGGCCTTGTTCTGGTTGGTGGCGCCGGATGTCCGGGCTCCTGCCGGATGTCCGACCGCTGTAGCTTTGCGGCGACTCCACTTGAGGCACTTCACGCTCCACTTCCATGTGGACTTGGCGTGTGCCTCGAGCATCTCCATGGTCGTCTCCTCGGTTCCTAAGCACATGTAGCATCTTTGCATTAGGTAGCAACCATGTCTCGCATGAATGGAAAGGGGACGCATTTAGGAGCGGGTTCACCTTGTGTCCAATGGCGAATGGTCGAGGTCTCATCGTATGTCCTCTTGGGGCTTGGGGAGTGGTCGTAGTGTACATGGGGATGGTCGTAGGATGCTCCGCATCAGAACACGAGGGGAAAATGAGAGGAAACACTCAAATCAACGAGAAACGATCACACATGTGCAAGATCCATGAACATAAAGATGTTGGGAAACATAGCATGCAATTTTAAAAATTTCCTACGCTCACACAAGATCTATCTAGGAGATGCATAGCAATGAGAGGGGAAGAGTGTGTCCACGTAGCCTCGTAGACGGAAAGCGGAAGCATTTGACAACGCGGTTGATGTAGTCGAACTTCTTCTCGTTCCGACCGATCAAGCACCGAACGTACGGCACCTCCAAGTTCTGCACACGTTCAGCTCGATGACGTCCCTCGAACTCTTGATCCAGCAAAGTGTCGAGGGAGAGTTTCATCAGCATGACGGCGTGGTGACAGTGATGGTGAAGTGATCCGCGCACGGCTTCGCCTAAGCACTACGTGAATATGACCGGAGGCGTAAACTGTGGAGGGGGGCGCCACACATGGCTAGGAATCAATGTTGTGTATTCTAGCGGTGCCCCCCTCATATATATAGGTTGGAGTGGAGGAGAGGCAGCCAAGGGGGCGCCCCAAGTAGGAGGAATCCTACTTGGGCGCCTCCCAATTGGGCCTCCCCCCTTCCATATTCATCCAGAGGGGGAAGGAAGGAGGAGGGAGGAGAGAAGGAAGGGGGAGGCCGAATCCCTCCCCTTCCTTTCCCTCTTATCCTCTTTCCATCCCCCTGTTTCTCCCTACATGGGGCACACCAGCCCCCTAGGGGCTGGTCTGTCCCCTTCTTGGCCCATTAGGCCCATGTAGTTGCCGGGGGGATGCCCGGAACCCCTTCCGGTGACCCCAGACGTACCCGGTACCCCCGCAACTCTTTCGGTGTCCAAATACTATTTGTCCCATATATGAATCTTTACCTCTCGACCATTTCGAGACTCCTCATCATGTCCGTGATCTCATCCGGGACTCCGAACAACATTCGGTCACCAAATCACACAACTCATATAATACAAAATCGTCATCGAACGTTAAGCGTGCGGACCCTATGGGTTCGAGAACTATGTAGACATGACCGAGACACCTCTCCGGTCAATAACCAACAACAGAACCTAGATGCTCATATTGGTTCCTACATATTCTACAAAGATCTTTATCGGTCGTACCGCAATGACAACATACGTAATTCCCTTTGTCATCGGTATGTTACTTGCCCGAGATTCGATCGTCGGTATCTTCATACCTAGTTCAATCTCGTTATCGGCAAGTCTCTTTACTCGTTCCATAATACATCATCCCACAACTAACTCATTAGTCACATTGCTTGCAAGGCTTATTATGATGTGCATTATCGAGAGGGCCCAGAGATACCTCTCTGATAATCGGAGTGACAAATCCTAATCTCAATCTATGCCAACCCAACGAACACCTTCGGAGATACCTGTAGAGCATCTTTATAATCACCCAGTTACGTTGTGACATTTGATAGCACACAAGGTATTCCTCTGGTATCCGAGAGTTGCATAATCTCATAGTCAAAGTAATATGCATATGACATTAAGAAAGCAATAGCATTAAAAACTTAACGATCATTATGCTAAGCTAACGGATGGGTCTTGTCCATCACATCATTCTCCTAATGATGTGATCTCATTCATCAAATGACAACACATGTCTATGGTTAGGAAACTTAACCATCTTTGATTAACGAGCTAGTCTAGTAGAGGCTTACTAGGGACACTTTGTTTTGTGTATGTATCCACACATGTATCAAGTTTCCGGTTAATACAATTCGAGCAGGAATAATAAACATTTATCATGATATAAGGAAATATAAATAAAAAATTTATTATTGCCTCTAGGGCGTATTTCCTTCAGTCTCCCACTTGCACTAGAGTCAATAATCTAGATTACATTGTAATGATTCTAACACCCATGGAGTCTTGGTGCTGATCATGTTTTGCTCATGGAAGAGGCTTAGTCAACGGACCTGCCACATTCAGATCCGTATGTATTTTGCAAATCTCTATGTCTCCCTCCTTGACTTGATCCCGGATGGAGTTGAAACTTCTCTTGATGTGTTTGGTTCTTTTGTGAAATCTGGATTCCTTCGCCAAGGCTATTGCTCGAGTATTGCCACAAAAGATTTTCATTGGACCCGATGCACTAGGTATTACACCTAGATCAGATATGAACTCCTTCATCCAAACTCCTTCATTCGCTGCTTCCGAAGCAGCTATGTACTACGCTTCACACGTAGATCCCGCCATGACGCTTTGCTTGGAACTGCACCAACTAATAGCTCCACCATTCAATATAAGTACGTATCCGGTTTGTGACTTAGAGTCATCCAAATCAGTGTCAAAGCTAGCATCAACGTAACCATTTACGACGAGCTCTTTGTCACCTCCATAAACGAGAAACATATCCTTAGTCCTTTTCTGGTACTTCAGGATGTTCTTGAACGCTGTCCAGTGATCCACTCCTGGATAACTTTGGTACCTCCTGCTAAACTTATAGCAAGGCACACATCAGGTCTGGTACAAAGCATTGCATACATGATAGAACGTACGGCTGAGGCATAGGGAATGACTTTCATTTTCTCTCTACCTTCTGCAGTGGTCGGGCATTAAGTCTGACTCAACTTCACACCTTGTAACACAGACAAGAATCCTTTCTTTGACTGATCCATTTTGACCTTCTTCAAAATTTTATCAAGGTATGTGCTTTGTGAATGTCCAATTAAGCCTCTTGATCTATCTCTATAGATCTTGATGCCCAATATATAAGCAGCTTCACCGAGGTCTTTCATTGAAAAACTCTTATTCAAGTATCCATTTATGCTATCCAGAAATTCTATATCATTTCCAATCAACAATATGTCATCCACATATAATATTGGAAATGCTACAGAGCTCCCAGTCACTTTCTTGTAAATACAGGCTTCTCCAAAAGTCTGTATAAAACCATATGCTTTGATCACCTCATCAAAGCGTATATTCCAACTCCGAGATGCTTGCACCTGTCCATAAATGGATCACTGGAGCATGCACACTTTGTTAGCACCTTTAAGATCGACAAAACCTTCTGGTTGCATCATATACAACTCTTCTTTAAGAAATCCATTAAGGAATGCAGTTTTGACGTCCATTTGCCAGATTTCATAATCATAAAATGTGGCAATTGGTAACATGATTCGGACAGACTTAAGCATCACTACAGGTGAGAAAGTCTCATCGTAGTCTACTCCTTGAACTTGTTGAAAACCTTTCGCCACAAGGCTAGCTTTGTAGACAGTAACATTACCATCAGTGTCAGTCTTCTTCTTGAAGATCCATTTATTCTCTATGGCTTGCCGATCATCGAGCAAGTCAACCAAAGTCCATACTTTGTTCTCATACATGGATCCCATCTCAGATTTCATAGCCTCAAGCCATTTTGCGGAATCTGGGCTCGTCATCGCTTCCTCATAGTTCGTAGGTTCGTCATGGTCTAGTAACATGATAGGATAGGATTACCGTACCACTCTGGTGCGGAACGTGCTCTGGTTGACCTACGAGGTTATGTAGTAACTTGATCTGAAGTTTCATGATCATTATCATTAGCTTCCTCTCTAGTTGGTGTAGGCATCACGAGAACGGTTTTCTGTGATGAGCTACTTTCCAATTCAAGAGAAGGTACAATTACCTCATGAAGTTCTACTTTCCTCCCACTCACTTCTTTCGAGAGAAACTCCTTCTCTAGAAAGGATCCATTCTTAGCAACAAAGATCTTGCCTTCGGATCTATGATAGAAGGTGTACCCAACAATTTCTTTTGGTATCCTATGAAGACGCAATTCTCCGATTTGGGTTCAAGCTTATCAGGCTGAAGCTTTTTGACATAAGCATCGCAACTCCAAACTTTAAGAAATGACAGCTTAGGTTTCTTGCCAAACCATAGTTTATATGGTGTCATCTCAACGGATTTAGACGGTGCCCTATTTAACGTGAATGCAGCTGTCTCTAATGCATAAACCCAAAACGATAGCGGTAAATCGGTAAGAGACATCATAGATCGCACCATATCTAATAAAGTACGATTACGACGTTCGGACACACCATTACGCCGCGGTGTTCCAGGTGGCGTGAGTTGTGAAACTATTCCACATTGTTTTAAATGAAGGCCAAACACGTAACTCAAATATTCGCCTCCGCGATTAGATCGTAGAAACTTTATTTTCTTGTTACAATGATTCTTCACTTCAGTCTAAAATTCTTTGAACTTTTCAAATGTTTCAGACTTGTGTTTCATCAAGTAGATATACCCATATCTGCTCAAATCATATGTGAAGGCCAGAAAATAACAATACCCGCCGCAAGCCTCAACACTCATTGGACCGCATACATAGGTATGTATTATTTTCAATAAGTCTGTCAGAGTAAATGACCACGAGTAGCGTCATCAGCCTCCCGCGGTATTTCAAGACATCGGGGCCGGCAGCGCCCCTCAACCCTCAAAGACGAAGAGTCGCCTTCTCGGAGCCGGCTAGTCCAAGCGGACGGTTGCCAGAAGGTGGCAACCCCCTGATGGCGGCCACGAGGTGGGCCGACTCCTAGCAGGCGGCCTCGAGAGAGGCCGGCTCCTAGCAGGCGGCCCCTCCGCTCCATTGAAGTATAGCACCCACATAACCACGACAAGAAGGGGTGTGGCTATAGTACAGCCTGCCACCCCGAATCCAGGGCGAGCGTGGCCACAGTGCAGCGTACTGGGCGGACATCCCTCACCCGGCACAACACTATTGCCATGCAGTCCATGACATCACCCATGACAGAGCAGGCCATGCTCCCACTCCAAGCTGTCGGTACGGCCCGCTGGCGGCTGGCCCTACTTGTCTGTGAGAAGCCAGAAGGCGGCATGCCCTGACCAGTCGACACGGGGGAGGCCGGTTCCTGACCAGGCGCCCCTCCCTTTCCTTCAAAGTCTGTGCGCCATTAATCAGAAGAGACGGGGGATGGCTACAGTGAACGCCCACCAGGTGGCGGCACTGTAGCCACGCTCCCCCCGACAAAGCTTCCATCATCAGTGGCACAGCCATAGTACTAAGCAGCCGGCAAGACCCGCAAGCGGCGGGCGCGGCCTGTCATAGAAGTGCGATACAGCCGGTGGGTCCCACCAGGCAGCGGGCCCCAGCTGCCGGCGGAGAAGCCGGCCACCAGAGACACTGATAGCCGGGTCCTACACCCGGCCAGATTACCGTTGTACCCCTGGGGGGTAGGCCTATATAAACCCCCAGGGCACCCATGCAAAGGGTTCAGCCTCATAGAGACCACACATGCACATAGAGAGAGCGAAGCTAGGGCTAGCCTTGTTCTTCTTCCTCCTCTAGAGAAATAGCTCAAGGAGCAAGCTTGTAGCCACCATTGTTGGCTTAGTGATCATGCGGAGACCCCGCAGAGCAGGAGTAGGGGTGTTATCTCCTAGGAGAGCCCCGAACCTGGGTAAGATGCGTCGGCGTACATGTCTACGCCTTATCCCGTTTCCAGGCACCGGTGACGTCTTACTCTCCCCCACCATGATAAGCCATCCTTTGGCATATGTCGCACGACACCCCCGACATTTGGCGCCCACTGTGGGGCTAGGTGCACCGTCGTCTGGAGATCTATTCTGGACGGGAACCCTCTTCCTCCCTGGCAAGCGCAGCCAGCCCGGCACGCCCGATGGCGTTTGTGCCAACCCGTTGCATGGTCAGAAGTCGCCCGCGCGGCGAGCTGCCTCGCTGATCTCATCGGTGAGGTCCGCCTCTCTGACGAGCCCGCACCCGATGCGGGGGCAGCCAGCTCTGAGAGCTGCCTCATCGACCTCCTTGGCAAGCTCCGCATTGCCAACGAGCCGACCTCTGAGCTAGAGTCGATTGGCTCCACCGACCCGATGCTTGTCGACTCTTACACGGCATCCCTCGACGCCTTCCCCACCAACGTGGTGGTCATCGACGATCCGCTCCCTCGAGCGGATAGCGGCGGCAGCACCGTCACGGAGGTGCTCGTCACCAGTCACGACGGAGCATCTGGCGGAGCCGCTCAGGACCCGCTGCAGGCGGTACTGCGGGACCTGTCCGCGCCCATCACGGAAGACGCTGACGCCGCGACGCTAGAAGCCCACCGCATCTCCCTCGTCGAGTACGCCAAGAAATTTGCTACCATGAGACGCCTCTCCGAGGCCTACCAGTGTGAGATCAACCGTGCCGTTGGCGGCACGCCGGCTGCTAGCGGGCCCAGCCACATAGGCACGGTCCGATAGCGCGGCGCTGCCGTTGCCAGCATGTTCGGGGTTGACCGCCCTATCTATGCCACACCCATGGAGAACATACGAGCTACCCAGGCGGCACCAGACGAGCTGGATCACCTGGAGGGTGACGAGCGTCGATGCAAGCGCATTCAACAGCTCATCGACGCGGCTGTTGCGTACAAGAACCCGGACAACGTGTTGCGAATCCTCCCCCCCTCACCGAGACCAAGGCGCGACCTCCCGGAGGCTGACAGGTGGCGTCCGCGACAGACGAGACCGAGAGCCGGCTGCTAGCCGCAGCCGCACATGCCTCACCATCGAGCGCGACCGAGACGGCTGCCCACGAGCAGTGGAACGACGGGATGACTGCCCGCCTCCTCCTCCTCCTCACAGGGAGAGGCGCGCTTCCTCACCGCCTGTTGAGCACCCGACTCTCGGCGACCGGCTGGGCCGTCGTGAAGGAGTCGGGAGAACGATGACCGCCATCGGATCGACCGCCTGGCTCGATCCCTGGCGTTAGAAGCAGAAGATGCGATCGGCCCGCCTTGTTTCGGGCCCCGTATTCGCGATGAGCCCTTCCCCAAAGGGTTCTCGCTCCCTCGAGACACGCCCAAGTACAACGGCTCCATGAATCCGGAAGATTGGCTGGTCGACTACTCCACCGCGGTTAACATAGCAAACGGCAACAAGCGCGTTACCGTGAAGTACGTGCCCCTCATTGTTCAAGGCATGACGCGGACATGGCTGAACAGCCTCAAGCCCTACATCATCAACAACTGGATAGATTTCACCGAAGTCTTCATCCGCAACTTCACCAGCACCTACAAGCGGCCGCCCAAGCCTCGCCAGCTTTCTCTGTGCGTCCAAGGCCCCACCTAGTCCACCCGCGACTACCTGATGCGGTGGGTCAAACTGCGCAACTCCTGTGAAGGGGTGCACGAGGTGCAAGCCATAGAGTACTTCGCCGCCGGGTGCCGAGAGGGCACCTTGCTCAAGCATCGACTCCTCTGCGACGAGCCGGCCACCCTCAATGAGCTGCTCATCATAGCAGACATGTACGCCACTGCCGACTCCTCCATGAAGTCGGAGCTCCAGGTGGACGCGACTGGGAAGGTGCTCCCTCCGGCTCCTCGGACGCTGGCTGGTGACAACAGTCGGCGCCAGTAGTAGAATGATAACAAGCGCAAGGCCCCTCAGCCGGCTTCCACCAGCCGACAGGTGGCGACAGTCGAGGATCAGCAGCCGGAGGGACAACCCGGCCCCAAGCGCCAGAAGGGCGGCAAGCCTTCTTGGTTGCCCCCCTTCTCCTATGAGCAAACCCTCGATGCTCCCTGCAAGTTCCACAGCGGAGCGAAGCCATCCAAGCACACCACCCGGAAGTGCCACTGGCTCACCCGAATCTCCAAGGGCGAAGGACTACTACCTCCTCCTCCTGCTGGCCCGCCGCCGCCTCCTCCTCAGCAGCAGCCAGCCCATCCAGCAGTCGGCGCCTTCCAAGATGAATTTTCTGAAGAGCGTGGAGCCTACGCCGTCTTCGCCAACGTGGCCGAGGACAAGCATAACCGGCGTCAGCAACACCGAGAGGTGAATGCAGTCGCTCCAGAAGCCCCAAAGTTCATGCACTGGTCCGAGAAGCCCATCAGCTGGAGTCGAGCTGACCACCCGGCGGTGATGCCTTCCCCGGGTTCCTATGCCTTGGTTTTGGATGCCACCTTTGCAACATAGAGGCGAGCTGCTCGTTTCTCCCAAGTTCTAATAGACGGCGGTAGCAGCATCAACATCCTTTACCGCGACACCATGGAGAAATTGTGCATCAAAGAGAAGCAGCTCCAGCCCAGTAGGGCTGTCTTCCATGGCATAGTACCTGGCCTTTCCTGCTCACCAATCGGCAAGATCAAGATAGATCTCCTCTTCGGAAAAGATCACTTCCGTCGCGAAGCAATTTGGTTTGAGGTGGTTGTCCTGGAGAGCCCCTACCACGCGCTGCTTGGCCGGCCTGCTCTGGCCAAGTTCATGGCGGTGTATGCCTACCTCAAGATGAAGATGCCAGGAACCAAGGGCATTATCACCGTAGCTGGAGACTACAAGAAGTCAGCCGCCTGTGCTGCTGCCAGCAGCCAGCTGGCCGAGTCCCTCGTGATTGCTGCCGAGAGAAAGCTCCTGTCACCAGATCCCAAAGAGTCAGAGACCCAGGGCTCCTTCCAGCCGGCCAAAGAAACGAAGAAGATTCCCTTGGACCCGAACCACCCGGAGAAGTTTGCTGTCATAGGTGCTCACCTCGATAGCAAATAGGAAGGCGAGGTCGTCGATTTCCTCCGTGAGAATCGGGACAGCTTCGCATGGTCTCCCAAAGACATGCCATAGCACAAGCTACATGTTAGAGCAGACGCAAAACCAGTCAAGCAACCCGTCCGCCGCCTGTCAGAGGAGAAGAGAAGAATTGCTGGTGAAGAGATAGCCCGGCTTCTAGCAGCCGGCTTCATTATGGAAGTGTTCTTTCCAGAGTGGCTTGCCAACCCAGTCCTTGTACTGAAGAAGAACAACAAGTGGTGCATGTGTATTGACTATACCAGCCTCAACAAAGCTTGCCCCAAAGATTCGTTCGCTTTGCCTCGGATTGACCAAGTGATAGACTCCACAACGGGATGCGAGCTGCTAAGTTTTTTGGATGCCTACTCAGCGTACCACCAGATCAAGTTGAACCCGGCCGACCGCCTAAAGACCACCTTCATCAGACCATTCGGAGCCTTCTGCTACCTGACCATGACATTCGGCTTGAGAAATGCCGGTGCCACTTTTCAGCGTTGCATGCAGAAGTGCCTCCTCAAGCAACTCGGCAGAAATGCCCATGTCTATGTAGACGATATTGTGGTGAAGACGGAGAAGCGTAATACCCTCTTGGAAGATCTCAAGGAAACTTTTTAAAATCTGCGCCGTTTTCAGATCAAGCTCAACCCAGAGAAATGTGTGTTTGGAGTACCAGCAAGCCAGCTCCTTGGCTTCCTAGTTTCAGAGCGCGGCATTGAGTGCAACCCTGCAAAGATCAAAGCCATCGAGAGGATGGAGAGACCCACCCGACTGCGCGACGTCCAGAAATTCACCGGCTGCTTGGCATCCATCAGCCGCTTCATCAGTCGGCTGGACGAGAAGGCTCTTCCCCTGTACCAGCTCATGAAGAAGACCACTCACTTTGAGTGGAATGACAAGGCGGACGAGGCCTTCCTCCAGCTCAAGAAGATGTTGACTACACCGCCTGTTTTGGCTGCTCCGGCTGCTAAGGAGCCCATGCTCCTCTACATCGCCGCCACCAGCCGGGTGGTCAGCACAGTCATGGTGGTAGAGCGCAAAGAAGACGGCAAAACACTGCCGGTCCAGAGGCCCGTGTATTACTTGAGTGAGGTGCTATCAGCCTCCAACCAGAACTACCCCCATTACCAGAAGATGTGCTACGGCGTGCACTTTGCCGCCAAGAAGCTCATGCCTTACTTTCAAGAGCACCCCATCACGGTTGTTTGCACCGCCCCGCTCGCCGAGATCATAGGCAGCAGAGATGCATCAGGCCGGGTGGCCAAGTGGGCCACTGAGCTGGCCAGCTACACCATCTTCTACCAGCCCCGCACCGCCATCAAGTCCCAAGCGCTGGCCGACTTCCTCGTCGACTGGGCCGAGACCCAATACCTGCCGCCAGCTCCGGACTCCACTCATTGGCGGATGTACTTCGATGGCTCCAAAATGCGCACTGGCTTGGGAGCCGGCATTGTCCTCACCTCTCCCAAAGGCGACAAGCTCAGATACACATTGCAAATCCACTTTGCAGCCTCCAGCAACGCGGCCGAGTATGAGGCGCTTGTACACGGACTCCGGCTGGCCAAAGAACTCGGCATCCACCGGATCCTGTGCTACAGCAACTCAGACTTGGTGGTCCAGCAGTCCTCTGGCGACTGGGGCGCCAAGGATGCAAATATGGCGAGCTATCGCTTCCTCGTACAGCAACTCAGCGGATATTTTGAAGGGTGCGAGTTCCTTCACGTGCCACAAAACGACAACGAGCAAGCAGATACCCTGGCACGGATCGGCTCCACCCGGCAAGCCATACCAGCCGGCGTCTCCCTTCAGCGCCTCCTCAAGCCGTCCATCAAGCCTTCACCGGAATAAGAGTCTATCTTCATGCCGGCTGCTCCCGGAACAGTCTGATCCGACTCGGGGGCTGCGGCAGTCGGCCCGGGGACTTCGGCAGGTGGCTCGGGGACTGCAGCAGCCGCACGCGGCCCGGGGACTTCAGAACCCGGCCCGGGGGCCGCAGCAGTCCGTCCGGGGACTTCGGCAGGCGGTTCGGGGACTGCTGGAGTCGCACCCGGCCCGGGAACTTCACAACCCGGCCCGGGGGCTGCAGCAGTCGGCCCGGGGACTTCAACAATGCAGCAAGCGGCGGCCGACTCCAACCCGCCGCCTCCCAACCCGACCGCCCTAGTCCAAGTGTCCGTGATAGCAGTACATGAAGTCGAAGCACCATCATGGGCGCAGCCCATCCTTAAATTCCTGCTGAACAGAGAGCTGCCGGCTGATGAGATCTCGGCCCGGCAAGTGCAGCTCTGTGCAGGAGCTTACACGATAGTAAACCGAGAGCTTGTCAAACACAGCATGACTGGAGTCTTCCAGCGCTGCGTAGAACCAGAGAAGGGCCAAGCAATCCTCAAAGACATCCACCAAGCCGAGTGCGGCCACCACGCGGCCTCTATATCCCTTGTCGCCAAAGCTTTCCTCCATGGTTTCTTCTGGCCGACTGCTTTGGAAGACGCCAAGGACTTGGTCAAGCATTGCAAGGGATGCCAGAAATTCAGCTCCAAGCAACATCTGCGGGCTTCTGCACTCAAAATCATCCCCCTCACTTGGCCCTTTGCCATGTGGGGGCTGGACATGGTGGGACCATTCAAGACAACACGGGGTGGCATGACCCATCTGCTTGTCACCGTAGACTAATTCACCAAGTGGATTGAAGCAAAGCCAATCAAGAAATTGAATGGTCCGACTGCTGTGACCTTCATCGCAGATATCACTGTCCGGTACGGTGTACCACACAGCATCATCACCGACAATGGCACAAACTTTGCCAAAGGCACCTTGGCCCGTTTCTGCGCGATGCAGGGAATCCGACTGTACTTAGCGTCCATTGCCCATCCACAGTCAAGTGGCCAAGTCGAGCGAGCAAATGGCCTCATCTTGTGCAGCGTCAAGCCCCGACTGGTCGAGCCTCTGGAGCGCTCGGCTGGCTGCAGGATCGACGAGCTGCCGGCCGTCCTCTGGAGTCTGCGCACCACTCCGAACAAGTCAACCGGCTTCACTCCATTCTTTCTTGTGTACGGGGCCGAGGCCGTCATCCCAACTGACATTGAGTTCGAGTCACCTCGCGTCACCATCTACACAGAAGCGGAGGCAAAGGAAGCACGAGAAGACGGTGTCGATCTGCTGGAAGAGGGCCGGCTGTTGGCACTCAGCCGATCCTGCGCCACTACCACAGTCGGAAGGTCAAGCCAAGATTCTTCCAAGAGGGAGACCTTGTGCTCCGGCTGATCCAGCAAACAGTCGGCCAACACAAGCTCTCGGCCCCTTGGGAAGGCCCCTTCGTCATCAGCAAGGCTTTGGGCAATGACTCCTACTACCTCATCGACGCTCAGAAGCCCAGAGCACGCAAGAGAGATGACTCGGGCAAGGAATCGGAGTGTCCATGGAATGCAATTCTCCTCCGAAGATTTTACAGTTGATGCATTATGTACCACGCTACCTTTTGTATTAAGCGCTAAGACATCGGGCCCCTCGAGGAGCACTCGGGGGCTACCCTTTTTTATCTATATGATAAGTTCTATGCCTATGAATGTGTTATTTCGTTATTTTGCCTGACACCGGGTTCGACCAGTCGGCCCGGGGGCTTGCCGCCTCGTACTATGTTGGTGCCACTTGCAGTCGGACAAGTAATGTGCCGGCATCTAAGCCCTCTCTTGCTATAAGCCGCAGCTCGCAGAGCGACTGTCCGGCTGTCAAGAGTTAAAGGCAGGAAATGGTGCCCACATGAAAAATGGCTAAGGACCAAAGCACTCACATAGGCCAAGCCGGCTCCTCGCCTCACTGACCGGCTGCCGAGCAGCTGGCCGGCCGGCTTCTTACTTAACTTGCTATGTTCTAAACGACCAAATTACTTGTCTTCCCAAACGACTAAGTACTTGACCCAGCCACGGACCGCAGAGCGGCCGTCTGGCTGGCAAGACAGCAGCCAAGGGAAGGTGGAAAAGGAAAACGCCAAAAGAGCAGAAAAGCAAGGCAAGTTGGAACTCGGCAAAGTTAATTTACATAGCAAAAGGCCCGCGGCCAGCATTCAACAAAGTTTGAATACACCCCCAGCGGGTGGAACTGCGCAAATTTAACAAGTTTGTTTGAGCAAACTACAAATGCAGGGAAATATAAAATTGGCAGCCTAGGCCAGAGGAGCAGCAGGCGGGTCCGGCAGGTTGGTGGAGTCGGCGGTGCCGGCTCGCGGAGTGGGAGTCTGGCGAGTCTCATCTTGGTCGCCATCGGCAGCAGTCGTTGCGCTCGCACGCCGCTCGTTGCTCGAAGCTCGGTCGAGCTGATGCTGGTCGTCCGCTCCGCCCTCCGGTGCGTCGTCTTCATCATCTTCGCCCTCCTCGCCCTCACCCTCATCGCTGGAGGCAATTTCCTCCACCGAGTCCTCGTCGTCGTTCGGGTTCAGCCCGAACTAGTTCGGCGGCGCCTCGACGCCCTCCTCGTCCAGCTAGGGGAGGAAGACACTAGTATCGGTGTACTCGGCGATCGCCGCCGCACGTCGGGTGAGCGCAAGCCCCACTGCCGCCAACTCTTCGCGGGCCTCCACCCGGAACATGGCCAACTGGGCTAGGTCCAGTCCAGGAAACCACGCCTTGACGAATTCCAAGGCTCTCCGGGCGCCTACTCTAGCGGAGGAGCCCTTCCAAGCCTCGAGGCGGCCGACGACCTCTTCCTAACCAGTCGGAGGTCTGACTTGGGGTGCGCAGAGCTGGAACACCTGGTCAGAGGGTGGAAACCACCTGGGCTCTGGTGCGCTGCAGACGGCGGAACGCCCGATGAGCCGGCTGGAGACGAGGTTGAACGACAAGAAGCTGCTCGCCGAGGGTCCATGGGGCGTTGGACGCAATTTCTGCTCCAACCAGCCTTCGCTCATCGCGGCGGGCCTTGATGGCTTGGCTGGCGGCAACGGCGTGACCAGGAAAGTACTCTGCGCAAGAAGGAAAAAGAAGTATGAAGTCGGAAGCCGGCTCATGTGAGAAGTCGGCAGGCAAAAGAAACAAAAGGACAACTCACCATCGAGCATGTCCTCGATCTCGCTGTAGCCATCGGATAGAGCCTTCTCCTTCTCGGCCCAGTTCGAGTGCTGTGTCTCGAACTCAGCCGTGAGGGAGTCTTCCGCCTCCTTGAGCTTCTGGAGCTCCGCCTTGTGCTGGTCCGCCTGGTCCGCCAACTGCTTGGCTAGGCGTTCGCGCTCCTCGGCCGCCTTGCGGCACTCCTCCTCCTTGGTGCGCAACGCGGTTTGGGCTTCGCCCAGCTGCTGCTGCAAGGTGGCATTGGCTCCTGCAAGAACAAGAAATAGAAGACAATCAACAAGCTGACCAAGAGGAAAATAAGTCGCCGGGAGATCCGGCCCGACTCTTCAGAAGTCGGCCCGAATCTCGGGGGCTACACCCCGCGGGTGCGCTGATGCGCCCCCACAAGAGAGAAAAGATGAAGTCTTACTCCGGCTGTCGGACAGGTTGGCGGTCCGCTTGGCCAGCTCCCGGACCTAGGAGTTGAAGGCGGCCGCGCGGATGTTGTGGTAATCCTGCAACGAAGACAACAGGAGAAAAGAAAAAGTCAGCACTCAGAACTTACCTTTAAGTTCCGAGCCGCCTGCTCAGTAGCCGGCCCAGAACTCGGGGGCTACACCCAGTGGGTGCGCTGGCGCGCCCCCCCGGACGATTTCAAGAACTGAAAACAAAGCAAAGGAGCGTACCCGGACGGCGGCTCGCGTCGACAGAAACGGCTTGGTGTACTGCTGGAGGGCGGTGCCCTGGGCCTAAAGCTGGGCCTGAACGTCCTGTGCAGCCTTGTTCAGCACGGTCGTCCCGCCCCCAGGCGTCCATTTTGGCGGGACAGTGCTGGTGGCCTCTGCGTTTGGGGCCGACGAGCTCGCGGCCTCGATCTCCTGCGGCCGCGGCGCCGAGACCGCCTTCGCCGCACGCCGTTCACCGGAGTACGGACCACCGGGGTCGCCCCCCCACCAGCTCGCCACCGACTGGCGGCACCTGCGGCGCCTTAGGCCGACTAGTCTGAGCGCCGGCAGTCGGCATGGGTGGGGTCAATTTCGCCTCTTCCCCTCTCCATGGCCGGCTGGTCATCGACGGCCCCTCCAGTCGGCGCCTGAGTCTCTGGTGCCGGTGGCGCGGAGCGCAGAGGGATGATTAGTTGCGGAGTTTGCGGAGTCCGGCCGCGTGCGACTTCTTCTGCTTGTGCCTTGGTGGCCGCGTCCGCCTGCGCCTTGGTCACGGCATCGGCCTGAGCCTTGGCCACCGCGTCGGCCTCCTCACGCACCGCCTTGGCTGCGTCCTCCTTCTCCCGTTCCGCCCTCTCCTGCTCCTCGCGTGCCTCCCACGCGTTCCGCTCCTTTGCCGCTTGCAGCTCGGCGCGCGGGTCCACATGGCGGGTGGTTGCGGAACCTTCCGCCACCGCGATCATGGAAGCAGAGGCCGACGCTCAAGAGAGAGCGGGGCCCTGTTGAAGCAAGACAAGAAGAAACTCAGAAAGAATTTTGCAAGAAAGACGAAAGGAAAACGCAAGAGAAATCATGCACTTACGCGGACACCGTCGGGGGCTACTTCGGGGCCCTCTGGAATTGGGCCGCCTTGGCGGCGGCCTCTCTCCGCTTGGTTGCAGTGGCCTTGTTCTTTGGCTTCTTCGGCCGGCTGCCGAACAGCAATGAGTCGGCTCGGCGCTTCGGCGCGCCGCCTGGTGCGGTCGGCGCGGCTGAGGAGCTCGCGCCCGCCTTGTCGGTGTCATGCGGGTGGCGCGGCTCAGCCTCCTCCTCGTCGTCATCCGGCCAATCCTCGACGCCGCCTCCTCCAGAGCTGCCTGCTCCGACACCGCCACCCGTGGCGTCATCCTCCTCCATGGCGGCCGCCCCCAAGTCGGGGTCGTCCGCGTCACTCACTGACCGGTCCGACAGGTACTCGTGACCCTGTTCCAGGGCGTCGGCTGCCGGCTGGGATGTGAGAGATTTGCATTATGGCCGACTGATCAGGCGGCAAAGCAGAACCAGGGAAAAAAGAGAAAAAAGAGTTAAGGACTCACCGCGGGCGGCGGGCCTGCGCGGGAGTATGGCCGCTTGCCGAACTGCCACTCTGCCTCCGAGAGTTTCCAGTTCGAGATGTAGTTCACCAGACGGGCCACCTCCGTGTCCGGCATCTCCTTGGTGCACATCCGGCACGGGTCTCGATGCCCGCTCATCCGGCTGATCATCTGAGTCCGGAACTGAAGAGGGAGCACCCGGCGCACCACGAAAGAAGTCAGTAGGTCCGAGGCCTTGAGGCCCTCCGACTCCGTCATCACCTTGAGTCGGGCGATGGCAGCGGTGGAGGCGGCCGACAACGTCTTGGGCTTGAAAGTCCAGTTGGTGCGCGGCTCCGTCGGCGGGCCGGCTGTATAAGCCGACAGATTGAGAAAGTCCTGCATCAGGTGGACGTCTTGACGTAGA
This sequence comes from Aegilops tauschii subsp. strangulata, assembly GCF_002575655.3. NCBI lineage: Eukaryota > Viridiplantae > Streptophyta > Magnoliopsida > Poales > Poaceae > Aegilops > Aegilops tauschii. The sequence continues at coordinate 319,961,864 of NC_053041.3, forward strand.
AGTAAGATTTTTGCCACAGCTTGACCGACTCTGTCAAGCTGATAGCCGGGAAGCAGTTCCCGGCGCCCGGGCGTCGCACCGCGATGAAGGCTTCGCACTGAGCTGCCTCTTTCTTGGCGGCGGTGCCGAGCTTGGTGTAGAAAAACTCCCCCCAGAGCTTGAGGGTGGGGAGAACACCGAGGTAGCCCTCGCAGAGCGTGACAAAGGCGGACATCAGCACCACCGTGTGCGGTGTGAGGTGGTGCGGCTGGAGCCGATAGAACTGAAGAAAGGAGCAGAAGAAGTCGCTCGCCGGCAGGCCGGGGCCGGGAAGGAAATGCGACCGGAAGACGACTCATTCGCCGTCCTCTGACGGTGGCGAGATCTCCGTCTCGCGTGGAACGCGTACCCATACATAGTTCTCGCTGGGCAGCCGCCGCGTCTGGCGGAGGAAAGCGAGGTGATCCTCATGGACATTGCAGCCGTCCCAAGCGCCGGCCCGTTCGCGCGCCATGAGAGCTTGGGCCCGACGGAGGCGCGGCGCGGCGACGAACGAGTGATACGTCTCCGTCGTATCTACTTTTCCAAACACTTTTGCCCTTGTTTTGGACTCTAACTTGCATGATTTGAATGGAACTAACCCGGACTGACGCTGTTTTCAGCAGACTTTGCATGGTGTTATTTATGTGCAGAAACAAAAGTTCTCGGAATGACCTGAAACTCCATGGAACATCTATTTGGAAAATAAGAAAAATACTGAAAAAAAATCCACGTCAGGGGGCCCACACCCTGTCCACGAGGGTGGGGGTGCGCCCCCTACCTCGTGGGCCCCCTGACGCTCCACCGACCTCAACTCGAACTCCATATATTCACTTTCGGGGAGAAAAAAATCAGAGAAGGATTCATCGTGTTTTACGATATGGAGCCGCCGCCAAGCCCTAAAACCTCTCGGGAGGGTTGATCTGGAGTCCGTTTGACGCTCCGGAGAGGGGGATTCGTCGGCATCATCATCATCAACCATCCTCCATCACCAATTTCATGATGCTCACCACTGTGCGTGAGTAATTCCATCGTAGGCTTGCTGGACGGTGATGGGTTGGATGAGATCTGTCATGTAATCGAGTTAGTTTTGTTAGGGTTTGATCCCTAGTACCCACTATGTTCTGAGATTGATTTTGCTATGACTTTGCTATGCTTAATGCTTGTCACTAGGGCCCGAGTGCCATGATTTCAGATCTGAACCTATTATGTTTTCATGAATATATGTGAGTTCTTGATCCTATCTTGCAAGTCTATAGTCACCTACTATGTGTTATGATCCGGCAACCCCGAAGTGACAATAATCAGGACCACTCCCGGTGATGACCATAGTTTGAGGAGTTCATGTATTCACTATGTGCTAATGCTTTGTTTCGGTACTCTATTAAAAGGAGGCCTTAATATCCCTTAGTTTCCATTAGGACCCCGCTGCCACGGGAGGGTAGGACAAAAGATGTCATGCAAGTTCTTTTCCATAAGCACGTATGACTATATTCGGAATACATGCCTACATTACATTGATGAATTGGAGCCAGTTCTGTGTCACCCTATGTTATGATTGTTACATGATGAACCGCATCCGGCATAATTCTCCATCACCGATCCAATGCCTACGAGCTTTTCATATATTGCTCTTCGCTTATTTACTTTTCCGTTGCTACTGTTACAATCACTACAAAACACGAAAAATATTACTTCTTCTACCGTTACTTTTGTTACCGTTACCACTACTATCATATTACTTTGCTACTAAACACTTTGCTGCAGATACTAAGTTATCCAGGTGTGGTTGAATTGACAACTTAACTGCTAATACTTGAGAATATTCTTTGGCTCCCCTTGTGTCGAATCAATAAATATGGGTTGAATACTCTACCCTCGAAAACTGTTGCGATCCCCTGTACTTGTGGGTTATCAAGACTATTTTCTGGCGCCGTTGCCGGGGAGCATAGCTCTATTCTTTGAGTCACTTGGGATTTATATCTGCTGGTCACTATGAAGAACTTGAAAGACGCTAAGACAACAATTTATCCCTCAACTACGAGGGGAGGTAAGGAATTGCCATCTAGCTCTGCACTTGATTCACCTTCTGTTTTGAGTAAGCTTGCGACACCTAAACCTGCTTCTGCTATTCGTTCTGATATATCGCATGTTATTGATGATGCCACTTCTGCTATGCATGATACTTATGATGAAACTACTTCCACGCTTGATACTACTGTGCCACTTAGTGAATTTCTAGATGAACAAATTGCTAGGGTTAGAGAGAAAGAAATTATTGAAACTGATTATATTGATGAAAGTGATGATGAAGACTTGCCTGTTATTCCTGAGGGTTATGTTTTTGAAAAAGAATCTGCTTTAGCTATTTTAGCTTGCAAAGATAGATATGAACTCAAGAGGTTATTAGGTAAATGGAGGTAGCAATCTCTTAATGCTAGAATGAAACCTGACCCTGCTTTTGCTACTTCACCTATCTGTGTTACTGATAAGGACTATGAATTCTCTCTTGATCCTGATATAATTACTTTGGTTGAATATGATCCTTTTCATGGCTATGAATCTGAAACTGTTGTGGCACATCTTACTAAATTAAATGATATAGCCACCCTGTTCACTAATGATGAGAGATCTCGCTATCTTTATATCCATAAAATATATCCGTTCTCATTAAAGGGTGATGCTAAGATATGGTTTAATTCTCTTGATCCTGGTTGTGTGCGTAGTCCCTAGGATATGATTTATTACTTCTTTGCTAACTATTTCCCTGCTCATAAGAAACAAGATGCTTTAAGGAAAATATATAATTTTGTGCAAATTGAAGAAGAGTCTCCCACAAGCTTGGGGGGGGGGGCTTCTCAAGTTACTTAATGCTTTGCCTGATCATCCTCTCAAGAAAAATGAAATACTTGATATCTTTTATAATGGACTAACAGATGCTTCCAGAGATTACCTGGATAGTTGTGCTGGTTCTATTTTCAGGGAAAGAACACTGGATGAAGCTGAAATTCTATTGAATAATATGTTGACAAATGAAAATAATTGGACACTTCCCGAGCCAGCTCCTGAGCCAATTCCTGAGCCTATTCCTAAACCAACTGCGCAGAAGAGAGGTGTTCTATTTCTCAGTCCTGAAGATATGCAAGAGGCAAAGAAATCTATGAAAGAAAAAGGTATTAAAGCTGAAGATGTTAAGAATTTACCTCCTATTGAAGAAATACATGGTCTTAATCTACCGCCTATTGAAGAAGCATATGATCTTAATCCTCCACCTATTGAAGAAACTCATGGTCTCGATAACCCGACACAGGTAGTAATGGTAAATTCTCTCTATAGATTTGATGAAGGTGATATTCCTCACTATAAGTCTGCTAGACAATGCTTAGAAGAGTTTGATAATTTTATTGTCAAACAAGAAAACTTCAATGCTTATTTTGGTAGACAATTGAAATATAATTCCAATATGCTTGAACACTTGGGTGATTATTTGTCTAGAGTTAAAGGTGAACTTAAACTCATTACTAAACATGCTTCTATGGTTACCACTCAAGTAGAACAAGTACTTAAAGCTCAAAATGAATAGTAAGAAAAATGATTATGCTGTTAGAGTGGCTACTAGAACTGGTAGAATGACTCAGGAACCTTTGTATCCTGAAGGCCACCCTAAGAGATTGAGCAAGATTCTCAGGGAAATAATATTGATGCACCTAGTCCTTCTAAAAAGAAGAAAAAGAAAAATGATAGGACTTTACATGCTTCTAGTGAACTTATTGTTGAACCACCTGAGAATCCAAATGATATCTCTATTTCTGAAGCCGAAACACAATCTGGTAATGAACATGAACCTAATGAAAATGTTAATGATGATGCTCAACCTAGCAATGATAATGATGTAGAAATTGAACCTGCTGTTGATCTTGATAACCCACAATCAAAGAATCAACGTTATGTTAAGAGAGACTTTGTTGCTAGGAAACATGGTAAAGAAAGGGAACCTTGGGTTTAGAAACCCACGCCTTGTCCTCCGAAACCATCCAAGAAAAAGGATGATGAGGATTTTGAGCGCTTTGCTGAAATGATTAGACCTATCTTTTTGCGTATGCGATTAACTGATATGCTCAAAATGAATCCTTATGCTAAGTACATGAAAGAAATTGTTACAAATAAAAGAAAGATAACGGAAGCTGAAATTTCCACCATGCTTGCTAATTGTACTTTTAAGGGTGGAATACCAAAGAATCTTGGAGATCCAGGAGTACCTACTATACCATGCTCCATTTAAAAGAAACTATGTTAAAACTACTTTATGTGATCTTGGAGCCGGTGTTAGTGTTATGCCTCTCTCTTTATATCGTAGACTTGACTTGAATAAGTTAACACCTACTGAAATATCTTTGCAAATGGCTGATAAATCAACTGCTATACCTGTCGGTATTTGTGAGGATGTGCCTGTTGTGGTTGCAAACGTTACTATTTTAACGGACTTTGTTATTCTTGATATTCCCGAGGACGATAGTATGTCTATTATTCTTGGAAGACCTTTTTTAATACCGCAGGGGTTGTTATTGATTGCAACAAAGGCAATGTCACTTTTCATGTTAATGGTAATGAGCATACGGTACACTTTCCGAGGAAACAACCTCAAGTTCATAGTATCAACTCTATTGGAAAAATTCCATCGATTATATTTGGAGGTTTTGAATTTCCTCTTCCTACTGTCAAGAAGAAATATGATATTCTTATTATTGGGGATGTGCATATCCCCGTTGAGGTAACATAGTGTTATTCGAAATTTCTCTGGTTCCATGTTATTCGGAATGAGTTTGTTAACAGGACTTGATCAACCTTGTTAGTGGATTCCTTTTGATGAGCATGAGATGGATGAAACTAGAAGGCACAACCTTCTGTACCCTCTTTCTACTTTCTGTTATTTAGTTGAAATAAAGTAAAAATAGTATTTTTCTGTCGGTTTTCTGATTTATCTGTGCAATATAAAAATACCCCGAAAATAAAAGTTCTCCAAATGCCCTGAAAATGGATATGATTTTTTTGAAATATTTGAGAAGATCTGGCACTGAGAACACAGCAGGAGGGGCAAGCACCTGGCCACGAGGGTGGAGGGCGCGCCCTACCCCCTGCCTCGTGGGCCCACGGTGGCTCCCCTCCACTTATTCCTGCACCCACACACTTCTTCTTCCTCCCACAAACACCAATATCCAACTCAAGCACGAGTTCTAGCTCATTTTGCTGCGATTTTCGATCTCCTTGCTCAAAGCACCTCTCACAAAACTGCTTGGGGAGATTGTTCCTTGGTATGTGACTCCTCCATTGGTCCAATTAGTTTTTGTTCTAGTGCTTTATTCATTGCAAATTTGTGCTGCCTAGGTGACCATGTTCTTGAGCTTGCATGTCAAATTTATGTGGTTCCAAGTAGTTCTAATGCATGATGTAGTCCCTAGGCAGTTGTAGGAGTAGTTGCTATCAATTTTATTGAGCTTGGTTCACTTCTGTTTGAAGTTACTAAAAATTTCAGAAATTTTTCTGAGGAAGAAATATGCTTAGGAAAATGTTCCAAGGTGGTTCTTCAAGGAAGCAAGGACCCAGGCTTGCAATGCGTGGTGCTGACGATGAGCCACCAAAGGACGCTCCAGTGCGGCCTTGTGAATGGCCTTCAGAGAACTTTATGGATCGAGCGGGAATCAAGGAAGAATTTAACGCATATTTGTGTAACGCTGATCTTGTGAGCTTCGAGGCAGACAAATGCCGCCAGTGCCACTATCTCACTAGTTCATTTGTGAGGAGGTTTGAATTTTCATCTTCACGTAATTCTCCAACTGTCCTGTTTGATCTTTATGAAAAATCTTATACCATGGACTTAGAGGATTTTACCACTTCTTGCAAACTTCCACAATGGGGTAGTGCTAGTGAACCTCGCAAATCTGAATTTAGAAATTTTCTTGATAGTATAACTGTGGGGGAATCTAGAGATATAGGACAAGCTACCATAGGGAGCATTCATTTTCCTGCTATACATTATTTTGCTCTCTTCATAGGTAGGGGCATAAATGGTAAAGATGAAGCATGTCATATGTGTGTCCTTGACCTTAGTATTCTTAGGAGTGCTGTGTTAGGAGACAAATCTTATAATTTGGGAGCCATTGTTGCACGTAGGTTGCATCATAATAGATTTAATGGAGATTTCTTTGGAGGAATTTATGCAACCCGCTTAGCTGATTTTCTTGGTGGGGACGTTTGTGAGGATGATATTGAGTTGCCTCCTACTTATTTAGACTATAATGCTATGGTCCACCACCAGTTTGTCGAGAGGAATGAATCACCTCTCCGGTATCGCTTAATTTTTGACAGACGTAGGGCTGTCCGTATTACTCTCCCTGCTCCTGCCTTCTTTGATTATCAGGCAAAAGGAAGATATGTTATTACCAGAGAGGAGGCAGATGAGTACGAGAGGAGGGCGGAGGCCGCTCCTCGCCACGCTGCAGCTCAGGAGGCGATAATCGCTGCATCTCTGTACGACCCCGGCTACAACTACGGATATCCGCCAGGCCATCCTTGGCAATGAACCAACTTAGGCCAAAAGCCTAAGCTTGGGGGAGTACGTATTTCCTACCGACATTACATTTATGTTTGCACACACTCATTGCTAGATGTCGGTGCTCATACTCTTTCACTGTAATATCCATGCTAGTTTATTTTCCTTTTTATTGCTTTCTTCTTGTGTGTTTAATAAACCTTAAGAAAAACAAAAAAACTAGTTGTAACTTTTAGTTAGTTTACTTTTCTTGCTGTAGTAGTAATAATTAAAAAGAAAACCCAAAAATATTTCCCTTCTTCTTTTACTTGTTGGGAGCTTTCCCGTGTAAATAGTTTTATTTCTTTTCTTTTCTTTGGGGGTCGATAGGAGAAGACCATGATTAAATTGTTGAGATGGCTCTTATATGCATTATTGTTGATTTCACCAAGAGCCCATATTTCCTTGTCTTCTCCTGTTTATTGAATGCTCACAGATTCCAGCTTAGTCCAATGCACATGCACTCTTATTATTTTCACATCGTTCGCTCGTGCAAGTGAAAGGCAATTATGACGATATATGATGGACTGACTGAGATGAGAAAAGCTGGTATGAACTCGACCTGTCTTGTTTTTGTAAATATGATTAGTTCATCGTTTCTGATTCAGCTTATTATGAATAAACATGTTTGCACTGAAAATTAGAGATCATAGTTGCTCGTGCCATGCTTGATTAGCTATGAGTTATAATGGTTTACCTTGCGTGCCAACATGCTATTAAAATGGTTGTGATGTGGTATAGTGGGGTGGTATCCTCCTTTGAATGATTTAAATGACTTGACTTGGCACATGTTCACACATGTAGTTGAAACAAAATCAACATAGCCTTCATGATATTTATGTTCATGGTGGATTATATCCTACTCATGCTTGTACTCAACGTTCATTAATTTTAATGCATATTCATGACTGTTGTCGCTCTCTAGTTGGTCGCTTCCCAGTCGTTTGCTAGCCTTCACTTGTACTAAGCGGGAATACTGGTTGTGCATCCAATCCCTTAACCCCAAAGTTATTCCATATGAGTCCACTATACCTTCCTATATGCGGTATCTACCTGTCGTTCCAAGTAAATTTGTATGTGCCAAACTCTAAACCTTCAAATAAACATTCTGTTTTGTATGCTCGAATAGCTCATGTATCAACTAGGGCTGCCCTTATCTTCCATGCTAGGCGGGTTATTCTCAAGAGGAGTGGACTCCGCTCCTCACTCACGAGAAAATGGCTGGTCACCGGGATGCCCAGTCCCATGCTTTATGCAAACTAAATCAAAATAATTGCAAACAAAACTCCCCATGGGACTGTTGCTTGTTGGAGGCACTCGTTGTTTCGAGCAAGCCATGGATTGATGCTTGTTGGTGGAGGGGGAGTATAAACTTTACCATTCTGTTTGGGAATCGCCTATAATGTGTGTAGCATGGAAGATATCACCATCTCTTGGTTGTTATGTTGACAATGAAATTATGCCACTCAAAATATTATTTATCTCTATTTCAAAACCGAGCTCTGGCACCTCTACAAATCCCTGCTTCCCTCTGCGAAGGGCCTATCTATTTACTTTTATATTGAGTCATCACCCTCTTATTAAAGAGCATTAGCTGGAGAGCGCAGCTGTCATTTGCATTCATTACTATTAATTTATATTGGGTATGACTATGATTGGATCTCTTTTACCATGAATTACAATGTCTAGTCAGTCCTTGATCTTTAAAGGTGCTCTGCATTTATGTTTTGCGGTCTCAGAAAGGGCTAGCGAGATACCATCTTGTTATATTATATCATGATTGTTTTGAGAAAGTGTTGTCATCCGAGATTTATTATTATTGCTCGCTAGTTGATTATGATATTGATATGAGTAACATGAGACCTAAGAGTTATTGCAAATGTGGTTAGTCATAATTTTTGCTGAAAACTTGAATGCTGGCTTTACATATTTACAACAACAAGAGCAAACAGAGTTTGTAATTTTTTTTCTTTATCACTTTCAGTTTATCAACTGAATTGCTTGAGGACAAGCAAAGGTTTAAGCTTGGGGGAGTTGATACGTCTCCGTCGTATCTACTTTTTCAAACACTTTTGCCCTTGTTTTGGACTCTAACTTGCATGATTTGAATGGAACTAACCCGGACTGACGCAGTTTTCAGCAGACTTTCCATGGTGTTATTTATGTGCAGAAAAAAAAGTTCTCGGAATGACCTGAAACTCCACGGAACATCTATTTGGAAAATAAGAAAAATACCGGAAGAAAAATCCACATCAGGCGGCCCACACCCTGTCCACGAGGGTGGGGGCGCGCCCCTACCTCGTGGCCCCCCTGACGCTCCACCGACCTCAACTCCAACTCCATATATTCACTTTTGGGGAGAAAAAAAATCAGAGAGAAGGATTCATCGTGTTTTACGATACGGAGCCGCCGCCAGGCCCTAAAACCTCTTGGGAGGGCTGATCTGCAGTCCGTTCGGGGCTCCGGAGAGGGGGATTCGTCGCCATCGTCATCATCAACCATCCTCCATCACCAATTTCATGATCCTAACCGCCGTGCGTGAGTAATTCCATCGTAGGCTTGCTGGACAGTGATGGGTTGGATGAGATCTATCATGTAATCGAGTTAGTTTTGTTAGGGTTTGATCCCTAGTATCCACTATGTTCTGAGATTGATGTTGCTATGACTTTGCTATGCTTAATGCTTGTCACTAGGGCCCGACTGCCATGATTTCAGATCTGAACCTATTATGTTTTCATGAATATATGTGAGTTCTTGATCCTATCTTGCAAGTCTATAGTCACCTACTATGTGTTATGATCCGGCAACCCCGAAGTGACAATAATCGGGACCACTCCCGGTGATGACCATAGTTTGAGGAGTTCATGCATTCACTATGTGCCAATGCTTTGTTCCGGTACTCTATTAAAAGGAGGCCTTAATATCCCTTAGTTTCCATTAGGACCCCGCTGCCACGAGAGGGTAGGACAAAAGATGTCATGCAAGTTCTTTTCCATAAGCACGTATGACTATATTCAGAATACATGCCTACATTACATTGATGAATTGGAGCCAGTTCTGTGTCACCCTATGTTATGATTGTTACATGATGAACCGCATCCGGCATAATTCTCCATCACCGATCCAATGCCTACAAGCTTTTCATATATTGCTCTTCACTTATTTACTTTTCCGTTGCTACTGTTACAATCAGTACAAAACACCAAAAATATTACTTTTGCTACCGATACTTTTGTTACCGTTACCACTAGTATCATATTACTTTGCTACTAAACACTTTGCTGCAGATACTAAGTTATCCAGGTGTGGCTGAATTCACAACTTAACTGCTAATACTTGAGAATTTTCTTTGGCTCCCCTTGTGTCGAATCAATAAATTTGGGTTGAATACTCCACCCTCGAAGACTGTTGCAATCCCCTATACTTGTGGGTTATCAACGAGCCAGCCCACGGTGGAGCAGCGACGCCGTGGGAGGATAAGCTCGGCGGCGATGGGCTGCGGTGGCGCTTTGGCGAGAGGCGGGAGCCCTGCGACAGCAGTAGGAAGAAGAAAGGAGAAGGGAGAGGAGGGCGCGCGTGCGTCTGCCGCCCCCTCCTCCCCCTACTTATAGCCCCTGGGGGCGGGAACGTGGGGTGTCGTGAGATTAACTGCGCCCACGACCCCACGACCCCGCATTTACCGTGCAGTAACGGCGTGTAGTTACTGCTCCACTGAATCCTAACCGTCCGCCTCGGTCGTAGCGAACGCGCGCGCTCGTCGAGGCACAGTAGTGGCGGGCCCCAGCCTGCAGCGACGTCCCGTCGCGTGCGTGGGATGGCAGGTTGGCCCGGTTGGCTGGCGCTGCGTGGCGTACGGGCAGCGGGCAGCGAGCCTGGTGCCCGGCTGGCGTGCCACCTGGCTCCCGCCGCGACGTTTCAAAATCACCAGGCGGCCTGCCTAGTCACGCCCGGCACCCACCAGTCGGCGCTCCGAAAGACGGACGAAGCGAAGCAACCAGACCACTCGGAGTAGGAAGCTGCTGAGGCTCCTCGCCTCTTTCAGCCGCGGCGCCACACCAGCTTCGGGGACTACTATCGGAGTAAATGACCATGGGTAGCCTCATCAGCTTCCCGTGGTATTTCAAGACATCGGGGCCGGCAGCGCCCCTCAAGACTCAAAGACGAAGAGCCGCCTTCTCGGAGCCAGCTGGTCCAAGCGGCCGGTTTCCAGAAGGCGGCAACCCCCTGATGGCGGCCACGAGGTGGGTCGACTCCTAGCACGTGGCCTCCAGTGAGGCCGGCTCCTAGAAGGCGGCCCCCTCCGCTCCCTTGAAGTTAGCATCCACATAACCACGATGAGATGGGGCGTGGCTACAGTACAGTGTGCCACCGCCGAATCCAGGGCGAGCGTGGCCACAGTGCAGTGTACTGGTCGAACATCCCTCGCTCGGCGCACCATTGTTGCCATGCAGTCCATGACATCACCCATGACAGAGGAGGCCATGCTCCCACTACGGGCTGTCGGTATGCCCCGCAGGCGGCTGACCCTACTTGTCTGTGAGAAGCCAGAAGGCAGCATGCCCTGACCAGTCGGCATGGGGGAGGCCGGTTCCTGACCAGGCGGCCCTCCCTTTCCCTCAAAGTCTGTGTGCCATTAATCAGAAGAGACGGGGGACGGCTACAGTGATCGCCCACCAGGCGGCGGCACTGTAGCCATGCTCCCCCCGACAAAGCGTGCATCATCAGTGGTGCAGCCACATTACTAAGCAGCCAGCAAGACCCGCAAGCGGCGGGCGCGGCCTGTCGGTGAAGTACGAGACAGCCGGCGGGTCCCACCAGGCGGCGGGCCCCAGCTACCGGTAGAGAAGCCGACCACCAGAGACACTAACAGCCGGGTCCTTCACTCGGCCAGATTACCATTGTACCCCTAGGGGGTAGGCCTATATAAACCCCCCAGGGCACCCATGCAAAGGGTTCAGCCTCATAGAGACCACACATGCACATAGAGAGAGCGAAGCTAGGGCTTGCCTTGTTCTTCTTCCTCCTCTAGAGAAACACCTCAAGGAGCAAGTTTGTAGCCACCATTGTTGACTTAGTGATCATGCGGAGACCCCACAGAGCAGGAGTAGGGGTGTTATCTCCTAGGAGAGCCCGGAACTTGGGTAAGATGCATCGGCGTACATGTCTACGCCTTATCCCATTTCCAGGCACCGGCGACGTCTTACTCTCCCCCACCATGATAAGCCATCCTTTGGCATATGTCGCCCGAAACCCCCGACAAAGTCAGTGGCTCGCTCCATTGTTCCGGAGAACGGAGTCTTAGTTATCTTTCCCATGAGGCATGGTTCGCAAGCATCAAATGATTCATAATCAAGTGATTCCAAAATTCCATCTGCATGGAGTTTCTTCATGTGCTTTACACCAATATGACCTAAACGGCAGTGCCATAAATACGTTGCACTATCATTATCAACTCTGCATCTTTTGGCATCAATATTATGAATATGTGTATCACCATGGTCGAGATTCAACAAAAATAGACCACTCTTCATGGGTGCATGACCATAAAAGATATTACTCGTATAATTAGAACAACCGTTATTCTCCGATTTAAATGAATAACCGTTTCGCATTAAACAAGATCCAGATATAATGTTCATGCTCAATGCTGGCACCAAATAACAATTACTCGGGTCTAAAACTAATCCCGAAGGTAGATGTAGAGGTAGCGTGCCGACGGCGAACACATCGACCTTGGAACCATTCCCGCCGCGCATCGTCACCTCGTCCTTAGCCAATCTTCGTTTAATCCGTAGCCCATGTTTCGAGTTACAAATATGAGCAACCGAACCGGTATCAAATAGCCAGGCACTACTACAAGCATTAGTAAGGTACACATCAATAACATGTATATCAAATATACCTTTGTTCACTTTGCCATCCTTCTTATCCGCCAAATACTTGGGGCAGTTCCGCTTCCAGTGACCAATCCCTTTGCAGTAGTAGCACTCAGTTTTAGGCTTAGGTCCAAACATGGGCTTCTTCCCGGGAGTGGCAACTTTCTTGCCATTCTTCTTGAAGCTCCCCTTCTTTCCTTTGCCCTTTTTCTTGAAACGAGTGGTCTTGTTAACCATCAACACTTGATGCTCCTTCTTGATTTCTACCTCCGCAGCTTTGAGCATTGCGAAGAGCTCAAGAATAGTCTTATCCATCCCTTGCATATTATAGTTCATCACGAAGCCTTTGTAGCTTGGTGGTAGGGATTGGAGAACTTTGTCAATAACAGTACCATCTGGAAGATTAACTCCCAGCCGAGTCAAGTGGTTATGATACCCAGACATTCTGAGTATGTGTTCACTGACAGAACTATTCTCCTCCATATTGCAGCTATAGAACTTGTTGGAGACTTCATATCTCTCAACTCGAGCATTTGCTTGAAATATTAACTTCAACTCCTGGAACATCTCATATGGTCCATGACGTTCAAAATGTCTTTGAAGTCCCGATTCTAAGCCGTAAACCATGGCACACTGAACTATCGAGTAATCATCAGATCAAGCTTGCGAAACATTCATAACATCAACATCTGCTCCTCCAGCAGGCCTTTCACCATCGGTGCATCAACGACATAATTCTTGTGTGCAGCAATGAGGATAATCCTCAAGTTACGGACCCAGTCCGTGTAGTTGCTACCATCATCTTTCAACTTAGCATTCTCTAGGAACGCATTAAAATTAAAGGGAATGGTAGCACGGGCCATTGATCTACAACATAGATACACAAGAACTATCAGGACTAAGTTCATGATAAACTAAGTTCAATTATTCATATTATTTAAGAACTCCCACTTAGATAGACATCCCTCAAGTCATCTAAATGATCATGTGATCCATATCAACTAAACCATGTCCGATCATCACGTGAGATGGAGTAGTCTTCAATGGTGAACATCTCTATGTTGATCATATCTAGTATATGATTCACGTTCGACCTATCGGTCTCCAGTGTCCTGAGGCCATGTCTGTACACGCTAGGCTTGTCAAGTTTAACTCAAGTATTCCGCATGTGCAAAACTGTCTTGCACCCGTTGTATGTGAAAGTAGAGCTTATCACACCCGATCATCATGTGGTGTCTCAGCACGACGAACTTTCGCAACGGTGCATACTCAGGGAGAACACTTATACATTGAAATTTTAGTAAGGGATCATATTATAATGCTACCGCCGTACTAAGCAAAATAAGATGCATAAAAGATAAACATCACATGCAATCAAAATATGTGACATGATATGGCCATCATCATCTTGTGGCTTTGATCTCCATCTCCAAAGCACCGTCATGATCTCCATCGTCACCGGCTTGACACCTTGATCTCCATCGTAGCGTCGTGGTCGTCTCGCCAACTATTGCTTCTACAACTATCGCTAACACATAGTGATAAAGTAAAGCAATTACACAGCTTTTGCATTTCATACAATAAAGCAACAACCATAAGGCTCCTGCCAGTTGCCGATAACTTTTACAAAACATGATCATCTCATACAATAACGTATATCACATCATGTCTTGACCATATCACATCACAACATGTCCTGCAAAAACAAGTTAGACGTCCTCTACTTTGTTGTTGCAAGTTTTACGTGGCTTCTAGTAAGAACCGTTCTTACCTACGCGTCAAAACGACAACGGTGGTTTATAAAGTTTGCTATTTTAACCTTCAACAAGGACCAGCCACAATCAAATTCGATTCAACTAAAGTTGGAGAAACAGACACCCGCCAGCCACCTTTATGCAAAACTAGTGGCATGTCTGTCGGTGGAACCGGTCTCATGAATGTGGTCATGTAAGGTTGGTCCGGGCCGCTTCAGCCAACAATACCGCTGAAGCAAAATAAGACATTGGTGGTAAGCAGTATGACCATCACCGCACACAACTCTTTGTGTTCTACTCGTGCATATCATCTTCACATAGACCTGGCTCGGATGCCATTGTTGGGAAACGTAGCATGCAATTTTAAAAATTTCCTACGCTCACGCAAGATCTATCTAGGAGATGCATAGCAACGAGAGGGGGAGAATGTGTCCATGTACCCTCATAGACCGAAAGCGGAAGCGTTTGACAATGCGGTTGATGTAGTCGAACTTCTTCTCGTTCTGACCGATCAAGCACCGAACGTACGGCACCTCCGAGTTCTGCACACGTTCAGCTTGATGACGTCCCTCGAACTCTTGATCCAGCAAAGTGTCGATGGAGATTTTCGTCAGCACCACGGCGCGGTGATGGTGATTGTGAAGTGATCCGCGCAGGGCTTCGCCTAAGCACTACGTGAATATTACCGAAGGCATAAACTGTGGAGGGGGGCACCGCACACGGCTAGGAATCAATGTTGTATATTCTAGCAGTGCCCCCCTATATATATAGGTCGGAGGGGAGGAGAGGCAACCAAGGGGGTGCCCCAAGTAGGAGGAATCCTACTTGGGCGCCTCCCAATTCGGCCTGCCCCCTTCCAAATTCATCCGTAGGGGGAAGGAAGGAGGAGGATAGAAGGAAGGGGGAGGCCAAATCCCTCCCCTTCCTTTCCCTCTTCTCCTCTTTCCTTCCCCCCTATTTCGGCCTACATGGGCCGCACCAGCCCCCTAGGGGCTGATCTGTCCCCTTCTTGGCCCATTAGGCCCATGTAGTGTGCCGGGGGGATGCCCGGAACCCCTTCCGGTGACCCGATACGTACCCGGTACCCCCAGAATATTTCTGGTGTCCGAATACTATCATCCTATATATGAATCTTTACCTCTCGACTATTTCGAGACTCCTCGTCATGTCTGTGATCTCATCCGGGACTCTGAACAACATTTGGTCACCAAATCACATAACTCATATAATACAAAATCGTCATCGAACGTTAAGCGTGCGGACCCTACGGGTTCGAGAACTATGTAGACATGACCGAGACACCTCTCCGTTCAATAACCAACAACGGAACCTGGATGCTCATTTTGGTTCCTACATGTTCTACGAAGATCTTTATCGGTCGTACCACAATGACAACATACGTAATTCCCTTTGTCATCGGTATGTTACTTGCCTGAGATTCGATCGTCGGTATCTTCGTACCTAGTTCAATCTCGTTATCGGCAAGTCTCTTTACTCATTCCGTAATACATCATCCTGCAACTAACTCATTAGTCACATTGCTTGCAAGGCTTATTATGATGTGCATTACCGAGAGGTCCCAGAGATACCTCTCTGATACTCGGAGTGACAAATCCTAATCTCGATCTATGCCAACCCAACAAACACCTTCAGAGATACCTGTAGAGCATCTTTATAATCACCCAGTTACGTTGTGACGTTTGATAGCACACAAGGTATTCCTCCGGTATCCGGGAGTTGCATAATCTCATAGTCAAAGGAATATGTATATGACATTAAGAAAGCAATATCAATAAAACTTAACGATCATTATGCTAAGCTAATGGATGGGCCTTGTCCATCAGATCATTCTCCTAATGATGTGATCATGTTCATCAAATGACAACACATGTCTATGGTTAGGAAACTTAACCATCTTTGATTAATGAACTAGTCTAGTAAAGCTTACTAGGGACACTGTGTTTTGTCTATGTATCCACACATGTATCAAGTTTTTCGGTTAATACAATTCTAGCATGAATAATAAACATTTATCATGATATAAGGAAATATAAATAACAACTTTATTATTGCCTCTAGGACATATTTCCTTCAAAAGAGTGATACAAGATTCAAATGCAACAAAGGACGATACAAAAGGTCTTCTCCGTGAGGAGGTCTTGAGGGGTCTTCCCATGATGGGGTCTTGAATCCACTTGGGGGGTCTTCTCCGTAGAGGCCGTGAACTCCAATGGAGAATGTCGGATCACGGGTTTTGGCAAAACCCTCAAGGTTGGAACACTGGGGTCCGTGCGAAGATTTCCTCCCTACCGATCCACGCCCTAGCTCGCTAAGATCTCGCGGACGAACTCGATGAACTCATGACACAAAGGACACAAGATTTATACTGGTTCGGGCCACCGTTGCGGTGTAATACCCTACTCCAGTGTGGTGGTGGTGGATTGCCTCTTGGGCTGATGGTGAACAGTACAAGGGGAAGAACAGCCTCCTGATGTTGAGGTGTTCTTGTGCTTGACGAACTTGTGTGGGTGAGATCCCTCTCCATCCGTTATCCCCTACGGTGGTGGCTAGCTCTACTTATATAGGCCCTGGTCCTCTCCCCAAATATTGAGCGGGAAGGGATCCAACAACGGCCAATTTGAAAGGGGACAGCTAGTACATCTTATCCTAACAGAAGTGGTCTTCGCCTGCAAAAGGCTCTGGTGGTGACGCCGCATTGGGCTCCATGGTGACGTCCGTCTTGCCGTCCCGCTGGTCTTGGTCTCGTTGCACTGATATGGAAACCTTTGCTTGATGCCTCGGTACTCCGCGCCTGTGCTTGCTTCCTTAGGACCAAAGAGGAAACAAGGACACTGCGCACGCTGGCGCCCGCCTAGCGCTCGCCTAATCTTGATCGTCAATGGCTCACGTCACGAGAGCCTCGCGAGGTTTACCCTGCCTTGATTTCTCCGCTCCTCGCGAGGCAGCCTGGTGAGGCCACTCCCGAGGAGGTCTTGCGTCGTCCGCCCCGCGAGGCTTGGCCCCTCGCGAGGGTCTTGAATGTGTCGTTGATGAAGATGGGCCATATGGGCCTACTAGCATAGCCACGCCGTGGGCCGCAGGCAGGCATGTCTGGGGACCCCCGTTCCCAGAACGCTGATAGTAGCCCCCGGGCCCAAGGCGCACTCAGGCTTAGCTTCGAGGCGAAGCCAAAGGTCATGCGTGGAGCGCCGCGGGCCCCGAAAGCCTGCGAATCTGCTTCCCCACGCTGCCTTGGAATCCGCTTCCCCATGCTGTCTTGGAATCCGCCTGGCTATGCGGCCCCCACAATCTACACGATTATTCTTCCATCGCCCATGCCTTGCTTCCCCAATCCCTCTGCTTTCTCGAGACTCTGCTCCTCCTCTCCAATCTGACATGCACCCTTCTCGCTTCGTCGCCATGGCGTCGAAACAAGCAGACATGGGGAAGAAGCCCCTGTCTTCACCAAGTGCGCTTCCGGCCGTCGAGCCTGCGGTCGGCCGATCCTTGGTGCTCAACGACGAGGCCATGGTCAAGGTGCGTCCAATGCTCGCTTCCAACTTCAACGAGTGGGGAAAGATGGTGGCTTGGCCTACGTCTTGCGCTCGCATTGCCCGGGCAGCCACCGAGGTCCCAATCTTCATCGATGCCCTTTGGGCTGGCCTGATTCCTCCTTTCTCCGCCTTCTTCAACGCGGTGCTTGAGCATTATCAAATCCGCATGCTGCATCTCGACCCTCAATCCGTGACTCTACTTGTCGTCTTTGCCTTTGTGTGTGAAGCCATGGTGGGCAACGCTCCTTCTGTGGCCCTGCTCCGTCATTTCTTCTCATTGCATCTGATTGACCCTCGGCAAAGCTTGGGGTGCGTGAGCCTCTAGGCCGTGGCCGCGACGGTGGGCGCGGGGATCGACTTCGAGCTTCCTCCATCCATGAGCGAGTTTCGGACACGATGGGTGTTTGTCGACGACGGTGTGCTCAGCCCTCTGCTCCACGCTCCGTCAGCGCCTGCTATTTCCCACTCCGGCTGGGGCCACGAGAGGCTGGCGAGCCCCCGTCTTGTCCCCGTCTGCCTCAGGCTGAGGAGGCTGAAGTACCGCGGCGTGACCACGCCTATGGTGGTGACGGAGTTCATCAAGCGTCGGGTCGCTCTGCTTCAGCGCCATTCTCGCCCGATGTGGAGCTTGCTCAGCAGTTAGGACCATATGAGGTTTCAGGAGTCCGGGCTCCCCCTTGGGACGCGGCAAATGGTGCTTGAGGTCCTGACAGGTGTCCCTTCGCCGGACAACTTGCCTGGGAAGAACTGTCTGATGTACCGCTCCATGAACAAGGCTGAATTTGCAGGGAGCATGCCTCCCTTTGACGAGTGGGGACTGCGTCCGGATGGCCTGGTGGGGTCCCGTGAGAACCCTAACAGCGTGGTTCCCTTCTTCGTTGGCAGCGCCGAGCTCGTCCCAAATGTGGGTGCAGGGGGACGAGCACCGCCAGAGGCTCGCGGCACGAGTGCTGATGCGCGGACGCCGCCTGGGGCTCCTGGGGCGTCGTCCTCAAGAACCATGATTCTGGGACGTCGGTCGCTGAGACGATGCAGCACGCGGCTCCCGAGGCCGAAACTCCGGAGGCCTCGGGAGGTCGCGGTGAGACGGCGCCCGACTGTTCTCCCCAGCCAGGCACCCCTGAAGTTGTTCTCTCGAGCACTTCTCCGGCTGGACCCCGTACTGGCCGCCACGTTCAGCGCTTCGGTCGGCTTTGTGTGGACTTCAAGGAACTCCGCAAGAGGAAAGGATCTCCGAGCGGCAGCAGTATCTTTGGGTCGTTGAAGCGACGAAAGTACATCATCGTCGACGAGTAAGTACTGCACCTTGTGATTTCTTGATTGCTGCTTTCCTCCCTGACGCTGGCTCTTCAGGACCCCTTCTGCCAGGGCCGTTGAGTCCCCCGAGAAGCAATCCCCGCCTTCCTCGGCACCCCCGTCGGCCTTGAGCATCCCGAGCCTGCATGCCGCGCCTGGAGCTGGGCCGGTCGAGGGGGTGCGCTCGCCTTCATGGCGCTTCGAATCTGCGGCTCTGTCGCCCTTCCTCCACGGCCTGGCTTGGAGCTTGGCGGGCGTTCCCTGGACTCCTCCTCTGGTCATGGACAGCAGCTGGTTGGCTTCGGTCTTCAGCTCCTCCTCAAGCAGCGGGCCCCGACTGGTCGGGGCCCCTCGTGAGGTCGGGCTGGCACCTGGAGCGGCACCAGCCCCCTGCCAAGAGGGGGTGCACCGCTTCACGTCCCGCCTGCAGCCCCCGTGGCGGAGGACGAGGTGGGCCGTGCATTGGAGTTCGAGCGCCGGCGGTGCGTCGTTCTTCATGAGCTCTTCCAAGAGGCGATGAGCCGACTTGGTGAAGAACTCGCGGGTGTCGACTTGCGCCTTGAGGCTGAGGGTCTTCGGCTGGTGGAGGAACAGCGTAAGCTGAGGGTGGCCATCAACCTTGGCCGCTACCAGCGTGATCTTGACAATGCGAGGGCCGAGGCATCCCTCAAGGTTTCCCGTGAGGCTTGCTCCCGAGCCTTGGAGGAGGCTCGCGAGGCTGACCGCTGTCGCGAGGCTGCGGAGAAGCGCGCATGGGAGCTCCAAGCCTGGAGTGCGTCCCTCGAGCGGCGAGTGGAGGCGCGCAAAGCCGCCCTTGCGTCGCTGAGGGGGACGCCTACCGAGGAAGAGGAGGTCCGGTAGCGCGAGGAGGCGTTGGCTCTGGAAGCCGTGGAGCGTAGCCTCGAGCTTGAGCAACTGGAAACGAGGGAGCGTCAAGTTGCCCAAACGGAAGATGCCATCGGGTCTCGCGAGGCCAAGGTCTAGGAGGAAGTCGACCGCCGGGTGGCCGAGGTTCGCGCGGATCTTGAAGGTTGGCACGACCTGAAGCTGAAGCTTGCGGGAACTGAGGCAGCGGGCAGGACCGCCGCTCTTAGGCCCAGGTTAGATGAGGCGGAGAGGCATGAGGAGGCCATGGCTGCCGCCCTGGTCACGGCGCAGGCAGACTTGGCCTCCGCCCGCGCCGAGCTGCTTTCTCTTCGGAAACGGGTTGATGACGCTAAGGCCGTCGCGCGGCAAAACAGGGAGGAAGTGCTTCAATGGCGGACGCTGGAGCGCGAGCATGCCCCCATGCTCCAGGACCTCCGGAAGAGGGCTAATACCGCCTTGGGCTACATCTGTGACGAGAATGCACCGCACCCCCACTCGAATGACTACGCCAATCACCTGAACTTCTTCACCAACGTGGTGACGCGGCAGGAAGCCCGGTCTGATAGCGCTCGCCAGCTTGTGGAAGAGAGAAGCCGGGGCCTGCTCGGGCGCGCGTTCTCCCGTGTCTTTAGCCATCTTCGGAACTCCTTCGCCGACTTCGACTTCGACGCCGCCAGTGCCCCTGTACCGCAGGCCATTCGTGGTGACCTGCCGCGGTGGGTGGAGGACAACGTGGACGCACTGGTCAGGGCCTTCACTTCCAAAGACGAAGCGGTGCTGGTCGCGGCAGATGAAGGTGACGTGGTCAACGACGGCGATGGAGGCGTCGCCGAAGGCGGCAATGATGCCGGCGAAGACGACGACGGCACGAGTGATGCGTCCGAAGGCGATGTGGCGAGCGACATATCTGGCTGATCCCATGTTCCCCTGCCGTTTTATCCTGTATGCAAAAACTCGGGTGTGGCCCCTAAAGATTGTGAGAGCATTTTGAGAGGGGGAGCCCCTCGTGTAAACAAACCGCTGTCGGCATTCTGGGAACAGGGGTCTCTAGACTTGCCTGCCTGCGGCCCACGGCGTGGCTAAGCTAGCGGGCCGTACGGCCCATGTTCATCAACAAGGCATCCAAGACCCTCGCGAGGGGACAAGCCTCGCGAGGCGGACGACGCAAGACCTCCTCAGGAGCGGGCCCTCTAGGCGGGCTCACGAGGAGCGGAGATATCAAGGCGGGGCAAATCTCGCGAGGTTCTCGTGACGTGAGCCATGACGATCGAGACCAGGCGGGCGCCAGACGGGCGCCAACGCACGCAGCGTCCTTGTTTCCTCTTTGGTGCTAAGGAGGCAAGCGCATGCGAGGAGTACCAAGGCATCAGGCAAAGGTTGCCATATCGGTGCAATGAGACCAATACCGGAAGGACGGCAAGACGGAGGTCATCGTGGAGCGCAAGACGACGTCACCACCAGAGCCTTTTGCAGGCGAAGACCGCTTTTGTTAGAATAGCTTGTACTCGCTGTCCCCTTTCAAATTTGCCCGCCGTTATTGGCTCCCTTCCCGCTCAATATATGGGGAGAGGACCAGGGCCTATATAAGTAGAGCTAGCCACCACAGTAGGGGCATCAGAGCGATCGCCACAAGTCCACAGAGCACAAGAACACCTCAACCTCAGGAGACTGTTCTTCCCCTTGTACTGTTCATCATAAGACGACGAGGCAATCCACCACCACACACTGGAGTAGGGTATTACACCACAATGGTGTCCTGAACCAGTATAAATCCCGTGTCCTTCTGTGTGGCGAGTTCGCCGAGTTCGTCTGCGAGATCTTAGCGAGCTAGGGCATGGATCGGTAGGAGGGAAAGAACTTCGCGCGCACCCCAGAGTTTGAACCTTAAGGGTTTTGCCGGAACCCAACAGCCGACATTTGGCGCACCAGGTAGGGGTGCGCCGTAGCTTCCCTTCCGTCGATTCGTCGCTCCGTCGTCTCCATGGCGGACGCTCGCCGTGCTTGAGCTGAGCACCGGGCTGCCCTCACTGCCTGCGTCGCCCAGACGGCTCCTATCGGCGGGCCACCGCGCCGCTCTTCGTCTCCCGCCGCCAACGCAGCCACCGGCCCGGCGGGGAACGAGCATCAAGCGTCCTACCTGTACTCGTCGGTGCGGCAGGACGGCCGCACCACCACTCCATCACTGACCCCGGCCGGTTCTTCGTCTCACGCACGCCGCGCTCCTCGCCGCGAACGAGCTCCTGCGCTACCGCCCGGTCGTCGACCTCTACGAGGAGTGGCTCGACCGTGTCGCCGAGCTCGTCCGCGCTGCAGGGGGCTCCTCGGCGCCGTCCCTCTCTCTGCCTCACCCTCCGCCAGCCACAAGCGACGTGGCTCATGGCGCGCCTCTGCCAGCTCTGCCCCAAGACTGCACCTTGGCACCATGGCGTGCGGCCCCACGGCGTTATCCGCCACGCCCGGTGCTCGCGCGTGAAGAGAGAAGCTGCCAAGAAATTCCTCGGCCGCGAGAAGTTGCACCCGCGCTCCCCGCGCCGCCTCATCAAGACCGCGCGCTGCCCGCAGTGGCGGCACGTGGACCTCACCAAGACCAAGCTCCACCCCCAAGGTGGGCCCCGGCAACCATGGCCGGTTGCCGCGCCTTCACCCCCGAGCTGTGTAGCGTCGCCTGGCCGGGCAAGTTCAAGCCGGATCTGCCCCCTCGCTACGACAGCACCGCCGACCCCGCGGAGTTCCTGCAGCTCTATGAGCTGAGCATCGAAGCGGCCAACGGCGACGAGAAGGTCATGGCGAACTGGTTTCGCAGGGCTCTCAAGGATGGTGCCTGCTCCTGGCTCCTGAACCTGTAGCACGGTTCGATCTCCTCCTGGGATGAGATGCGCGACCGCTTCGTCGCCAACTTCCAGGGCACTCGCGACCGCCCGCCGGCCGCGTGTGACCTGCGCTGCATCAAGCAACAACCGGGGGAGACTCTCCAGAAGTACATCCAATGCTTCAACAACACTCGCCTCAAGATCCCCAAGGTCACGGATGAGACCATCATCTCCGCATTCTCTGACGGCGTCCGGGATGTCAAGATGAAGGAAGAGCTCGCTATCCACGAGGAGCTATGCACGTCTCTGGAGCTGTTCAACCTGGCAACCAAGTGCGCAAGAGCTGAGGAGGGGCGTCTTTCCCTCCTTGAGCTGCCAGCTGCGGGTGCAGAGGAGAAGAAGGCCAAGGCCAAGGACGTGAAGCGCAAGGAAGCAGTTGTGCTCGCGGTGGAGCCGGACACTAAGCGGGGCAGAGATCAGCCCGAGTCATCCAAGAACAGCCGACCGTTCTGCGCCTTCCACAACCTGAACACCCACAACACCAGCGACTGTCAAGAGCTCAGAGCCATTCGCGAAGGACGTTTCAGTCGACGCCCCGAGCGCAGCGATCAGGGCTACGGCCATGGAGGAGGACGTGGAGGCGGACGCTGGGACGACCGTGGCCCGGGCTAGGAGTGGCGCGACAGGCCTCGTGAGGACCGCTGGCAGGACTATCCTCGCGAGGGCGCCTGGAGGGACCAGCCTCGTGAAGATCGCCTGTAATGCCCCGGATTCGATGCGCCAGGTGTCTTCCAGTTATTCGCCGTCATTGCCATGTTATTTGCTTTCGTGTTGCATTTTGCCATGTCATCATATGCATTGCATCATCATGTTTTTCAAAACTTGCATCCGGTCTTTTTCCCCGTTGTCCGTTTCGTGTTCCGACACCCCCACACGCGCCCGTCGCCCCTCTCAGACCTTGTTTCGTGAGCGGGAGAAAAACGTTCTCGGAATGGGCCGAAATTTTCCGAGTGGTCTTGGTATATCACCGGTAGACCGCCCGTCAAATTTTGTTCCATTTGGAGGTCGTTTGATGCCCAACGATTAACCGAGTTAACCGAAAGCCCCTTCTCTTTGCATCCCAGCACCCCTTCACCACAGCCCATGAGCCCATCTAGACCCCCTCCATCCTCTCGGTCGTTTGATCACGATCGCGTGGCCGAAAACCGCACCTCATTTGGACACTCCTAGCTCCCTCTACCTATAAATATGCCTCCGCCTTCCAAATTCGCAGTCCAAACCCTAGTTCCTCCCTTCCCCGCGCCACCGGAAACACCCTCCCGATGGCCGGACATGTCCGCCGCCCGCAGCCACGTCGCTCCGGCCAATCCCGTCCCGCCACATCATCTCCGTCGCCGCTCCTGGCCAACCAGGCGCCGCCACCTCACCCGCCGGCTCCCCTCCACCGCGCCTCTCCGCCACAGGCCCGCGGGGCCCAGATCCGGCCCGCTCGGGCCCGGATCCCGCGCCCGCGCCGCCCGCGCGCCGCCGGCCGTCTCGGCTCCCGGCCGCCGCCGCCTCGGCTTCCCGAGTCACCGCCCGTTCCCCGCCGCCTGCCGCTCGTCGTCGCCGCCTCGCCGGCGCGCCCCTTCGCTCCGACCGCCTTCCGCCCACCTTCTCCGGCGCGCCTCCGCTCGCGCCCACCGGCGCCTTCCCGACGTCGCCCCGCCGCCTCCTCCTCGCCTCAGGCCAGGACCGACTCGCCTTCGCCCGGATTCGCCGGATCCGTCCACCCCACGCCCGTCCCCATCGTCCCGGCCTCCTCTCCGGTGCCGGAGCTCCGCCGCCGTCGCCGTGGCGCCGGCGCCGCCCCTGCCTCGGGCACGAGGGGAATGAGGGGCGTTCCTCCCCTGCCTCGCTCCCTGTAGGCCACGCCACGGCCGAGGCCCAGCAGCGCGAAGCCGGCCCACCTCTGCCTCTTCCTCGGCCCAGTCCGACCTCCCCGCCGTCCTGGGCCTAGCCCATGTGGCGAGCTCCACTAATCTGCGCTCGGTGTGCTGAATAGTTATTTGACGCTCATATGTTTTTTTTCTGGATTTGGCCAAGTCCCTGAATCATCTTATTATGCGTGCATCTTTGCCATGCCATAACTTGTTGCATATTGCTCTGATTTGTATATATAACATATCAAAATGTTCATCATGAGATGATCTTCACTTTGTTCCATTGTGCCATGTTTGTTTGAGTCCATCTTGATGCCTTAATGATCGTTGCAAGAGTGCTATATGATGTTAACTGCTGTCTGTTTACAGAACTTGGTGATTGTCTTTTTCATTGCATTTTGTGTGTGCATCCTATGAGCATGAGCTCTACATGTGTTTTGAACTACATCATGCGATCTTTACAGAGGTACTTGTCTTGTATTTTTGTGATCTATGTGATGACTAGCACAAGCATGCAAAGTAGCCTCCATGATGTTGCTGATTTCTGTAACTTGGTCATGTAACATTGTGATGCCATGTAAACCTGCTCTCACAATGAGTTCTATGCATTATCTGGAGATGTTCACTAAGGATGTTTTGTTGTAAATGTTATACTCTATGCATCCGTGCCCTTGGTTGCATCTATAGCCTGCTGCAGCTTGTTGTAATCTTGCTCCAAACTTGCTAAATAATGTTGCTGTCAGCCTGTTAACATGAAGTTCAGTTTTGACATGTGTTTTGCCAGTGATCCATGCACCCTATGAACTTGCTCTTGCCATTCCTAGCTTCATAATAATGCCTTCTTACTGTTGGTTGACTTCATGCCATGAAATGCTTTGTGATGAGTTATTTGAGCTCGCAAAGATGCCTTCATAATTCTGTTTATGCCATGCTCAGTTTTTCTGCCAAGCCTGAATCTGTTCTTGGAACTTGCTATGTTTACATGGGTGCCATCATATCTTTTGTGCCTTTTTGGCTCGTGATCAGTAGGGGACTTTTGTTCTATGCAATCAGTAGATTCATGCCATGCCTTTGTTTGCTATGATCTGTTCCTGTAGCATGTTGTTTGATAGCTCTAAGCTTAGCAACCTGATGTTATTTCTGGCATGTCAAGTGATTTCTGCTAAGTCTGTGAATGTTATTATTTGCAATCTTGCCATGTCCTTTTGAGCATGTTCCAGTGATTTCTGGAGATAGCTCAGTGTTTATGTTTTGTAACGCTTTACCTGTACATCACGCCCATGCCTTTTGTTTTCATGTTGAGGTATTGTAGCATATTGTTTTGATGCGTGCAAAATGCCTAGTTGCTGTTTTGGACAGATTGTTGCTATATCATGTTTGGAGTGTATGTGTTGCACCGTTGCTCCGTTTTGAGCATGCTCTATATGAAACTTGCTTATTTTTGCATGTAGTTTCATATTACCTTGTTGCATCCTTGCTTTGAGGTGTTTGCTTGATATTTGAATGCATTTTGCATCAATGCCATGTTTAACTTGTTTTGCTCATATCTTCTAGGCCGTAGCTCCAAACTATATGAACTTTATATGTAACTTGAGTAGAATTTCGTGTAGATCATATTGGTGCATGTTAACTTGCTTTTTTAACAACTTGAACATAAGGTTTATTCAGATCTGGACCAATTTCGAAATTTGCATATGGGGACGTACCGGAATTGTCATATGTTGTTTCCGGCCTCATTTAAACTTGCTTAGATGTGTTGTTCTTGTTTGCATCATCTCTTGCCATGAGTAGCTTCATATAGCCTTTGTCATGCATCTTGCTTGGTTGTGCATCATGTCTTGTTCATGTGTGGTGCGTTTACCATGTTGTGTGCTTCTTCTCGATTGTTCCCCATTTCGTTGCGATCGTGAGGATTCGTTCGTCTACGCTTGGTTCGTCTTCGTGGCTTCATCTTCTTCATGGACTCGTTCTTCTTCCTAGCGGGATTTCAGGCAAGATGACCGTCACCTTGGATCTCACTACTATCATTGCTATGCTAGTTGCTTCGTTCTATCGCTATGCTGCGCTACCTATCACTTGCCCTTCAAGCCTCCCAAATTGCCATGTCAGCCTCTAACCTTTTTCACCCTTCCTAGCAAACCGTTGTTTGGCTATGTTACCGCTTGTGCTCAGCCCCTCTTATAGCGTTGCTAGTTGCAGGTGAAGATGAAGATTGCTCCATGTTGCATTATGTTTATGTTGGGATATCACAATATCTCTTATTTAATTAATGCATCTATATACTTGGTAAAGGGTGGAAGGCTTGGCCTAATGCCCGGTGTTTTGTTCCACTCTTGCCGCCCTAGTTTCTGTCATACCGGTATTATGTTCCTTGATTTTGCGTCCCTTACGCGGTTGGGTGATTTATGGGACCCCCTTGACAGTTCCCTTTGAATAAAACTCTTCCAGCAAGGCCCAACCTTGGTTTTACATTTGCCTCACCTAGCCTTTTTTCCCTTGGGAGTCACACATCCCGAGGGTCATCTTTATTTTAACCCCCCGGGCCAATGCTTCTCTAAGTGTTGGTCCGAGCTAGAGCCACTTGCAGCGCCCCCTCGGGGAAACTTGAGGTCTGGTTTTAGTTGTACGTAGTGCTCATCCGATGTTGCCCTGAGAACGAGATATGTGCAGCTCCTATCGGGATTGTCGGCACATCGGGCGGCTTTGTTGGTCTTGTTTTACCATTGTCGAAATGTCTTGTAAACCGGGATTCCGAGACTGATCGGGTCTTCCCGGGAGAAGGAATATCCTTCGTTGACCGTGAGAGCTTATAATGGGCTAAGTTGGGATACCCCTGTAGGGTATAAACTTTCGAGAGCCGTGCCCGCGGTTATGTGGCAGATGGGAATTTGTTAATGTCCGGTTGTAGAGAACTTGACACTTGACTTAAATAAAACGCATCAACCGCGTGTGTAACCGTGATGGTCTCTTTTCGGCGGAGTCCGGGAAGTGAACACGGTTTTTGGGTTATGTTTGACGTAAGTAGGAGTTCAGGATCACTTCTTGATCATTGCTAGTTTCACGACCGTTCCATTGCTTCTCTTCTCGCTCTTATTTGCGTAAGTTAGCCACCATACATTGCTTAGTCGCTGCTGCAACCTCACCACTTATCCTTTCCATACCCATTAAGCTTTGCTAGTCTTGATACCCATGGTAATGGGATTGCTGAGTCCTCGTGGCTCACAGATTACTACAACACCAGTTGCAGGTACAGGTTTTGCGATGATCATGACGCGAGAGCGATGTTGCTTGTTTTGGAGTTCTTCTGCTTCTTCTTCGATTAGGGGATAGGTTCCAGGTCGGTAGCCTGGGCTAGCAGGGTGGATGTCGTTTGAGTTTCTGTTTGTGTTTCATCCATAGTCGGATGTTGATCATGTGTATGATGTATTGATGTATTCTTGCGGCATTTGTATGCCTTATATGTATCCCCATTTTTATGTAATGTTGATGTAATGATATCCACCTTGCAAAAGCATTTCAATATGCGGGTCTATCCTTGGTGGGACCTTTGAGTTCCTCTCGGATAGGGTCGCATATTGGGCATGACATCGCCCTCAGGGCAACGCCGGTCTTCCCCCGCTGCCGCCACTACCGAGAAGGAACGATGATCACCATCAAGACGAGGGGGCTGGGGGCTTCCAGGAGCCGCGTGCTATCGCCTGCATCTTGGGCGGCGTGTAGGCCCCAGCCTCTCAACGCATCTTCAAACAGTTCGCTCGTGAACTGAACGCGGTGCTCCCAAAGCTCGAGGGCACGCGCCCGCTCAGGTGGTCCCAGTGCGCCATCACTTTCAACTCGGCAGATCAGCTCAAGTGCGCAGCCACCGCCGGCGCTCTCCCAATGCTCTGTTCACCAGTCATCAGCAACGTGCAAGTTACCAAGACCCTCATCGACGGCGGCGTAGGGCTCAACGTCCTATCAGTCGACACGTTCGACAACCTCCAGGTCCCGTATGAGCAGCTTCACCCTACCAAGCCTTTCTGAGGAGTGACCGACGGTTCCACCACACCGATAGGGCAGGTCCGCCTGCCTGTCACCTTCGGGGAGTGCAAGAAATACCGCACCAAGCTCATCGACTTCGACGCCGCGCACATCCGCCTACCGTACAACGCCATCCTCGGGTACCCAGCCCTGGCCAAGTTCATGGCGGTCACCCACCACGGTTACAACGTCCTCAAGATGCCGGGAAGCGGCGGAATCATCACGGTCCCATGTGAAGAGAGAGATGCGGTGTGCTCCCTCGAGTGCGCCTTCTAAGCTGCAGCAATCGACGACCCTGGCAACAAAAGCGAGGGCCCTCCTGAGGCCCTCCCCAAGAAGAAGCAGATGCGCCGTGCCGGACCTCGGGAGGGTGGCGACGCAGCTGGAACCTCATCAGGATCAGCGCCCGCTTCAGGGGCGCCTCCGTCCATCGCATAGGAAGGCGCGCCCGGCGCCCTCCTCGGGCAGGGCCCAGGAGATCTCTTCTGGAGGGCCTCAGACCTTGCCAACCTCACGAGGGAGGCGCTCGGGCACCACTTGGAGGCGTGCTTTGCGGCACGTTTCCTTCATGAGAACACAGGGCAAGGGGTGCCCACCACTCAGGAGTTCATCACCAAGACCACTCTGGAACTGCAAGACGCAAGGGCCATGCGCAGCGACCGCCGCTCACCAGGCGCAGCTCCCCATCCAGGCGAGGATGCTGGGCTGCGTGTCTGCATCGACGTCCCAGGGCTCAAAAGGGCCGCCACTCAGGAGCGTTTCTGGCCTTCGCATGTGGGTTGTTGCGAGGGCCCACCGCACAGCTACGTTCGCATGCCCTTTGGCTTGCCGAGCGTGGCGTCAGCCTATCAGCACAACATGCGGCGTGCCCTGGCGGCTCAGGAGGCCAGGACCACGCCGTCCTGGAAGAGATGGAGACGGTCTTCAGGGAACCACCTGAACCCCCGGAGCCTCCCGAGGCTCAGGGCCCTGGTGGCTCGTGAGGAGCCACTCCTTCGCCGCGTACCATCAGCTGCCCCAACCCTCCTTCGTCTACAGAACCAGGTGACATCTTACAAGTTCGTTTAAGCTGGGAGCGCCCCTCGGGCTGCATTATTCCCAGGCCGCATGGGTCCGTCCCAGTGGAATGTATCTCTTTTGCTTATGTCTTTAGCTTACCTTGTTGGGGCGCCCCTCGGGCCGCATCATCCCCAAGCCGCTCGAGCCTGGCCCAGTGGCATGTATCTCCTGCATTTACCCAAGCTGATTTGCCTCCCATGCTTAAACCGCCCGGTTACCACTCGCTCGATCGCCACCCACCACGTGTCCATTCATCCCGTGCAATTCTCTTGCGCGTTAAAAGGGGGGCTCCTGAGCATCGCGACTCAGGGGCTCTTACTGGCTCTCCAGCCCTCACCCCCTGGCCTTGACCACGGCATCGCGACCTGGCATACCAGCGGCGGCTGAGCTCGCTCAAGGGCCGGGACCTGAGGATGTAGAGCGCTTGCACCTAACCATCTCGCAGGAACACACAGTCATCGAAGACTCAAGACCTGGTGCAACCCGCCTTGAGGTAGGGCCTCGTGAGTCCCGTGCTGGCTCACGAGTGCCCAGATACACCTCGCAGCCCTGCCGTGCAAGCCACGTGTCAGGGCGGGGCTGTACACGCCCCGGGGGCTCCTCCTGGATGGGGGCCCCCTCCCACGCACAAGTGGAAGCACCATGCTCCGAGCTGGCCGTCGATACTGCCGAGGAGCGGCTATGCCCGTGCACAAGCAGAAGCACTATGCTCCGCACTGGTGATAAACAACTGAGGACGCCTCCACGGTCGTACCAACCTCAGGGAGCCCAGAGCTCAACGTCCGGCCTCACCGCAATGCCTCCCCTCCGGAGAGCCGCGCGAGGGGGCTGGACACGGGGGCTGCACTCGGGTCACGCCCAAGCGTACGCCACCCAACCAGGCCTTCCGGGCCTGGGGGCTGCTCTCGGGTCACGCCCAAGCGCACGCCGCCCAAACAGGTCTCCCAGACCTGGTCGTCGCACGCCCCTCCCGAGGCCTCGGCGAGAGAAGGTATGGAGATTGTTTGCGTGTCAAGGGGGACTCCTGAGCATCGCGACTCAGGAGCCTAACTGGTCACGTAGCCCCTCACTCTTTGGTCCGTCCTGGTCTCCGGTTGACCCAATGGCGGTTGAGGTATGCGCGGGGCCGGGCTCTGCCGACGTAGAACATTAATCTATCCTCGCAAGCTCTCCCTATATGCTGTTTGCGCGTCAAGGGGGACTCCTGAGCATCGCGACTCAGGAGCCTAACTGGTCACGTAGCCCATCACTACTTGGTCCGTCCTGGTCTTCGGTCGGCCCAATGGCGGCTGAGGTCTGCGCGGGGTCGGGCTCTGCCGACGCAAAACATAAAGCAAATAGGAAGGAAATCGCAAAATCTCGAAGCAAATATTACAAACATATTGTCCTCGCAGTATCAAATGAAAAGCCTAAACGCCTCCACGAGGCCTGATGCATGTTGCAGGAATGAAATAGGAGAGTAGCTGCAGGTCACCCCTGGACACCGCCATCACCTTCCGAAGGTGCACCTCCATGGCTGATGTCCTCTTCACATCCGCCAGCCGCAGGATCCGCGGCATCACCGGACAGAGGAGCGGAGACAAAGCCGCGGAACTTCTTCAGCAAGGCTTCCACTTGACCTTGTACGACTGCGGCGGCGGTTGCACATTGATCATCAGCCATAGGCTCCAGCAGCTCGTCAAGACAAGCGTTGGGGTCGCGGAGGTGCAGATGGCTGAAGACGCGAGTCAATGCAGCTGAAGACAGGACACGAGCTTCTGCCTCCGCCATGGGACCGACACCATCAATGACTTCCTCGAGCGCCTTCACCAAGAGAGGAAGCAGTCGGGCGGGGCCATCCTCATCGGTGGCCAGCGACTTCTCCAGGCCGTGCTCGTAGAGCGTCTTTAGCGCCTTGCGAGATCTCTTCTCGAGGTCGGCAAAGGCCACGCGGTCCTCGGCCAGGACCCGCGCCTTGGCGTCAAGATCGGCCTCCCTCACCTTCACCTTCCGCTCCAGCTCTTCCAGCCGGCTGCGCTCGGCGGCCTGCGTCTTCCCCAGCTCCCCCAGCTCAGCGTCACGGTTCTTGACGGCCTCCTCCCGGGCCTTCATCTCCTCCTCCTTCACCTGGCGGTAGCGTGTTTCTTTGGCATGCTTGTCACGCAGGCCCTTCAGCTCGTCTTCCAGCTCTTGCAGTGGTCGCGGGCGGCCTTGGCATCTTTTAGTGCCGCCTCACGATCGGCAGCAGCGTTGGCAGCGCTCTGTTTCTCCTTCTCGGAAGATGCCGCGGCCTGGCTCAGTGTCGCGCGAACCGCCAAGTCGGAACTAAGCAAGCCAAAGGCCAGCTCCAGGCGCCCGGCCACCATATGCGGGTCCGCGCTCATGAGATCTGCCTGCAGCTGGGTCATCTCCGAAAGAGCTTGCACTAGGACAGCCGCGAAAGCAGAAGAACCTGGGAGTGGAGGCGCGGTAGCAGCAGGAGGCGACACCGTCGCCAGGACCTGGGAGACTACGGGTTCCGGAGCAGCTGGGACCTCATCAACCGCGGCAGACGCCAGCACTCCCGGAGCCAGCGGGGCCGTGGCGGCTGACTCCTCCCGGCGATGTTCCTCTTGGCCTTGCGAGGACGACCAGGCTGGGGAGGTGCGGGTGCTGGCGCCTCCTTTCTCAGCAGAAGAGGGCGCGGCCACCGTACCCTCTTTCCTTCTCTTCGCCCCAGGAAGCGGCCTGGATAGCCAAAAACGTAAGTCAGGAAGCAACGACATGAGAAAAAATAAGGTGGAAATCAAGCACTTACCGGTCCACCGCGACATATTCCACCTTCCGGCGGTGGAAGCTTGAAGCCTGAAAGCATCGGGACCTGAGGAGTAGGCATACGGGCTCCGGCGGCGGCAGGCGGCGCAGATGCAGAGCCTGAGACAGCCTCAGGGGGTGTGAGGGCGAAGGCAGCATCGCGAGGAACCAGCGAAGACCTGCCCCTTGTCGGGGTGAGGGGCTGCCCCCTCTCCTCTTGGCGAGCGTCGGCCTTGGCATCGTCAGGCAAGGCGCGGAGGATCTCGGCCTTGCTCAGAGGAGAAGTCTCCCCACCTCTTCAAGAGTCTTCTCCGAGTCCACCTCTTCTTCCTCCTCTCCACCGGACTCGTCAGAGGACACCTCCACCGGGTTCGGTGCTGCGGAAGCCCCGGCGAGCGTTGGCGGCACCAGCCCGTGCGCGTCAAAGGTCGGCCTGGAAACCACAAATGGCTCCCAGTCCTCGCGCAGGAACAAGGGAGTAAAGGCGCTCGGCGGGTACACCTCGTTCTCCCCAACCAAGAGGCGCAGGACAGCGACCAGTTCGGCACCAGGAATGGCTCCCTGTCTCAGGCAGGTCTTGTCTTCATCATCTCTGAGCTCCCACAAGGGACGCGCACGCGCCTGAAGCGGGGCGACGCGCAGCACCAGGAACTCCCTTAGGAGCATGGCCCCGGTAACTTTTGCCGCCTTTCGTGTTGCCAGGCTTCAGGTCCGCCTGCATCTGCGCCAACACCGACAATGCCCGCTCGTCGGCAAGCTCTGCGTGGAGCCACCCCTTGTTGGACTGGGGCGCCTCCGTCGGCAGTACCAGGCGCGGATGGGCACGCTTAGCGTCCATCATGACCCATTTGGCCCGGATGTTGTCGGCCCTCTTCCATGTGCTCGAGATTGAGTCGGCTTTGCCGGACGCGACGAAATTGGCGCACCCAGAGACATGTCCGTCACTGACACGAAGGAGGAAGAAGTGGCGTAGGAGCGCCACGGACGGCATCACGCCCAGATACGCCTCGCAGTAGTAGGCAAAGATGGATAGGAGGAGGACAGAGCTGGGATGGAGGTGCAGCGCTTGCAGCCCGTAATGGTCGAGGACCTCATAAAAGAAATCAGAGAAGGGAGGAACCAACCCGACGGCGACACTGCTCGAGAAAAAGGGAAAGAAGGTGCTCCCCTCAGGCTCCAGCATGTCGGAGGCAAGCCGGAGCTCTGTCTTCCCCCATTCGTTGCTCTCCCTCGCCGTTAGTAGGCGCGTGGAAGCGAGGCTCTTTTCTGTGACGGTGGGCGCTTCGAGAGCCGGTTCGCACCAAGCCGACGCCGAGGAGGACTGGACCCTGCGCGGCGTCATCTGTCACGGGTGCAGAGCAAGATCGGAGCAGATCTGGAGGTATCGGTGGCGGGGAGCAAGAAAGGGGATCTAGAGCAAGGCGAGGAAGAACCAATGAAGGCAAGCGCTGTCTGCGCCAGCCTTTTGTTAAGTTGAGCAGTTGCCGAGGCAGCGTGGGGAAGCGGAGACGCCCATGTCCAATCAACCGCCACGCGTCAGCCGAGGCCGCAGGCTTTTTGGGGCCCGCGGCGCTCCGTACTAGACCCTTGGCTTCGCCGCGAAGCCAAGCCCGAGCGCACCTAGGGCCCGGGGTCTACTATCGGCGTTCTGGGAACGAGAGTCCCCTGACTTGCCTGCCTGCGGCCCACGGCGTGGCTATCAACAAGGCATCCAAGACCCTCGCGAGGGGCCAAGCCTCGCGAGGCGGACGACGAAAGACCTCCTCAGGAGCGGCCCTCTAGGTGGGCTCACGAGGAGCGGAGATATCAAGGCGGGGCAAACCTCGCGAGGTTCTCGTGATGTGAGCCATGACGATCGAGACCAGGTGGGCGCCAGACGGGCGCCAGCGCTCGCAGCATCCTGGTTTCCTCTTTGGTGCTAAGGAGGCAAGCGCAGGCGAGGAGTACTGAGGCATCAGGCAATGGTTGCCATATCGGTGCAACGAGACCAAGACGGGAAGGACGGCAAGACGGAGGTCATCATGGAGCCCAAGACGGCATCACCACCAGAGCCTTTTGCAGGCGAAGACCGCTTTTGTCAGGATAGCTTGTACTCGCTGTCCCCTTTCAAATTCGCCCACCGTTGTTGGCTCCCTTCCCGCTCAATATTTGGGGAGAGGACCAGGGCCTATATTAGTAGAGCTAGCCACCATAGTAGGGGCATCGGAGCGATCGCCACAAGTCCATAGAGCACAAGAACCCCTCAACCTC
This sequence comes from Aegilops tauschii subsp. strangulata, assembly GCF_002575655.3. NCBI lineage: Eukaryota > Viridiplantae > Streptophyta > Magnoliopsida > Poales > Poaceae > Aegilops > Aegilops tauschii. The sequence continues at coordinate 319,996,651 of NC_053041.3, forward strand.
AGGAGGCTGTTCTTCCCCTTGTACTGTTCATCATCAGCCCACGAGGCAATCCACCACCACACATTGGAGTAGGGTATTACACCACAATGGTGGCCTGAACCAGTATAAATCCCGTGTCCTTCTGTGTGGCAAGTTCGTCGAGTTCGTCCGTGAGATCTTAGCGAGCTAGGGCCTGGATCGGTAGGAGGGAAAGAACTTCGCGCGCACCCTAGAGTTTGAACGTTAAGGGTTTTGCCAGAACCCAACATCCGACAACCGCTGCCTTCATTCTCTTATGTCAAACTGAGTGTGCGCCTTCGCGAAACCGTAAATCTGGCAGCAAGTTCCCATCGTGGCTTACCTTAATCGGGGCGGGTCACGAACCGAAGCGTGAGGTCATGAGCTTTTGGGACTCCTAGAGAGCCCGTCAATCCACCCGAGGGGGCCTTGTGAGAGGCGAGCACCATCTGTGGCGTTAGCGTGCGCGCGCGGCACACGTGTGCCTCGCCCAATCCAGCTCGCGAGGGGCTCGTGAGTGGAAGGCGCGGTGCGTGAGTCCAAAATAAGGCGAGAACCAGATAACGAGAAATCTCTCCGAACGAGAAAAGGCACCCCCGAGCGTGCATCAATGAAAACTCAACTTCAACTTAAATCCAAATCCAAAGGGCAAGGCTACAGAAAAGGGATTCAAAGCAAATGGTCGCGTCCGACACCTAGTCTAGTCTTCTTGTCTTCATTTCTTCTCACCAGCGCGGAGCTAAGTGCTGCCACTAGGCGTGGGAGGGAGCCCCCGAGACCCGAGGGCGGCTCTCCGGAGACTCCGGGGCGTGTACAGCCCCACTCATTATTACGTGAGAGTTTCATGGGTGCCGATCTTCACAGGCATTGGGCCTTCTTCACAGGTACCGGCCTTGCTTCATATCGCCAGACGAGGGCCCCGCCTTGCGCCACCCTCGACCACCTTTGAGCCGACCGGCATCCAGGACGACACAAAGGGGGGAAATGGGACGCCAGCGGCGCCCTCGGCTACCATGGGTCCTCTGCCGGGGGAAGGCTCGCCGGCACCTCCCCGGCAGAGGACCTACCTCCGGGTGACGCCTGGCTTTGCGCGCCGTGGGGAGGGGCCTTGCTCCTAGCTCCCTCCGTGCAGCCCCCAGCGTGCTTCCCCTAGCGGAAGGGGGCCGCTGCACCGGGGTCGTCGGCCGACGTTGTGACCTGATTCACTTGCAGCCCACGTTTAGCGTAAGCCTGCTCTTGAGAGATTAGCGGTACCCTGTAGTTGTTGTTGCAGGCGCGGTCGTCGTGGTTCCCCGTCGGCTCCTGGAAGGCCTCAGCTTCTAGCACCTCTTCTTCCCAGCCTTTTCCGAGGAACGAGCCAGGGTCGTCTACCGGCGTGTACTCTTGGTCCATCATGCGGGGCACATAGGCTTTCGGGGCTGTTACCCCGAACACCTCGCTGTAGTGCCCCACACTCCACGTTGCCTGGCCCAGCGCGGTGTCCTGAGGATGATAGCGCGACATCTCGTTGGGACCATGGGAGGCGACGCTCGTGCTCATGCTTGTCGGGGGCGGCGCGGGGGCGGGGGGGGGGCCCTGGCGCCACCGGCCGTGCTGGTGTCGACGAAGCCCCCAGGCACACCTGAGGGCGCGTGGTTGCAGCGAGGCCCGCCGTGAGATCTTGTAGTGGCTGAGAAGGAAGCAGATAGCAGAAGGGCGACGCTCCCGACGCCGCCGCATCCAGAAGCTCAGCGACGTGTTACAGCAGTGCATCCAGGCCACTCTCCATGAGCCGGCACCGCAACAACTCCCGCGCCACCGTGAGCGCCGCCAACATGTTCGCCTGCTCCCGCCGTGTGTGTGGCGTCATTGCTGCGGCGTGGCTTGCGGCCCTTGCAGCGGCTCGCGCTTGTCGTGGAGTGAGGGTGGCCGGCGCCCCGCCACACCGCCCGCGCCCTGCAACGTTAGGCGGCGCTCAGGCCGCCTGGAGCGCGGGGTTGCGGTCTTCATGGGCAGGTGGCGCCGCCCGGGCTGGCCAGGCTGCCCAGCGGTCGGAGTCGACCCTCAGGTCGCCGGACATCGGGGCCACGGAGCGTCGGCGGGTCGATTGGCGGGGAAGAGGCTCCGGCGCACCCCTACCTGGCGCGCCAAATGTCGGATCACGGGTTCCGGCAAAACCCTCAAGGTTCGAACACTGGGGTGCGAGCGAAGATTTCCTCCCTACCGATCCACGCCCTAGCTCGCTAAGATCTCGCGGACGAACTCGATGAACTCACAGCACAACGGACACAAGATTTATACTGTTTTGGGCCACCGTTGCGGTGTAATACCCTACTCCAGTGTGGTGGTGGTGGATTGCCTCTTGAGCTGATGGTGAACAGTACAAGGGGAAGAACAGCCTCCTGAGGTTGAGGTGTTATTGTGCTTGACGAACTTGTGTGGGTGAGATGCCTCTCCATCCGTTATCCCCTACGGTGGTGGCTAGCTCTACTTATATAGGCCCTGGTCCTCTCCCCAAATATTGAGCGGGAAGGGAGCCAACAACGGCCAATTTGAAAGGGGACAGCTAGTACAGCGTATCTTGATAAAAGTGGTCTTCGCCTGCAAAAGGTTCTGGTGGTGACGCCGCATTGCGCTCCATGGTGACCTCCGTCTTGCCGTCCCGCTGGTCTTGGTCTCGTTGCACTGATATGGAAACTTTTGCTTGATGCCTCGGTACTCCGCGCCTGCGCTTGCTTCCTTAGCACCAAAGAGGAAACAAGGACACTGCGCGCGCTGGCGCCCGCCTAGCGCATGCCTGCTCTTGATCGTCATGGATCATGTCACGAGATCCTCACGAGGTTTGCCCTGCCTTGATTTCTCCGCTCCTCGCAAGACAGCCTGGTGAGGCCGCTCCTGAGGAGGTCTTGCGTCGTCCGCCCCGCGAGGCTTGGCCCCTCGCGAGGGTCTTGAATGTCTCATTGATGAAGATGGGCCGTACGGGCCTGCTAGCATAGCCACGCCGTGGGCCGCAGGCAGGCAAGTCTGGGGACCCCCGTTCCCAGAACACCGACAGAGAAGGTATCAAGCGGATGAGAAAAGCTCAATCTCTCAAATGAGATAATCCTTTGCTAACCCTAAAAAGAGGGAGGAAGAGGAGTATATATAGGCCGCGTTCGGTTTCCCTCTGCTCCATGGCTCTGCTCCCGGAGCGGTAGTTAAAATACTTGGAGCCATCAAACAGCTGCTCTGTAGATTCTAGAATTTGAAGGAGTTGGTGGACTACCGAACGCGCCCATAGTCTAGGGTCACGAAAGGGTACATGGGCTTCGGCCCAACAGGCAGTCAACACACAGGCGTCGGACGTCCCACAGTTACCGGTCGTCTGGTGTCTCGGTGGGGCTCGGACGTCCGGTAAGTGTCGGATTTCCGATGTTTCGGCTTTGATCCGGCGGCTTCGGAATTCTGGTGGGCGTTGGTCGTCCGGTGGTCTCCATACTTCTGATGTTTTGGTTCTGTGATGGTGGTGCCAGTCGTTCGGAAGGGCTCAGTACTCCGGGGGCTGGAGCGTGTCGGACGTCCGGTCGGTGTCGGTCTTCCGGCTGCTGGAGCGTGCGCAGGTCTGGGACTTGGCTGGCTGGACCAAGCTCCCAGGCATCGGACGTCCGACGAGTATCGGTCGTTCGGTGGCTGTAGATTCTTGGTAGCTCTTCCTCTTGGTCCTTGTACTTGGTTCCCTCGCCGTCTTCTCCGTTGGGTGTAGTTGTCCCGTTGCTTTCCTCCAAGTACCTGATCACACATAGGGTTTCTGGTTGAGATAGTAGCCATGTCTCATATGTGGAAAGTCGTAGTTCGGAGAGGAGCGAGTTCACCTTATCTTCGATAGCCTTTGCTCGAGCTCTTGTCATTGGTCCAAGTGGTGTCGTGGGAGACATAGGTAGGTCCATGGGGATGACTAAAGGATGCTTCGCATCATTCTCTGGTCATTTATTAGCGTAATGACCTACATCATTGCACCTGTAACAAGTGATATGACTGAGGTCCTTCTCTGCATAAATTGGGTTGTTGTGGGGATGCCTTCATTTTCTCTTCTTGGGTTTCTCCATAATTATCAGAGCTTCTATTTCCTGGGGGTGAAACTTCACTTCTACTGTTGGGAAATCTCCCAGATATTCTTCTCTTTCCTTTGTTCAATACCATGAAAAATGTCCTTCTTCTCCACATGAATAGCAGGCATGAGCATAAAATCTATTTAGGCCTTCTCCATCAGGGTCTTCAATAACTTCATCCATCATGGATTCTTCCAAACTTTCCCTGAGGGCTTCTTTCTATTGCTTGATAATTTCTTGTACTTTGGGGTAAAAGTGACACTGGGTCGGTTTGTGCGTAGTTCCTTTACACAGGAAACAAGTCACCTGCCTAGTTGGGCATTCTTCCTCTGGGTGATTTTCCTCACAATAAGGGCATCCATCCTTGTGTTCTTCATTGGTGTGTCCTATTTCTCTGCAAACCTTGCAGGCACAAGGTTTCTTCTTCGGGTTATCATAGTGCTTCCGGATAAGACGGGGTCTCAACAGAGTCTTCTTGAATTCCTCCCAAGTTTTTGCTTCGTTGCATCCTTGTATGGCTTGATGCATTTTCCACCAGGTTGCAGCACTCTCGGTAAAATACTAAAGTGCATTTGACCCTCATAATTCCTTGCAATCAAATTTTTCCTGAAGTGATCCTCCATGTTTTTAAGCCATAGCTCTGCCTCCAACTGAGTCATTGGTCCAGAGAATACCAGTCCGTCTTCCTTCATCGTCTATGGGGTCCAAATGTTTTGGGATGAGATACAAGAGAAGAATGGAGGGATATATACACACAATACAAATAATATTTTTGAAGAAACGGGTTTTATTTTGTGGCTGTCAAAAAAACATCCAACAAATGATAGCTCGCAAATCGTCGCATCTAACGTAAGTATATAACAGGGGTTTGGTATTCTAAAGGTCAAATAATTCATCAGATTCTTCAAGTCTTCAACTGTTGTAGCTTCAACACTTCTGATGCATGGTGAAATCCTCTTTACTCTAAAGTGGCCATCAGTTGTCCGATATCTTGTCCTTCTTGGAGCGGCTTCAGTTGATCCTCCGTGTGTTCAAAAGGGAACAGGGTGTATTCTAACTATTCGAGGTAAGAGGGACCATTTGATAAAATCAGAAAAGATGAGAAGTAAGGATCTTTTTGAAAATAAACTTTTAGAGATATCCTGTCCTAGGGGCTTTCTAGTTTCTAGGGTCACGTCCTACAGTGAACATGTGCTCTGATACCATTTCTGTAACGACCTGACGTCAAACGGTCAAGCCTCTGTGTACCCTGGATCAGTATGTTGGCACACACAGTACATCAATGTATATATCAAAGTGCAATCACATGTATAAATAACATAAAACTGATATATACCTTATAAGTCTCAGCGGAAACCAACAATCGGGTGTGGGGTCCCATCAACACCATCGGCAGGTTGAGTGTAGACTACAACCCTACGACGAAACTCACTCGTTGTAGAAAAAATCCTGCAACATGATATGTTGCAGCCGTGTAGGTTACTACATTGAATGTACCGGCAAGATCACAACAAGAGAAAGCAGATGATAAAACTATTCTATATGCAATATGGCTTTGTGGCTTTGTGTCTAAGTTTTGTTTTGCGTAAAAGCTGGTTTTATTTTCCCTACAACAAAGGAATATCAGGAGTCTTCACTATAGAGTTTTCTGCCATGACATGGTTCCACCAACCAATGTTTCATAGCCCAAATCATCATAAGTTGCCCACAATTAAGTTATCAGTCTGGTGTTGAGAGTTCCGAGATAGATCCAAGTCCAGAGGCTCAATTTGTCCGTAACCGGGGACGCGGCTAATCGATTAGGTTTTAACCCTCCGCAGAGGTTTGTACGCTATACTCACAAGATCCCTCCCATTTCGTCCCCGCACTTCAGAGTGTTTGAGAACATGACGATCAAAACATGGTCTACCGAAGAGTTCCTCTGACCACTGTTCGATGCCCATCCAATCCTACCATAGTTCTACATCTGCTAGCACCGTCCCAGCTAGAGTCAGCACTAGGGTCAACCAAGCCAGAGCCCACAGTGACTTGCAGTTGCACAGGTAAGCTTCCAGGCATGAAGTATTCTTCCGTATCTTTGAGACTGGCTGGAGCCTTCCGCATGATATCATGACACTTCTCCAGAATCACGAAGTACTGGGCGCACCATGTACCCTTCTTAACCATTCTCCACCCAGAGGTATATTGAATTCTTGTCGTGAGTCTAGAAGTCTTGAGGCCTTGAAGATGCAGTCCTTGCAGATGCCTCATGGCGTTGTCGTCATTGACGTAGAGTCCTCCTTCTTCACACCACTCCCGAGCACTCATCAACTACAAGAAGTCAATATCACTACTGGAGGGATTATGAATGGTGACACTAGATGGAATAAAAACATAGGTATGAATATCATGGTCAAAATGAACTTGCCTAATAAGTTGATGAAGATAATAACACTCTCAGAATAATGACTTGCTAGAACTATTCGTCACTCCGTTGAAAATCTATATTAACAGACCTAGCATTCATATAAGGAAACATCCTATCAAACAATTCTAGCACTCAAAATAACAATAAAAAAGGAATTGAATAATAAAACTCAATCGCAATTCAAAGAAACTACAAAGAAAAACTACTAAGGAAAGTCTAAGACTTTACTACAAACAATAAAAATAGTTTTTTTGCCCTACATAAAACCTAACAACAAAATAAAGCTCTAAACTAATAAACTAACAAGAAAGAAAATAGAGTTTTTTTTTAAATAAGAGAAAAAATTTCATAAACTTTTAGTAGCAAATAGAAACAAATAAAAAGCTTTTTATAAAACTCTAACCATAACCTCTACAAGTTTTCATACAAAACTAAAGAAAATATTTTTCTAGAACAAAATTGTCTACTGTTAAATAAAAGAAACAAAACTAAATTTGTCAGAAATACAAAATGGTTTGTAGTTAAAAACAAATAAATACTAAGGGAAAAGAAAATAACACTAAACTATGTAAAACAGTACTGTTTCACCTAAAATACTAATTGAAAATAAAGAAAAACTAATTTGCAAAAGCCAACTATTTAGACAAATATGAAGTGATCACTAGCAAAAAGAATTAATTAAAAATCTATTCTTAAATAAAAGTTATTAACAATCTAGTGTTTGTAAGAAATATGTTTGTATACGAAATTTGGAAAATTCAAAAATAATTTTCGTTGCCTTCTCTGGATAGATGGGATTTTTGTGAAAGTGTAGGAAAAAGAATCATCAACATCGGAGTTGTAGATCTAAAGATATAAAAAAACAATACCGAATCTAAAACTAAAAACAGAAATGAAAAAAAAGATCGTGCGCTAGCTACGTGGCGGGCTGTAGCTGGGCCTACGGGGTGTGTGTTCTGTAACTAAGCTACGCTCGGTCGTATTATAACTGAACCGCTAACACACGTACAAATAAAAGAAACCGGCGTACCGGTTCGATCTAACCAAAGAAAAATCAATCTACCAAACCAAACCGATCTACTAAACCAAACGGGTTTCTTTTCTAACTGAAGCCAAACGAACAGGGTTGTAGCCTACAGAGAAGAACGTACGTTCTGGTGGCTCTCGGGCGTGGTGGCGGCGGCAACTCCGGCGGTCATGGGCGGCGATGGAGGTGTCTGGAGGATGTAGCGGAGAGTGACTCATCTAGTGCTGAAGTCGGAGAGGGTCGGTGATGACGAACGACGATGGAACAAAGTGATGAAGCTCGGTGCTCCGGCGAAGATGGCGAGGTTGGTCCGGCTTCTGTAGATGTAGAGGGGATGCAAAACCTTGTCGAAACGAAACTAGGGATCGAGAGTCATCAAAACACAAAAGAATAAGGCTTGGGATAGCTCACCGGCGTGGGAAAACGGCGATGAACTGCAGTGTCTTCGGCCAGATTGGAACGACGAGTACTAGCTATAGGGGTGAACTTGGCGAGGGGTTTCAAGGGGAACCGGTCGAGAGGGGTCGTGGCTATTTATAGGGCATGAGGCTTGGGCGAGAGATTGACTCGGGATAGGGTTTCCACAAAGATCAGACGCGGTGGCAGCGTTGTGTACGTATAGGTTTCTGTTCTGTACATATACGTGCGGAAGAGGAAGAAAAGGAGCGGGGCGCAGGCGCAGGGAAGAGAGATAATGAGAGAGAGAACGCGCGAGCGAAGGTAGTCGGGCGCTGGGGCGAGCGATCTCTATTATTTATTTATTTTTGCATGTGGGCGTGGCTGGTGACCTTGTGCGTAAGGCGCTCCAGCGCTGGGGGCGCTGGCCTCCTGGGGAGCCCCTTGTCGGTGTCGGTGTTCTGGGAACGGGGGTCCCCAGACTTGCCTGCCTGCGGCCTACGGCGTGGCTAAGCTAGCAGGCCGTATGGCCCATCTTCATCAACAAGGCATCCAAGACCCTCGCGAGGGGCCAAGCCTCGCGAGGCGGATGACGCAAGACCTCCTCAGGAGCGGTCCCTCTAGGCGGGCTCACGAGGAGCGGAGATATCAAGGCGGGGCAAACCTCGCGAGCTTCTCATGACGTGAGCCATGACGATCGAGACCAGGCGGGCGCCAGACGGGCGCCAGCGCGCGCAGCATCCTGGTTTCCTCTTTAGTGCTAAGGAGGCAAGCGCAGGCGAGGAGTGCTGAGGCATCAGGCAAAGGTTACCATATCGGTGCAATGAGACCAAGACCAGAAGGACGGCAAGACGGAGGTCATCGCGGAGCCCAAGACGGCGTCACCACCAGAGCCTTTTGCAGGCGAAGACCGCTTTTGTCAGGATAACTTTTACAAGCTATCCCCATTCAAATTCGACCTCCGTTGTTGGCTCCCTTCCCGCTCAATATTTGGGGAGAGGACCAGGGCCTATATAAGTAGAGCTAGCCACCACAGTAGGGGCATCGGATCGAGGCCCACGCTAGTTCACCAAGCACAAGAACACCTCAACCTCAGGATCGAGACCCACGCTAGTTCACCAAGCACAAGAACACCTCAACCTCAGGAGGCTGTTCTTCCCCTTGTACTGTTCATCATCAGCCCACGAGGCAGTCCACCACCACACACTGGAGTAGGGTATTACACCACAATGGTGGCCTGAACTAGTATAAATCCCGTGTCCTTCTGTGTTGCGAGTTCATCGAGTTCGTCCGCGAGATCTTAGCGAGCTAGGGCTTGGATCAGTAGGAGGGAAAGCACTTCGCGCGCACCCCAGAGTTCGAACCTTAAGGGTTTTGCCGGAACCCAACATCTGACATTTGGCGCACCAGGTAGGGGTGCACCGGAGCTTCCTCTCTGCCAATCAGCTTGCCGATGCTCCATAGCCACGATGTCCGGCGATCCAAGGGCAGACTCCGACCGCTGGCCAGCCTGGCCAGCCCGGGCGGTGACACCTACCCATGAGGACCTCGACCCTGCGCTCCGGGCGGCACGAGCGCCGCCAAACGCTGCGGGGCGCGGGCGGCGCGGCCAGACATCGTCCACCCTCACTCCACGGCAAGCGCGAGCCGCTGCAAGGGCAGCAAGCCATGCCGCAGTGACGGCGCCGCCCTCACGCTGGGAATAGGCGAATATGCGGGCAGCACTCACGGTGGCGAGAGAGCTGATGCGGTGCCGGCTGATGGAGAGCGGCCGGGACGCACCGCTGGATCGCGTCGCCGAGCTGCTGGACGCAGCGCCATCGGGAGCCCCGCCCTTCTGCTATCGGCTCCATTCTCAGGCCGTCACGGGGTCTCATGGCGGACCTCGCCGCAATCACGCGCCGTCAGGCGTGCACGGGGGCTCGGTCAACACCAGCGCGGCCGGCGGCGCCGGGGGCTCCGCCGCCCCCATACCACCCGCGACAAGCACGGGCGCAAACGTCGCCCCCCATGGTCTCAGCGAGATGCCGTGCTACTATCCTCAGGACACCACGCTGGGTCGTGCCACATGGAGTGTGGGGCATTACGGCGAGGTATTCGGGATAACAGCCCCGGAAACCTACGTGCCCCGCATGATGGACCAGGAGTACGCACCGGAGGACGACCCCGGCTCGTTCCTTAGAGAAGATTGGGAAGAAGGGGCGCTAGGAGTGGAAGCCTTCCAGGAACCGACGGAGGGCCGCAACGACCACACCAGCAACAACGACTACAGGGTACCGCTAACCTCTCAGGAGCATGCTTACACTAACCATGGGTTTCCAGTGAACCAGGTCACAACCTCGGCGAACCGCCCTGGCGCGGCGACATCTCTCTCGCCAGGGGAAGCTCGTTGGGGGTTGCGTGGGGGGAGCCAGGAGCAGGGCCCCTCCCCATGTCACGCGAAGCCGGGTGACACCCGGAGGTAGGCTCCCTGCCGGGGAGGCCTCGACGAACCTTCCCCTGGCAGTGGACCTGTGGTCGCCGAGGGCGCCGCTGGCGCCCCCCTTTCCCCCCTTTGTGTCGTCCAGGTTGCCGGTCGGCTCAAAGGTGGTCGAGGGTGGCGGAAGGCGGGGCCCTCATCTGGCGATATGAAGCAAGGCCGGTACCTGTGAAGAAGGCCTAGTGCATGTGAAGCTCGCCGCCCGTGACACTCTCACGTAATAATGAGTTGGGGCTGTAGACGCCCCGGAGTCTCAGGGGTGCCGGCCTCAGGCCCTGGGGCTCCCTCCCACGCCTAGTGGCAGCACTTAGCTCCACGCTGGTGAGAAGACTTGAAGACCAGAAGACTAGAATAGGCGCCGGACCCGGCCTTTCATTTTGGATCTTCTTTTTCTGTGGCCTTGCTTTCTAGATCTGGATTTAAGTTGAAATCAAAGTTTCTATCGATGCACGTGGGGGAAGCCTTTTCTCGTTCAAGCAATTTCTTGCTTTCTGGATTTCGTTCTGCCTGGGACTCATGTCCGTCACCTTCCCCTCACGAGCCCCTCGCGAGCGGGACTGCGCGAAGCACACGTGTACCGAGCGCGCGTTAACGCAACAATTGGTGCTTGCCTCTTAAGGGGCCCCTCCTGACGGGTCGACAAGCTGTGCGGGATTCTCAGAAACTCGTCGCCTCGTGACCCAGCTCGAGGCTGGCACTGACTAAGGTAACCCACGACGGGAAACTCACCCCCGGACTTACAAGTTCGCAAGGGCAGATACTCAATACCGCATACGAAAGTAAAAGCTGCAACTTGCTTACATGAGGGGCTCCCCCTCTCAAAATGCTCTTACAAGTTTTCCAAGGGCCGCGCCCGAGTCTTTGCGTACAGGATACAACGGCAGGAGAACATGGGATCAGCCAGATACGTCGCTCGCTGCATCGCCCTCGGACGCGTCACTTGCATCATCTTCGCCTTCGCCGGCACCGTCGTTGCCTTCGGCGGCGCCTTCATCGCCATTGTCAACCACGTCGCCTTCGTCTACGACGACCTCCACCGCGTCGTCGTCAGAAGCAAAGGCTCTGACCAGCGCATCCACGTTGTCCTCCACCCACCGCGCCAGGTCACCCCGAACGGCCTGCGGCACGGGGGCAATGGCGGCGTCGAAGTCGAAGTCAGGAAATGTGTTCCTGAGGTGGCTAAAGACGCGAGAGAACGCGCGCCCGAGTAGGCCCCGGCTTCTCTCTTCCACGAGCCGGCGAGCCCTGTCAGACCGGGCCTCCAGGAACGTCACCACTTCAGTGAAGAAGGTCAGATGGCTGGCATAGTCACTCGAGCGGGGGTGCGGAGCATTCTCGTCGCAGATGTGGTCCTGGGCGGTATTAGCCCTGTTCCGGAGGTCCTGAAGCATGGGGGCGTGCTCGCGCTCCAGCGTTCGCCGTTGGAGCACTTCCTCCCGGTTTTGCCGCACGACGGCCTCGGCATCATCAACCCGCTTCCGAAGGGAAAGCAGCTCGTCGCGAGCAGAGGCCAAGTCCGCCTGCGCGAGACCAAGACGGTGGTCGTGGCCTCCCCACGCCTCTCCGCCTCATCCAACCTGGGCCTGAGGGCAGCGGCCCTGCCCGCATCCTCCATCCCTGCGAGCATCAGCTTCAAGTCATACCTGCTTCCCAGATCTGCCTGAACCTCGGCGACCCTGCGGTCGACTTCTTCCTGTACCTTGGCCTCCCGAACCTCAACGGCATCTTTTGCTTGAGCAACTTGATGCTCCCTCGTCTCCAGGCGCTCGAGCTCAAGGCTGCATTCCACGGCTTCTAAGGCCAGCGCCTCCTCACGCTTCCGGACGTCCCCCTCCTCGGTAGGCGTCCCCCACAGCGACGCAAGGGTGGCTCTGCGCGCCTCCACCTACTGCTCGAGGGATGCACTCTAGGCCTGGAGCTCCCACGCGCGCTTCTCCGCAGCCTCGCGACAACGGTCAGCCTCGCGAGGCTCCTCCAAAGCTTGGGAGCGAGCCTCACGGGAAACCTTTAGGGATGCCTCGTCCTTCGCGTTCTCAAGATCATGCTGGTAACGGCCAAGGTATATAGCTACCTTCAGCTTGCGCTGTTCCTCCACCAGCCGAAGACCCTCCGCCTCGAGGCGCGAGTCAACACTCGTGAGCTCTTCGCCAAGTTGGCTCATTGCACCCATTGCCTCCTGGAAGAGATCATGATGAACTATGGTTCGCCCGCGCTCGAGCTTGAATGCACGGCTCGCCTCGTCCTCCACCTCGAGAGCCGCGGGCGGGGCACCAAGCGGCACACCACCTCTCGACAGGGGGCTGGGGGCGGGTGCTGCACCTGGCGTCAACCGGCCCTCGCGAGGAGTCCAAGCCCACCAAGGCTTGCTGCTTGAAGAGGGGCCGAGGATCAAAGCCAACCAGCTACTACCCATGACCAGAGGAGGGGTCCTGGGCACGCCCGACAAGCTCCACGCTAGGCCATGGGGGAGGGGCGATGAAGTCGCTGGCTCAGCGCGCCACGAAGGCAGGAGCGCTCCTTCAACCAACCACGCTCCAGGGGCGGCAAGCGGACCCGGAACGATCGAGGCCGATGGGGGAGTTGAGGAAGGGGGAAGCCGTCTCTCAGGAGACATGGCAACCTCGATGGAAGGAGCCCTGGAAGACCGACGTCAGGATAAGAAAACAACATGCAAGAAGCCATAACGGTAAGGTACTTACGCGTCGATGGCGATGTACTTTCGTCGCTTTAGCGGCCCGAAGATCTTGTTGCCGCTCGGGGATCTTTTCCTCTTGCGGAGCTCCTCGAAGTCCACGCAAAGTCGACCGAAGCGCTGGACGTGACGGCCGGTGCGAGGCGGGGCCAAAGAAGAGTTTGGAGAGAAAACTTTAGAGGTGCCTGGCTGTGGCGAACAGTCGGGCGACGTCTCGTTATGACCTCCCGAGGCTTCGGGGGCTTTGACCTCAGGAACTACATGCTGCGTCGCCTTAGTGACCGACGCCTCAGGGGAGGGGTCGTGAGCTCCCGAGGACGACGCTCCCGGATCTCCGCGCGACATGTGCTCTTCAGCGCTGGGGCCGTCGGCCTCCGTTGGAGCTCGCCCTCCTTCACCCTTGCTCGGGGCGAGCTCGGCACCGGTGACAAGGAGCGGGACCACGTCGACAGGATTCTCGTGGGGCCCCACCAGGCCGATCGGGCGCAGGCCCCATTCATCAAAGGAGGGCATGCTCGCGGCAAACTCATCCTTGTTCTCACAACGGTACAACAAACAGCTCTTCCTGGGCATGTCGTCCGGCAGAGAGGTTCCCATCAGGACCATAAGCACTGTCTCCCGGGTCGTAAGAGGGAGCCCTTCCTCTTGAAACCTCATGTGATCCTGACTGCTGAGCAAGGCCCACATCGGGCGGGAATGGCGCTGGAGCGGAGCGACTCGGTGCTTGAGGAACTCCTTCACCACCATAGGCGCAGTCACACCGCGGTCCTTCAACCTCCTCAGCCTGGCCCAGACGAGAGCAAGGCGGGGGCTCGTGAGCTTCTGATGGCCCCAACCAGAGTTCGGGACAGCAGGCCCCACCGGGGCATGGAGCAGGGGGCTGAGCACACTGGCATCGACAAACACCCATCGTGTACGGAACTCGCTCGTGGATGAAGGAAGCTCGAAGTCGATCCCCGCGCCCGCCGTCGCGGCCACGGCATGGAAGCTCACACACCCCGAGCTCTGACGAGGATCAGCTAGATGCAATGAGAAGAAATGGCAGAGGAGGGCCACTGAGGGAGCGACGCCCACCATGGCTTCGCACAAGAAGGCGAAGACGGCAAGAAGGGTCACAGATTGAGGGTCGAGATGCAGCATGTGGATCTGCTAATGCTCGAGCACCGCGTTGAAGAAGGCGGAGAAGGGAGGAATCAGGCCCGCCCAGAGGGCACCTATGAAGATTGGGACTTCAGTGGCTGCCCGGGCCATGCGAGTATGAGACGCGGGCCAAGCCATCGTCTCTCCCCACTCATTGAAGCTAGAGGCGAGCATTGGACACACCTTGTCCATGGCCTCATCGTTGAGCACCCAGGATCGGCCGAGCGCCGGCTCAACGGCTGGAGGCGCACTTGGCGAAGGCAGGGGTTTCTTCCCCTTGTCTACTTGTCCTGGCGCCATAGCAGTGGAGCTGGCAAGAGGCAGGTCATATCAGAGAAGAGAAGCAGAGCCTCGAGGAAGCAGAGAGGTTAGGGAAGCAAGGTGCAGGCGGCGGAGGAATAACTGTGTAGACCGCAGGGGCCGCATAGCCAGGCGGATTCACAGGCAGCATGGGGAAGCGGAGACGCCCACGTCCAATCAACCGCCACGCGTCAGCCGAGGCCGCAGGCTTTTGGGGCCCGCGGCGCTCCATACTTGACCCTTGGCTTCGCCGCGAAGCCAAGCCCGAGCGCACGTTGGGCCCGGGGGCTACTGTCGGTGTTCTGGGAACGGGGGTCCCTAGACTTGCCTGCCTGCGGCCCACGACGTGGCTAAGCTAGCGGGCCGTACGGCCCATCTTCATCAACAAGGCATCCAAGACCCTCGCGAGGGGCCAAGCCTCGTGAGGCGGATGACGCAAGACCTCCTCAGGAGCGGCCCCTCTAGGCGGGCTCAGGAGGAGCGGAGATATCAAGGCGGGGCGAACCTCGCGAGGTTCTCGTGACGTGAGCCATGACGATCGAGACTAGGCGGGCGCCAGACGGGCGCCAGCGCGCGCAGCGTCCTGGTTTCCTCTTTGCCGCTAAGGAGGCAAGCGCAAGCGAGGAGTACCGAGGCATCAGGCAAAGGTTGCCATATCGGTGCAATGAGACCAAGACCAGAAGGACGGCAAGACGGTGGTCATCGTGGACCCAAGATGGCGTCACCACCAGAGCCTTTTGCAGGCGAAGACCGCTTTTGTCAGGATAACTTGTACTAGCTATCCCCTTTCAAATTCGCCCGCCATTGTTGGTTCCCTTCCTGCTTAATAATTGGGGAGAGGACCAGGGCCTATATAAGTAGAGCTAGCCACCATAGTAGGGGCATCGGATCGAGACCCACGCTAGTTCACCAAGCACAAGAACACCTCAACCTCAGGAGGCTGTTCTTCCCCTTGTACTGTTCATCATCAGCCCACGAGGCAATCCACCACCACACACTAGAGTAGGGTATTACACCACATTGGTGGCCTGAACCAGTATAATCCCGTGTCCTTCTGTGTTGCGAGTTCGTCGAGTTCGTCTGCGAGATCTTAGCGAGCTAGGGCATGGATCGGTAGGAGGGAAAGAACTCCGCGCGCACCCCAGAGTTCGAACCTTAAGGGTTTTGCCGGAACCCAACATCCGACAGTCGGCGCCTTCATCGCCGATTAGACAACCTGGCGCCTGCACATTTCTTGATTGGGCTGGTTCGAATCTGGCCCATTACCTGCTAACAAAGGAAAAAGTGAAAAATAACCAGTGGGAGAGCTGGGGTTCGAATTCACTATCTCACGTCTACAAAACGAACGCGACAACCACTAGACTTACCTCGTATTGGTGTCCAATAACAGAAAACAGTTATAGTTATTGCTTTTAATAAAATGTTAACTCAAATATAAAACTACTTGAAAAGTTCATTGGTTTTGAAAAAGTTCACAAAAAATGAAAAAAAGTTCATAGATTTTCAGAAAGGTTTACAATTTTTTTTAAAGTTCATCTAATTTGAAAGAAGTTCATCAAAATTTGTAAAGAAGATCATCTAAATTTGAAAAAAGTTCATTGAATTTGAAGAAGTTCATCAAATTTTTGAAAAAAGTTCACCAAATTTGAAAAAAGTTCATAGAATTTGAAATAAAGTTCATCGAATTTGCAAATTCAACCATTTTTTTAGAAATCAAAATTTGAAAAAAGTTCACCGATTTTGAAGAAATGTTCATGGATATGAGGGAAAGTTCATGGATTTCGTAAAAAAGCTTCATCGATTTTGAAGAAAAAAGTTCATGATTGTTTTAAGAATCCACGCATTCAAAAAAGAGAAAAAGGGAATAGCAAGGACAAAAATGAAAAACCGAATGCAAACGCCCAAGAAGGAAAAAAACACGATGGAAGGAAGAAATAACAAGGTTAAAATGAATGTTTTTCACAACGTGTTTGGATGGCTGAATGGCTAGTGTCGTTCTCTTTGAACACAGAGGTCGCTGTTCGAAGACAACCGCTGCACCGCTTTTTGCGAGTTTGCGGAAATAATTGGGCCGGCCCAGCTTGGGGCGCTGCAGGCGCCCGTTTTGCAAAAATACACAGTAATGGGCGCCTGCAGCGCCAAATAGGATTCACCGGCCTCCTGGCGCTGGCATGGCTGCCCGATGGTGCTAGGCCTGCCTGATGGGCGCGGTTCTTTTGTTTTGTTTTTTTAAACAACAAAAAATGACAAATAAACAAAATAAAGAAACATTTTATACATGCATATTATATATCAAAATTTTCAAAATAAAAATTCCTAAAAACGTGAGCATATTTTCATGGCCAAATAAAATAAAAAAACAATCATTTTTGCAATAACTCCAAAATGAAATACAATTTGAGTTTCGAATAAATTGTGAAACCTTGTCTCTGATTTTTTGGAGTGTCATATTCCTCCTCTCGTATTAATATTTTTTCAGAGAATTTTTGACAAGATTCAAACTTAAAATTAAATAGGGATTCCAATATAAAATTTTGGGAAAGTCCTTTTATTCCCTCTCATTCAACTTTGAAACAATTTCAAATTCACCCAATCATCCACAGAGCAATCAAACAAACAAACATAATTACATATTTAATATAACATTCCAAAATTTAGAATTTTGGGATATTACATGCTATGTTTTCTTCACAAGGTCAACCGACACCCTTCAGTAATTTCCTGGATCTGTGTGCCAAGAAATATTTCCAATCCCTAGCGGTGCTTCATAAAGAAACCAGACTCTACTATTTCAAAGACCCTGCGGTGGCGAAGGCGGCAGAAAGACTGGTACGTAATTAGCCTATATATACAACCACACTTTCCATCATATATATGTTTAGGACCACTTTCTAAATGATATTAGTTTGTTCATGCAGTCAAATTTTACCCAAAACACACCAAGCTCTGAAGAGTCGCCGAATGCCCCAAGGTGGTCATCCAACCAAATTCTCTATGGCCTCGATAGGAAGAGAGAGCCCACACGAGACCATAAGCTCAGCGTCGGCAGCAATTTCTGGGATGCCTACTATCCCCCCCCCCCCCCAAGAAAAGGATGACTAAGTCAGAAAAAGAAAGATGGGTCAAAGACAAAAAAGACCAGTTAGAATGCAAGGTTAAAGGAAGCCTTACCTGATTTTCTAGCAACGGTTCATAAGCATATTCAGTCGAACGGGTCGACAAATATACCAGAAATGGTGGATAGCTGCCGACCCTTGCTCCTACAAAGACCATCAGAAGCCCCTCGGTCATTAATATCATTCATGGTCATGGTGGGTCATCACATTCAATGGAGGAATGTGGCACCCCGGCTCAGAGCGACCGGTTTAACCTGCATTGCCAGCCCAGAGATCATGTCTTCTGGCAACACACAACATATTGGTACAGAAAACAACCGCTTTATTGATGCTAGCGGAACAGAGTTCATATTACAACAGTGGTCGAGGCCAAGCGGCACACTCGGTGCGGCGAAACAATATGTACATTATTTAGTGAACATAAAAGGGCCTCGACTCAAACAACTACGTGGCACCGGAATAACGTTGTAGTGGAAGCTCCATATCACAGGGACACTGATGTGGACACGATCTAGACTCGAACAGCGCTCGTTTCCAACGAGACTTTCCTGAAATCTGGCATGACACGCCAGGTCAGTACATTGAATGTACTTGCAAGCTCACAACAAGCATAATCATAATGACAAACAATATCATGATATTTAACCAATATTTAGTAATGCAACATTTTATGTCAACATGCTGTGATCAAGCCCGAACGTCCCTCAGGACAGCTTACCAACTGTGATCATCTCTGGACCACAAACACACCACCATAATGGTCTTTCTCAAGAACAACTCGTGATCCTTACGGCGATCACAACCACGACCATCATTTGGTCCCAAATACCTCGATGGCCTTTCTGCCATCCATTGACAATGCAAAGTTCATAGCTTAGTGTGCAATTTTTATTAAACGTTGACTCATGGTGGGACCTAGTACGAGGTGTCCGTGATCGTGGACTCGGCTATCGATAGATTATACACTCTGCAGAGGTAGCACACTGTACCCACACCATGGAACCCATGGCCTCGCATTCCCATTCGGCTGGACTAACGGCATTCCGACAAAACCTCTCCATTGCCACAGCACTCTCCCGGCCACTCCGACCCAAATCCCCAACGGGCTGGTCCTGGGTGGCCCCGTGTCTACCAAAGACACACCGACCACCGTCGTGGTCAAAACACTCCCACCCGGGGACTCGGTACCATAATCTCATCAAAGAGCACACAAGATTATGTGTGCTTACCGGGCCAGGGCAAGCACGACATAATCTTCCCTAGATGGAGGCACCGACCAGAGGCCGTGTCAATGGACCGAATCAAGGCCTCCCAGAAGGCAAATGTGGTTGCACTGGAAAGAAACTCGATTCAGCGGCACCATGACCCAGTCAACGGTATATTCAAGTTGAATTATATTCAGGATTAATCTTTAAACTAAAAATGACCGGTGTCATAGCATGCCATGAGATGCAAAACAACACATGCATCACATATTGATAAAAATGGCCGACGTCATCCATATGCACACCAAGCATAAACGTCAACAACTCATATTACTCTACTTGCTCAAAATTATTCACAACTTAACCAAAATATTTTTGCAACAAGTTCTATTAATTTCCTACGCAAGAAAGTAACTCCGATAAATCTTTCATATGCTTGACCAAAAGATAACAATATCACCACTCTTAATTTCTTTATCACTGAGTTGGGTTCAAACATTCTGTAACACAAATAATATGATTAAACAAGTATTTAACAGAATATTTTCTAACAAATTTTTATCAATTTAAGAATGGAAACACAAAGCTTTACATAATTACTAACATGCATAACAAAATTATTTCTAACATCACCTCAAATAAATTTTAACTTGCTTTACCCACTTAAACTAGTTTCAACTATTCTGTAAATCAAGCATAACAACTGACCAATACTTAACAGAATAAAAATAATTCAATAATTAGTTAAATGCATGGGGTAATCATTTCATTTAAGTGAGAAAATCACAAATATTGAAATGGCATCATAAAAATGTTGCTATGGCTTGCCGTAGTACAGATGAGGTTCACAAGCCTCTTGGTGATCCTCAAGACAAGCCTCACCTTCTGAAAATAATTTTAATCACAAAAAGAGAATATCAAGAACACTTCTGAAATTCACCAGAAATTCTAAACAGCTCAGAAAAATCTCATCTTTGGTGAGCTGTTAGATTTCCTTTCAAAGAACACAATGCAAAAAGAATCATCTCATTTGGACTTATGGTTAAAAAGTTAAAATTTTTTGAAGCTCTCTGGAATATAAATGAATTAGAATAAAAGAAACAGCAGGGGGGATGACGTCGAAGGCGTAAAGCCCAGGGGCGCCACCACTCGTACCACTTCATGCGTCTACTGAGTGGCTGACTAGCGGGCCCCGCTAGTCAGGTGGGGGAAGAGGGAGAGACAAACAGAGAGGGCCGTGGCTTCGCCGGAGCTCTCGCTGGCGACGAGGGCTCCTTGGCCCAAACGAGAGGGAGGGATGGAAAGAGGAGGTCGAGGCGCACCTGCCCGTACCCCGTAGCATGGCTAGGGGTGGTCGGACGGCGTCGGAATCTAGCTCGCGAGCGGAGGCAGAACGAGGAGGTCGTCGGAGTTGAGGAAGACGGCGAGCAGAGGCCGTTCCAGAGGCTCCAAGCGGGCAAGATGGCCTCACCGGAGAGAGGCGGAGGCCTTGGAGGGGTCGCCCAGGCCTGGGAGGGGCTGGAGCAACCGCGGTGACCAGAGTGGATTGCTGACGTGCTCGAGCTCGGGGACGGCGGCCCGAGGCCTGCCCGGCCGGGCTACGGCTTCCTACTCAATCGTGGGGTGTGTGTGAGTGCTGGATGGTGCTCGAGAAGGCTGGGGGTGGCTCTATTTATAGGCGAGCGGCGAGGGTGCTTCGGGCTCTGCCGGTGGACACCTATCCACGGCGCCCGGCGACGAGCGGCGTCAGTGAGAGGGGGAGAAGGCGACGGAGGTCACGCGGCCACTGTGGGCGAGCGGAGACGAGCACAGGATCAAGGGGGGTGACGACGAGCACAGTGTGCCCACACTGTTGGGCTGGCCGGACCTTGCCCGTGCTCGCTGCGGCGAGCTCCGGCATCGGCGAGTGCCAGGGTGGACTTAAGGACGTCGAGACGATGATGGTGGCGAGGTTTGGCATGGTTGGGCAGGCGGGGAAAGCAAGCACGCGCGAACAGAGCGTTCGGCGGCACCTAGAGCGCGTCGACACGCATGCCTGGCATCGTGGACACGTGTGGTCACCGCGCGAACTCTCTCCTCAAGCCAGCCTTTGTCCAAATATCATGTCTGGCATGTTGTTCATGGCAGTTTTGAAGTTCACCACAGTTTGGTTTGGATCCAGGTGCAGTAGAGAAGATTTTACAAGCCAGGTAAGTTTCTGGTTAGTAACTTTGTGATGTTACTGTGGTCAAATGGCTGGGAGTTTGGGGCTGTGCTTTGGAGGCTAGTAATAAGTTACTAAGGTAAAGATGCACAAGAAAGTTCAGGTCAAATGGAGCAAGTAAAATGGTAGTTGCTGTAGAAACCACCATTTCTGTCCAGAACAGAAAAGATTTTCTGTAGCAAAAATATTCCAAAAAGTGATGAAATATTTTTGCTCAGGGAGGTACCCTAGGGTCCCTAGAATATTTGTGAATTATCTTTGAATTTTCTGAGCCATAAAAATTAGCGTTGCCTTGAAGCAAACAGATCTGGCTTAGGGTTTTAGAGAGAAAATGAATATCTTTCATTTAAGAAAAATATTCCAAAGGTTATTTTGTGGTGGATCAGAAGTGAAGTGATGGTTTGAGAGAGAAGTGAACACTTGGGTGAAAGCCAAGGATGCCCAAGTGTTTAAGTCCAAATGAAAAGATTCAGAAACTCCAAGTTTCAAAACTTTCAAATGAAATTTCAAGCAAATAAGAAAGGGCAAAAACCAGGCTGTCACAAACCTCCCCCACTTAGAATGAATCTCGTCCTCGAGATTCGGTTGCTTGGGAAAACTACACTGGATACTGACTCTTAAGGAACTCTTCCTGCTCCCAAGTTGCTTCTGACTCGGTGTGATGCTCCCACTGAACTTTGAAAAAATTTCTGACTTTGCTGCGAGTGACCCTTTCCACTTGATCGAAAATTTTGGATGGTCTTTCTTCATAAGTTAAATCCTTTGCCAATTCTATCTCAGCCATTGCTGTCCTTTTCTCAGGCGGGGATATGCATCATCTCAATTGTGAAACATGGAACACATTGTGTATTTCTGACAACTCCGGGGGTAGTTCCAGTTGGTATGCAACCGTACCCACTCGAGACATAATTGGGAATGGACCAATGAATCTGGGTGCCAGCTTTCCACGATTCTGAAATCGCTTAACTCCTTTCATAGGAGTGACTCGGAGGTACACATGTTCTCCAGGTTCAAAACTGACCTGCCGGTGCTTTGCATCATAATAACTCTTTTGACGGGATTTGGCCAATTGCAGTCGGTCTCTGATTTCTCTGACTTGTTTCTCGGCTTCCATCATGAGATCGGTTCCGAAGATATGGCTACCTCCAGCTTGAGACCAATTTAGAGGAGTGCGGCACTTATGACCATATAGAACTTCATAGGGTGACATCTTTAGACTGGTCTGGAAACTGTTGTTATACGAGAACTCGGCGTATGGCAAGCAATCTTCCCAGTTCGCCCCGTTGGCTAGCACACAGGCTCGCAACATATCTCCGAGTATTTGATTTACTCGCTCTGTCTGACCGTCCGTCTGGGGGTGATAAGCAGTACTATATTTTAGTGCTATCCCCAAGGCTTGACGGAGGCGGGACCAAAAAGCGGAGGTAAATAAAGAACCTCGGTCGGAAGTGATAGTCTGGAGTACCCCATGCAGACTGACGATTCTGGATACATACAGTTGCACTAGTTCATTTGCTCTGTATCTGGTGCTGACCGGGATGAAATGAGCAACCTTGGTTAGGGTGTCCACTATAACCCAGATTGCGTCTTTGCCTCGCTGTGTCCTAGGCAATCCGGTGATGAAGTCCATGCAAACATCATCCCATTTCCATTGTGAAACTGGCAGTGGTTGGAGAAGTCCGGCTGGCTTCTGATGCTTTGCTTTCACCTTGTTGCATATGTCGCAATAGGCTACAAAATAGGCAATGTCTTTCTTCATCCATTCCACCAGAATATTTGTTTAAGGTCTTCATACATTTCCGTACTTCCCGGATGAATGGAATACGAGGATTCGTGTGCTTCTGACAAGATTTTCCTCTTCAAGTCCGGTTGATTTGGTACACAAATTCGTCCACGGAATCGGAGGGTACCGAAGTTGTCCTTGAAGAAATTTGGGGGCTGCCTTGCATGTTTTTGTAGCTTGGCGTCATCTGGCTGCGCCTTGCGGATTTCCATCTCAAGTGTGGGGGTAAATCCCAAAATATTAGTGAGGCCAGCATCCACGATGACCAAGCTGAGCTGAGCGATCTCCTCCTGAAGTTCGGTAGGCAATGATTTTAACATGACATTTAAGCTGACGGGCTTTCGACTGAGCGCATCGGCAACGAAGTTGGCCTTTCCTGGATGGTAATTTATTCCAAGGTCATAATCCTTGACCAACTCTAACCATCTTCGCTGACGGAGATTTAAATCTGGCTGAGTGAAGATGTACTTGAGGCTTTTGTGGTCAGTAAAAATTTGGCACCTTTTTCCACTGAGATAGTGTCTCCAAATCTTTAATGCATGAACCACTGCAGCCAATTCCAAATCATGAGTAGGATAATTTCCCTCATGTGGTCGTAGTTGTCGTGATGCATAGGCTACTACCTTGCCGTCTTGCATCAATACACAACCAATACCTTGTCTGGAGGCATCGCAATACACGTCGAAGCTGCGATAAATGTCTGGAAGAGTCAATACGGGTGCGGTTGTCAGACGAGTCTTTAGCTCATAAAAACTCTTCTCACAGTCCTTGGTCCACTCAAACTTTGTATCCTTTTTGAGCAGTTCCGTCATAGGTTTAGCAATTTTGGAAAACCCTTCAATGAAACGACGATAGTATCCAGCTAATCCATGGAAACTCCGGATCTATGTTACAGTCGTGGGCGGTACCTAATCGAGCACATCCTTTACTTTGCTCGGGTCCACGGCTATGCCTTCGGCGGATAGTACATGCCCGAGAAACCCAACTTGCTTGAGCCAAAATTCGCACTTACTGAACTTGGCGTATAGCTGATGGTTGCGGAGCCGTTGTAGCACTGCCCGGAGGTGATCCTTATGCTCTTCTTCACTCTTGGAGTAAATGAGGATGTCGTCGATAAATACTACCACAAACTTGTCGAGGAAGTCCATGAACACCTTGTTCATCATATGCATGAAGAAGGCAGGGGCATTGGTGAGACCAAAGGACATCACAGTATATTCGTAAAGACCATATCGTGTAGTGCATGCGGTCTTAGGAATATCTTCCCTTTTAATCTTGAGCTGATGATACCCGGTCCGTAAATCGATTTTTGAGAATACTTTAGCCCCACTGAGCTGATCGAACAGATCATCAATCCTTGGCAGTGGGTATTTATTTTTGATGGTGACCTCATTCAGCTGGCGATAATCTATGCACATACGGAGACTGCCATCCTTTTTACTCACGAAGATTGCAGGTGACCCCCACGGTGAAGAGCTGGGACGAATATAACCTTTCCAGAGTAATTCTTCAAGCTGTTTCTTTAGTTCCACTAATTCTGATGAGGGCATCCGGTAATACTTCTTGTATAATGGTGCGGTTCCGGGCACAAGATCTATGGCAAATTCCAGTTCCCGATCTGGTGGCATGCCTGGCAGTTCTTCTGGAAACACATCAGGGTACTCACTGACCATAGGAATAAATTCCAATTTGACCACAGCAGTGCACACTAGTTTTGGCTTGGGTATATGCTTGCGAGCATAGAATTTGGTGAGCTGCCCATTCAGACTGGTTAAATTGACTTCTCGGGTTGCGCAGTTTATACAAACTTGATATTTGGTCAGCCAATTCATTCCCAATATAATATCCAACTGTTCAGACTCAATGATTATCAGAGATGTTGGAAAGTGGACCCCGTTGATATTGATCTCCAGATCGCGGCAGACTAGATTGCTCTTGATTATAGATCTCGGGGTTTGTACCAGAATATTTTTGCCCAAAATTGTGCAAGGAAAATTGTTTTGGGCGGCAAAACTCCGAGAAATAAAAGAATGGGAAGCCCCAGAGTCAAATAAAATTACTACAGGTATGTCATTAACAGAAAACATACCAATGACGACTTCTGGCTTCTCTTGGGATTCATCGGCGGATATATGATTCACGTGCCCAGTGAAGTTTTGTTGGGTTGGCCCTGACTCCATAATGTTGACTTGTGGCCTGCCCAGCGCATTCACTCTGTTGTTCTTGGGGCACTGTTTGGCATAATGTCCGGGCTGCCCACAAGTGAAACAAGAATTATTGCGCTGCCGCTCCTCATGCATTGGATTGGCCACAACATTCTTGACTTGAGTGGTGGTCTTGTTAACATTCTGCTGCCAATTTGGCCGGTATTGCACCTGAGTCTGCTGCCAGGTACGAGCCTTTTGCATAGGTTGCCCATCCTTCTTTGGCTCAAACTTGCGCTTGTTGTCGTTAACAGGCCTATTATCTTATATAAGCTTGTGCTGCAATGAATGCCTTGTCTACCAGAGTTTGGAAATCCGTGAAATCAAACATACTGAGAGCACACCGAAGTTGCGGATTTAAACCTCCAAGAAATCTTTCCATCTTCCTTTCTTCGGTGGCTACGTCATACAGAGAGTAACGGGCCAGATGATTGAATTTTTGCAGATACTCAGCCACTGATTGGTTTCCTTGGACAAGCGCGAGAAATTCACGCTGCTTGGCCTTCATAACTCTAGTAGGGATGTGATATTTGTGGAACTTATCCTTGAATTTTTCCCAGGTGACTTCCTCATCAATCGGCCACATGGCTTTTGTATTTTCCCACCATATGGCAGTTGCGCCTTCAAGGTAATGGGTTGCAAATGGGACTTTATCATTTCCTTCAGTATGGGCGATCTCAAGCTTTTTCTCCATGGTGCACAACCAATCGTCTGCATCCAATGGGTCAACAACCTGACTGAAATTGGGTGGATTGGTCCTCTGAAAATCTGACAGCTTTGAGTGATGACCATTCTGATTTCCATTTTGTCCAACTATAGCTTGCACACTTCTCAATATTTCAATCAGATCATTGTTCCTTTTTTCTTCAAACATACGTAGAACTTGCTCGGTGGAGGGAGGATCAGGCGCAGGAGGTGGTGGCTGAACGTACGGCTCGGGAGCATATCCTGCCTGTCGTGCGGAACGACGAACAGGAGTTCCCTCATGAACGTTGCTACTACCGCCTCCCCGCGTCATCCTATTGAGTATTTTTCCCAAGGCAATGAAATCAAGATGAGGGACATCCAAGAATAAAATTGGGGAAAAGCCAGCAACAATTCTCGAAAAAAACAAAAGAGCGAAGAGAATACGGCGATTAAAGTCCCATCATAATTATACATAGACTCATACATGAAAATTTAACATCCTCACTGGTTCCACTACTCTCATACATGAAGCATCATGACTCGTACAACTACATCCATACACCATCTAGATGACTGCGAATACTCAAAGACACTACTGCTCTGCTGGTGCTGCGGTGTCCTCCCCTGAAGCGGTCTCAAATCCCGAACTGACGTGGTTAACGAAAAACTCCGGGTTAAAGGTAACACGACGACGCTGCCTCGAGGGCTCTCCCTCAGGGGCAGGGGTAGGATGAAGCATCGGGACTGCAGGTGTACTGAGAGGGTTCACGGCCGGAACACCTATGCTACTCGGGGGAGTAACTGGCGAAATAGGGGAGCTAGAGCTAACTGGGACATAAGGGGTAAATCCCAGTGAGGATGGAGTAATGGTGGATCTAGTAGTGATCGAGGTAGCGGCTAAAGCAGTATGGGCACGAGTCAGGTCTCGAGCCAGCTCATGGATCATCAGATAGCTAGCAGTGATATAGCGAGCAAGATGGCTAGCAACACTATCAGACTCCAGGTCAACGAGAGGAAAACGGACACGACCGTTGTCGTGCAGAGATGGGTAGTAGTAGAATCCTGGGTGATGCTGCATTTGAACCTCGGTATAACGAAGCTCGACAAGGATCTCAAATGCGGCAAACTGGACAGCCTGAGAAGCGGTGGAGGCGTAACCGCTCCAAGAAGTGCGAGTGTAAGAGCCGGAATCGGAACTGGTGCACGGAGTAACCACTGCATGATACTCATACACTGAGTCTGCTAGACGCTCCCGGTACACACGGTAGACTGGTTCGTCTCCGTGAGGGTACAGCCGACGCCACACGTTGCGGAGAAGGTGTGGTGACGTGTACGGCATCAACTGCAACTGGCACGGATACAACACCGGAGCCATCTACACTCACAACCATTAACAGTTTAGCATAAAAATAATAATCAAACGACTACAATGCAACAACCAGCTATAACTGCTACCGACACTCACATTTACTTGTGTCTAGCGTCCAGTTAACACGTCGTAGTCTAGCGTCGCCTACAGTCAGCGCGGCTCTGATACCAACCGTTGTGGCACCCCGGCTCAGAGCGACCGGTTTACCCTGCATTGCCAGCCCAGAGATCATGTCTTCTGGCAACATACAACATATTGGTACAGAAAACAACCGCTTTATTGATGCTAGCGGAACAGAGTTCATATTACAACAGTGGTCGAGGCCAAGCGGCACACTCGGGGCCGCGGAACAATATGTACATTATTTAGTGAACATAAAAGGGCCTCGACTCGAACAACTACGTGGCAGGGGAATAACGTCGTAGCGGAAGCTCCATATCACAGGGACACTGATGTGGACACGATCTAGACTCGAACAGCGCTTGTTTCCAACGAGACTTTCCTGAAATCTGGCATGACACGCCAGGTCAGTACATTGAATGTACTTGCAAGCTCACAACAAGCATAATCATAATGACAAAAAATATCATGATATTTAACCAATATTTAGTAATGCAACATTTTATGTCAACATGCTATGATCAAGCCCGAACGTCCCTCATGACAGCTTACCAACTGTGATCATCTCTGGACCACAAACACACCACCATAATGGTCTTTCTCAAGAACAACTCGTGATCCTTACGGCGATCACAACCACGACCATCATTTGGTCCCAAATACCTCGATGGCCTTTCTGCCATCCATTGACAATGCAAAGTTCATAGCTTAGTGTGCAATTTTTATTAAACGTTGACTCATGGTGGGACCTAGTACGAGGTGTCCGTGACCGTGGACTCGGCTATCGATAGATTATACACTCTGCAGAGGTAGCACACTGTACCCACACCACGGAACCCATGGCCTCGCATTCCCATTCGGGTGGACCAACGGCATTCCGACAAAACCCCTCCATTGCCACAGCACTCTCCCGGCCACTCCGACCCAAATCCCCAACGGGCTGGTCCTGGGTGGCCCCGTGTCTACCAAAGACACACCGACCACCGTCGTGGTCAAAACACTCCCACTCGGGGACTCGGTACCATAATCTCATCAACGAGCACACAAGATTATGTGTGCTTACCGGGCCAGGGCAAGCACGACATAATCTTCCCTAGATGGAGGCACCGACCAGAGGCCGTGTCAATGGACCGAATCAAGGCCTCCCAGAAGTCAAATGTGGTTGCACTGGAAAGAAACTCGATTCAGCGGCACCATGACCCAGTCAACGGTATATTCAAGTTGAATTATATTCAGGATTAATCTTTAAACTAAAAATGACCGGTGTCATAGCATGCCATGAAATGCAAAACAACACATGCATCACATATTGATAAAAATGACCGACGTCATCCATATGCACACCAAGCATAAACGTCAACAACTCATATTACTCTACTTGCTCAAAATGATTCACAACTTAACCAAAATATTTTTGCAACAAGTTCTATTAATTTCCTACGCAAGAAAGTAACTCCGATAAATCTTTCATATGCTTGACCAAAAGATATCAATATCACCACTCTTAATTTCTTTATCACTAAGTTGGGTTCAAACATTCTGTAACACAAATAATATGATTAAACAAGTATTTAACAGAATATTTTCTAACAAATTTTTATCAATTTAAGAATGCAAACACAAAGCTTTACATAATCACTAACATGCATAACAAAATTATTTCTAACATCACCTCAAATAAATTTTAACTTGCTTTACCCACTTAAACTAGTTTCAACTATTCTGTAAATCAAGCATAACAACTGACCAATACTTAACAGAATACAAATAATTCAATAATTATTTAAATGCATGGGGTAATCATTTCATTTAAGTGAGAAAATCACAAATATTGAAATGGCATCATAAAAATGTTGTTGTGGCTTGCCTTAGTACAGATGAGGTTCACAAGCCTCCTGGTGATCCTCAAGACAAGCCTCAGCTTCTCAAAATAATTTTAATCACAAAAAGAGAATATCAAGAACACTTCTGAAATTCACCAGAAATTCTAAACAGCTCAGAAAAAACTGATCTTTGGTGAGCTGTTAGATTTCCTTTCAAAGAACACAATGCAATAAGAATAATCTTATTTGGACTTATGGTTAAAAAGTTAAAATTGTTTGAAGCTCTCTGGAATATAAATGAATTAGAATAAAAGAAACAGCTGGGGGGGATGACGTCGAAGGCGTAAAGCCCAGGGGCACCACCACACGTACCGCTTCGCGCATGTACTGAGTGGCTGACTAGAGGGCCCCGCTAGTCAGGTGGGGGAAGAGGGAGAGAGAAACAGAGAGGGCCGTGGCTTCGCCGGAGCTCTCGCCGGCGACGAGGGCTCCTTGGCCCAAACGAGAGGGAGGGATGGCAAGAGGAGGTCGAGGCGCACATGCTGTACCCGTAGCATGGCTAGGGGTGGTCGGACGGCGTCGGAATCCAGTTCGCGAGCAGAGGCAGAACGAGGAGGTCGTCGGAGTTGAGGAAGACGGCGAGCAGAGGCCGCTCCAGAGGCTCCAAGCGGGCGAGATGGCCTCACCGAAGAGAGGCGGAGGCCTTGGAGGGGTCGCCTAGGCCTGGGAGGGGCTGGAGCTACTGCGGTGACCAGAGGGGATCGCCGGCGTGCTCGAGCTCGGGGACGGCGGCCTGAGGCCTGCCCGGCCGGGCTACGGCTTCCTACTCGATCGTGGGGTGTGTGTGAGTGCTGGATGGTGCTCGAGGAGGCTGGGGGTGGCTCTATTTATAGGCGAGCGGCGAGGGTGCTTCGGGCTCTGCCGGTGGACACCTGTCCACGGCGCCCGGCGACGAGCGGCGTCAGTGAGAGGGGGAGAAGGCGACGGAGGTCACGCGGCCACTGTGGGCGAGCGTAGACGAGCACAGGATCAAGGGGGGTGACGACGAGCACAGTGCGCCCGCACTGTTGGGCTGGCCGGACCTTGCCCGTGCTCGCTGCGGCGAGATCCGGCGTCGGCGAGGCCAGGGTGGAGTTAAGGACGTAGAGACGATGATGGTGGTGAGGTTTGGCATGGTTGGGCAGGCGGGGGAAGCAAGCACACGCGAACAGAGCGTTCGGCGGCACCTAGAGCGCGTCGACACGCATGCCTGGCATCGTGGACACGTGTGGTCACCGCGTGAACTCTCTCCTCAAGCCAGCCTTCGTCCAAAAATCATTTCTGGCATGTTGTTCTTGGTAGTTTTGAAGTTCACCATGGTTTGGTTTGGATCCAGGTGCAGTAGAGAAGATTTTACAAGCCAGGTAAGTTTCTGGTCAGTAACTTTGTGATGTTACTGTGGTCAAATGGCTGGGAGTTTGGGGCTGTGCTTTGGAGGCTAGTAATAAGTTACTAAGGTAAAGATGCACAAGAAAGTTCAGGTCAAATGGAGCAAGTAAAATGGTTGTTGCTGTAGAAACCACCATTTCTGTCCAGAACAGAAAAGATTTTCTGTAGCAAAATAATTCCAAAAAGTGATGAAATATTTTTACTCAGGGAGGTGCCCTAGGGTCCCTAGAATATTCGTGAATTATCTTAGAATTTTCTGAGCCATAAAAATTAGGGTTGCCTTGAAGCAAACAGATCTGGCTTAGGGTTTTAGAGAGAAAATGAATATTTTTCATTTAAGAAAAATATTCCAAAGGTTATTTTGTGGTGGATCAGAAGTGAAGTGATGGTTTGGGAGAGAAGTGAACACTTGGGTGAAAGCCAAGGATGCCCAAATGTTTAAGTCCAAATGAAAAGATTCAGAAACTCCAAGTTTCAAAAACTTTCAAATGAAATTTCAAGCAAATAAGAAAGGGCAAAAACCAGGCTGTCACAAGGAAGAAATTCCTTGCACTCTCCAAGCTAGAGTGAGTACTGGAGGTTGCAAAAGGTAGAGTCTTTACAGGAAATGTCATGCACAACAGCAAATTAAATGAGAACGTGCGGAAGGTTTCTTTGCTTAGTGTGTTCCCAGAATACCACAACTTGATTCTGCCACAACACATTATAGAAGAGGGTGATGAGACGCAACTCCTTTCGGAATGCTTTGCTGGTTACCTCAACTGCCATGCAAATGCATATCATAATTTAAAAGCCATCCCCAAACAGAACACCGTTTCCGACCATCCCCGACATTGTAGCACCATCGCCATCACCATCTCCCAACATCCACGGCACTGGACCGCCACCTAGACGATCTCCTCTAGGTCTTTGCAACCCCGTATCGGCTAAGGATGTGCAGGAAGAGCACATGCTTGATGAATCACAAAATCCTAATTATGCTGCAGATGAGGAGACGTCGCAAGCCCATCCCGAGACGCAACCCTGCAAACAACCAAAGTTTACTCCAACAACACCAAAGAATCTGGTGGCCCAAGAAGCGATGTCCCGTCCGCCCATTTCCGTAAAACCGGTGAAAAAAAGAAACACACATCTAAAGGCTGCGAAATGAATACTAAGGCAAAAACTGCTGCCGCCACACGTGCAAATGGTAGACCAAACAGTAAAGAAGGCACTGAAGAAGTCCTTGGCATATGAACAATGTGCTGACAACCCAAAAGCACCTGTCTATATCCCGAGACAAAGAATGCTACGAGACAAAGCGTACAAGCACCCGAGGCTTGAGATGAAGATTCTACATGAAAAAATTGTGGAATCCGAGCTTGCCAATAATAAGCAGGGATCCATCGTTAGCCCAACACCCAACACACTACACTAAGGTGCCAAAGGGATATACTTTCTTTGAAAAATTCAGTGGGGACAAAATATACATAGATTTGAAAGAGATCTTCTATATGTTCAGATTCTATAGTATCGAAACTTGCCTAGTGAGGCTATGGGCATTTTTTCAAGCCACTGAGGTAAGAAGCAAGAAAAATTCTGATGTGCCATAGATGACCCTTATCTCATGAACGAGGTAAACCTAAAAAATGAGGAAGGGATGTGATGCATGAAGAGCTACCTTCTGGATTTCATGCAACAAAACAAGGTTAGAAACTTCCTCCTCATGCCGTACCGACCCATGTACATACTTCTTTGGCTTACGCTTTTGCTTTTGTAACTTTCCTTCATATATTTTTCACATCTCAAATTTTGCAACTTTGTCATGATCGTGTGGTATATTTACTCTCTTTTGCGCAACAACCAATGGGTTCTCCTAGTGCTAAGATCGCAAAGGTGCAATTGTTACGTGCTGGATTCCATGAAGAGCCCGGGAAAAAACTGGCCCCTCCTGAAGGACCTTCTCGATGATTGTCTTTTTGATTGGAATACTACAAGAGGCCACACGGTTGAGAAAAACTACAAAGGAAGTGGAAAGAAAATGATTGCCTTCAGATGGAACACTCTATCTTGTATGAAACAACCACCGACTAGTCTGACATGTGGCTCATACACCTGCATTCACAAGGAAGAATTCAGACGGTCTGCGAAAATGTTAAATCATCATGATAAAATCCTCAAATGGGGTTAAGAAGTACAAAACAATCAGCCCGAAGCTGGCTTAGTGCTAGAAGAACTACAGGTCAAGTTTGCGGCTATCATAAACAAGGAGGTCCACTTGTCGTCCGACCTATTCTATAATAACTCCGAAGAAGATGCGTCCAACCAACAAAAGAGTCTTACGTAGTGCGTTGCAGCAGGCAAAACTGAAACCGCGACTAAACATATTAGGCGTCATGCACTATGTAGTTGATGGCCATGTATTTTGTGTAACTCGTTTATTCTTAATGTACTTCCCGTTCTTTATTTTAAGTGTTTACCACTAGTTTTATTCCTGATTTGCTCTCTTTTAATTGATAAGTGTCCCATGTTCGCATCATCTAATGTTGTTGTGATAGCATAATATATGCTGCAACAACAACGATTTTTTTAGCTAGCCTAGTGCATCAATCAGTGGCGGGTACTAACAAGGGCCAGCTGCTCAAACAAAACAGAGTACTAGCGGGCGGGCAGCTTTGTCTGCCATAGGTATGGCTGCCCGCCACTGCTACTAGAGGGATAACACAGGCGGTCATATAGCGTCGCTTGCCACTGCTAGGGCCCTACCAGTGAACTGATGATCCCTTAGTAGTGGTAAGAAGTCAGTGGTGGGCGGCCCAAAGAGCCTCGCTCTCCATCGCTAGCCATTTGGCGCCCGCCACTACTAGGCATTCTTATAGTAGTGGGATATAACACAACCTGGTCTTATCATCCGTCTATCCATACCATCTGAGATCCCTTGATGGACAAACAAGCTAAGTTTATTTTCCTTCAATTTCTTGAATGTTTAACTACAACTTAGCAAAATTAATGTATCTACCCTGACTTACTAGTTTGTACTTTATTTTCATGCAGGGCTTATTAAATTTACAGTTAAAGAGATCGTGGTTACTCCAGCAGCCAAATTTCGCTGGAAAGACATGAAGCATCTTATCAAATTTGTTGGTAGACTTGACTCCCTTATTATGTGTTTCCATGCTGGAGGCCTAGTGGGAATATGTGAGCCAGTGGTGCAAAGCTTGAACAAGATGGATTGTGTCATTGACAAAATTAGGTAGAATGACTTTTATGTTAAATATTCTCTCAATGAATTGTTGCTTCATATAGTGTCATGATTGTTTTAATCCTCTTTTAACAAATACTTCCACCTTCGATTATTCCTGAATTTATGCCCAATTCTAGTCCAATCACGCTGGCTATTAGTCACAACAAGATGTTCATAGCAAGGTACATAATTTCCCCTAGAATGGGAACCATTCACATTTATAAGTGGGAGGTTGTGATGGCAATGCTTCCACATTTGAAAATGGGAGTCAATGTTATGCTAATGCTATACGAAGGCACTGAAGGGCTTTTCCTGTGCAATTACGACATTCCGTGATGAAGTTCCAGTCCAATGATTTCCACAAATCATGTGTCGGAGGGATTGACCACGAGTAGCCTCATCCACACCCCTTAGCATTTCAAGACATCCGGGCTAGCAAAGCCCCTCCCGCCTTCCGGACACGCGGCCGGCTCCTTGGGCCGGCTGGGCCCAAGCGACTGGCTCCCAGAAGACGACGCCCTCTTAGAAGGCAACTTTGGGGGAGGCCGCCTAATAGACAGCCCTTCCTCCCCTCGAAGTCTGCATTCAACTACTACGACAAGACGGGGCGTGGCTACAGGGCCACCTGCTCCCCCAAATCCCGGAGGAGCGTGGATACAGTGAGAGCTGACCAAGCGGACACCCCCTACCAGGCGGAGGACTGTTTCCATGCGACTCTCGGCATGGCCCTCGTCTGCCAGGGTCATGCTATGGCAAAAGGCAATCAGTACAGCCCACAGGCGGCGGGCCCTACCTGTCCGTGAGCTACCAGTAGACGGTGCACCCCCAACAGACAGCGCTCTGGGGCGGGCCGGTTCCTAGCAGTCGTCCCTTCCCTCTCCTCGGAGTCTGCGCCCACCAATTTCAATGAGACAGAGCATGGCTACAATGCGCGCTGACCAACCGGCCACCAACCCGCCTGACGGCGGGACCATAGCCATACGACTCCTGACGCGGCCTCCGTCATGAAGTACGAAGCTACATCAAAAGGCAATCAGCATGGCCCGCAGGCGGCGGGCCCTACCTGTCAGCTGGACTCTCGGCAGCCGGCGGGGCCCACCAAGCGGCAGGCGCCAGCAGCCGATGGAGAACCCGACGACCCTAGACACTGACGTCCGGGTCCTACACCCAGTCGTATTACCATTATACCCCTGGGGGCAGGCATATATAAGCCCCCATGCTCACCCATGCAAAGGGTTCAGCCCTCATTCCCTCCACACACACAATAGCTAGGAGAAGCAAGGTAGCAGCTCTTCCCTTCTGCCTCCTATAGCAACACAGCTCAAGGAGCAAGCTTGTAGCCACCATTTGATCATAGTCATCATGCGGAGACCCTGCAGAGCAGGACTAGGGGTGTTATCTCCCAGGAGAGCCCCGAACCTTGGTACGTCTCGTGTGCGATTGAGCACGCGCTCACTCTCGCTTCCAGGGCCCGACGACGTCCTCTTGGCCGCATCCATGATAAGCCACCCCCTGGCATTTGTCCCGAGATTACCCCGATAGTTGGCGCCCACCATGGGGCCATACGCAGCATCGACCGGAGAGACGGGAACCCTCTTCCTCTCCGGCGAGCATGTCGCGGCCGGCTTGATCAGCCAGGCCGATGCACTCGCTTGCGCCTGTACCAGCACATCGATCGACGCGGGAGCCATCTGCCTCGCGAGCTGCATCACCGAGCTCCTCGAGAAGCTCACCCTCTCTGAGGCGGCCTCCACCGA
Organism: Aegilops tauschii subsp. strangulata; assembly: GCF_002575655.3. Classification (NCBI taxonomy): domain Eukaryota; kingdom Viridiplantae; phylum Streptophyta; class Magnoliopsida; order Poales; family Poaceae; genus Aegilops; species Aegilops tauschii. The sequence goes on from NC_053041.3 coordinate 320,032,074, forward strand.
TGCCTTTCCCAGCGACGTGGTGGTCATCAACAATCCGCTCCCTCCTATCGCCAACGATGCCGACGCGAGCATAGCCATGGAGGTGATGGTCACTGGCCACAGCGGGGACTCTGACGGGGCCGCCCAGGACCCATTGCAGACGGCAATGCAGAGCCTGGCCACTCCCGTTGCTGCCAACGCCGATGGGGTGACACTGGAGGAAATCCGTATCAAACTCTTTTACATGGAGGCCATGAAGCGCCGGGCTGAGGCCAACTAGCGCGAGATCGACCGCATGGCAGGCGGCACGCCGGCTGCTGGCGAGCCCAGCCAGGCCGGGGCCATCTGGCAATGCGGCACGTCGATCGCCAGCATGTTGGGAGTCGGATGCCCAATGTACGGCACCCCAGCGCAGAACCTACGCGCCGCCCAAGCGGTAGAAGAACATGAGCACCTGGAGGGCGACGAGCGGCGCAGCCAAATGGAGGGCCTATAGGAGCTCCTCGACGCTGCAAACACGCAGCAAGACGCGTGCAACCGCGTGGTGGAAGCTAACAAGCAAGCCGAAAACCATCCCCCCTACCGTGGGCATGAAATGACCTCCCAGAGCCCAAGCGGCGGCGGCGGCTGCGGCCAGCGGAACCAGGAGCCGGCTGCCAGCCATAGCCGGCACATCCGCCTGATGGTTGTCAACAGCCGGCAGGTTCCTCCGAGAGCGGAGGACCCGCGCCAGCAGGATGAGCGCCCGCCTCCCCCTCGCAGGGAGAGGCTGGCCTCTCCGGTGCCAGTAGATCATCAGACTCTGGGGGCCTGCTAGGCCCCCGTGAAGGAGTCAGCGAGAAAGATGCACGCCATTGGATCGAGTGGCTGGCTCAGTACTTGGCGGTCGAGGAGGAGGACACAGTCGGACCGGCCTGATTCGGACCCCGCATCCACGACGAGCCCTTCCCCAAAGGGATCTCGCTCCCTCGAGATACTCCCAAGTACACCGGCTTCGTGAAGCTAGAGGACTGGCTGACCGACTATGCCACGACAGTCAGCATAGCAAACGGCAACAAGCGCGTTGCCGTGAACACTACAAAAAAAGACACATCCGTGACATTTTGGGCCGAACGAAATTTTTTCTGTCATACTTATGACACTACTATGATGATAATTGTGACAAAACCTGGTATCATCATAGATGTGGTGGGGTCCTACTTCTATGACAAAAATCATGACAGAAAATGGGCTTTTCGTCCTGGGCGGGCCGGAGACGCAGCTGCATGACATTCTTTGGGTCGTCCATGACCGAAAAAACCGTGGTAGAAGCGAGGGCGAGGAAAATATCGGGGTGTTCCCGGTTACGGTGGGTGGCCGGGGCCGAGCGATGCGCGTTTCTCTCATACACGCAAGCGCGTGGGTGCGAGGCATTGGGCTCTAACTGAACCCGAGCGAGGCGTTGGGCTCTAACTGAACCCGAGCGATTGCACTGCAGGCTACGCGTTACTGAACCCGTGAGATCGATGTATGGCTGTTAACTGAACCCGATCGAGCGATTCCTTCGCTACTGCTGCTAACTGAAGCCGATCGATGCTGCCTCTAGATGAACAGTGAGCGTTGCTGGGGGGTTTGGATGAACAGTTCCCGGTGGGGGTGGATGAACATGACCCCGTGGTGTTGCCTCTGGATGAACAGGACCCCGATCGATCGAGCCGGTTGGGGCTGGATGAACAGGACCCCGTGGAGGGCAGGATGAAAAGGACCACCCCATGGAGGGCAGGATGAACAGTAGATGATGGAGGGCTAGATGAACAGTCGCCTGTGGAGGGGTGGTTGAACAGGAGCCCGTGGAGAGGGCTGGTTGAACAGTAGCCGGTGGAGTAGCGTGCGGTGAGGCTGGATGAACAGGAGCCCGTGGATGAACAATCACAGGTGGAGGCTGGAGGAGGTCGACGGTGGATGAACAGTAGCCTGTGGAGGTTGGAGGGGGTCGACGGTGGAGATGAACAGTATCCCGTGGAGTCCCGTTTTGCGGTACGCCACACCCTTCCCGATGAACATGACCCCCGTTTCGACCGTAGCGCTCCAACACAAGTACGTTTCCTCCGTTTTGCGGTACGCCACACCCCTCCCGATCAACAGGACCCCCAATTCGACCGTAGGAGGTCTGTTTCCTCCGTTTTGCGGTACGCCAGACCCCTCCCGATAAACAGGATCCCGTTTCGAACGTGGCCGATTGAACACAAGGCCGTTTCCTCCGTTCTGCGGTACGCCATGCCTCGTTTCCATCGGTTGTTCCGTCCAAGCCCTCCCGATGAACACGATGACGCATTCCGTTCCGACCCAGCCGGTTGGCTCCCTATGAACATGATGACGACGCTGTTTCTCCGTTCCGACCCAGCCATGTATACGAGCCCTGGCCGTACGTATGTGCAAGTAGGCGTTTGAGACCCTGCCCGTATGTACGTACGTGGCCGTATTTTCTTTCTTGCACACTGGCCGCTATACGTACGTCTCATGCTACGTGCGCGCCTCTACTACGACACGTGCGCGCCTCTACATCGACCAGTATGTACGTACACGTTCGCGACCAGAATGACAACGCTACGTACGCTTCGACCAGGTGGGTCCCGACTGTCAGGCACTTCCATGCGTGCGAAGATGTAGCTGGTGGGCCCCAGTTGTTAGGGGGGCGAATCATTTTTTTGCCCAGACAGACTTCCTTGCGTGCGAAGATGTAGTTGGTGGGTCCCAGCAGTCAGGGGGAAACGTTTTTTCGCGAAATACGGTGTCCCGTCTGGTGGGTCCCCGCTGTCAGGTATAGGAATAATTATTTTGCGCGTAATAAGGAGGCACTTCCTTACTGCGGTCGTGGATCCAGCTGTCAGCCTCTCCACGTATAGTCCTCGTCTGATGGAAGTCGTTCCTTGACCACGTTGACCACGCGGAGCCGGGGAAGACGCGGCAGTGAAACCCCACATGGAGAGGAGTACGAGGGTTCACTGGTTCGGCTGTGGTGTGAGGCTGCCGTCGCCGCAGGGCCTGGCCAGCGGTGGGAATAGTAGGGGGCGGTGAGGCCTCCGCGGGAGCACAGCCGGCCACGGGAGGCAGGAGCATGCAGCACCACCGGCGCTGCTTTGGGTGGCTGGAGCAACAAGACCAGAGGTTGAAGAAGCTCTACGGCCGTTGGATGGACATCGTACGGTCACTGGAGCTAGAATCGTTCATATTGACTAAGTTGACAAAGCACTCCGTCCCCGTCAACTTAGTAGGTCCACAAGTCAGCCTCCCACCAAGGTGGGTCACAACCAGCAGGGGGAGTATTCATTTTTTTGTGCGTAATAAGGACGCACTTCCGGTGGGTCCGAGCTGATAGCGGGGGGAACGTTTTTTTCGCGCAATACGGTGGCCCGTCCGGTGGGTCCCAACAGTCAGGGGGCAAATGTTTTTTTCACGAAATACGGTGGCCCGTCCGGTGGGTCCCTGCTGTCAGGTGGAGCAATCATTATTTTCCGAGTAATAAGGAGGCACTTCCTAGCTGCCGTCGTGGACCCAACTGTCAGCCTCTCCACGTACAGTCCACGTCGATGGAAGCTGTTCCTTGAGCACGTTGACCACTCCACGCCGAGAGCACCAGGGCGGTGGACGACGGCGAGGCCTAGGAAGGGGACGACGCAGAGCCGGGGAAGACGCGGCAGTGGAAGCCCGCGCGGAGAGGAGTACGAGGGTTCACTGGTTCGGCTGCGGTGTGAGGCTGCCGTCGGCACGGAATAACATGGGGTGTGGGTGAGTAGAGGGATGGCCTGACCAGCGGTGGGAGTAGTAGGGGGTGATGAGGCCTCCGCGGCATCACAGCCGGCCACGGGAGGCAGGAGCACGCGGCATGACCGGCGCTGCTTTGGGCGGCTGGAGCAAGAAGACCAGAGGTTGAAGAAGCACTACGGCCGTTGGATAGACATCGTACGGTCACTACAGCTAGAATCGTTCATATTGACTAAGTTGACAAAGCCTTTGGTACGCATCAACTTAGTAGGCCCACAGGTCAGCTTCGGAAACAGTGCACCCCAGATGTCAGGGGGAGGAATCATTTTTTGGGCGGGTGAAGCTAGAATATCCGAGATTGAAGAAGAAGCACAACATCCGTTGGATGGACATCCAATGGCCACTGCTGCTAGAACCGTGTGTTGACTATAATAAGTTGACAAAGCCTTGCATACGCGTCAACTTCTTTTTTTAGGGGATGCGTCAAATTAGTAGGCCCACAAGTGTGTGGGAGAGAACTTATAGCCCATTTGCGATTTGTAAGAATGTACAGCCCATTTTTGAATTCTAATGGAATTTACTACAGCCCATTTACGGTTTGTTAAAAGTACAGCCCATTTTCTAGCTAGGACAACGAATAATAATTTCAACCAACCGTTCAAGACAAAATTCAATAAAATTTCCAACATTTTGATGGGATCCGAAATATTTTTATCCCGAAATTTCTAGTCAGATTAAATATAAATTTGTATTACGTAAAAATCTAACGAAACATTGCGCGCGCAACAATTACAAATTAAGATTTTCAAAATCCATAAAAAATATTTTATAAACTAATTCCGTGCTTGGTGCATTTTTTTATAGTTACTGCCCAGTTTTTATAATTACATCCCATTTATTATTTTTTGAAGCCCATTTTCCTGTTAAGCCTAATGCATCCCTCCTAGGAAAGATTTGCGGCCCAGCGGGGTGGAGAATAACAAGTTGACCTTGCCTAGGTATTCCTCAAAAAAACGTATAGCTGGGCTAGCAATTTTCATCTTGAAAAAAATTAATATATGGGCTGGATATCTGTCCTGGGCTAGACGGGCCACAGCCCGCCCAGTTAATACCCTGTATCCTCCGAACAACAACGAAAACATCGCCAAGAAAAACTCTGCAGTGCTCACGTGTCAAAAACACAAATACTGCTCGAGCTGCTTGGTCCCAGCTGTCGGCCGCACCTTGTGCAATTCTCTCGTTTATTGACTACATAGGTTCATAATGGTGTGGGACTGTGATATCAGGAAACCAGGAGGAAGCAAAAAAAATATAGTTGTACATAATAAGGAGGCACTTGCGTACGTACGGCTATGGCCCTAGTGGGTCCCTACTGTCAACCAGTCAAAATAAAGTCATCTCCTGAATCCTCATGTTCATTGACCTTGTTAACAATGCTCGGTGCCACGGCGAGCGCAACAACTCGAAGGACGACGGAGAGGGCCTCGCGGGCCCTACGGATGGTCTGATACAGCGTCCGCTGCTCATTCAAGAAGCCAGGATCATCGGACACCTATGAGCACCTTCGAGAGACTGAGACGGCATGAAACGGTAAGGCCACGCTTGGGAGCTCTGGTTTATTTCACAACTGTATTAAGATACAAGTGTAATTTACTCGTCATCGGAAACAACGCGTAAAATACAGGCGTAATGAAACCGAGGGCCCGAGGTTTGTAAGTAAAACCGGCGGGTTACGCGTGTAATTTGAGAGACCGGTGTATATTTTACTAGTCGAAATCGACCAACAAAGCGCTTCACCCGAGACCATCTGCTTTTATTTACAAGCGTCAGTTTTACAAGCGGTTTTGGTTGGAAAACGATGATCCAATCACGGCCTAAGATGATGAGTTGGTCGGAAGATCATATGGTTTCACGTCTAACCTACCTGACTTGTCGTATAGGCTATGAATGAAACATAAGACGATGAACTTCTTAAGCACAAAAACAACAGAAGAGGATGATCTTTCTAACAAGCAAATCATTGGTATTAGATCGACATGCAAAACAATACGAAGCATTATTCTCAGGAGGCACGGTGAATCGTGATGCCGCATTCCACAACATTCCAAGCTCAACTATGCAATCAAACACAAGGCCTGGCATTACATAGACAATATTCAGAAGAAACTCGTAAAATATCTTACATAAGTCAACATTCATGTGACTATGCATCTCAGCAGAGTAAATATTTACTTCTGAACTGAAGACAGGAATATGAAAAAACGATCGACGTTGCTCACAGCAAAGGGCGCCCCACTCAAAAATATCAAATGCATGTCTTCAGGCTAACATCAATCAGCAAAAATTGACAAGGTTTTCCAATTCCAATATATTAAACTAATGTCAACTTTGACAAGCTTTTCCCATTCAAAATATGTAATGCCTATGCTTGTGGAATGGGCAGGGTTTGTCATCAGTTTGTCATCTGATAGTCCGGTGGCTCAAGGTGACGATGAATGATTAGAGAACCATTCGATGTATTGTGCATGATGAAGTATTATTATGGAGGACACGAACCATCTGAACATTTTGTGCAGTTCCACTAAAATCAAGATGAGCATCCCTGTGGATTTCGTATTTACATGCTGCCAGAAAACAAAGACACATCAGCACACACATGAATATTGGCCCCAGTGTCAACCCACCAATCGGTGGACTAACAAACTGAAAGTACGGTAAACAGATTACCATACCCAGATGCCCCATCATTGTTGCTTAGAGTGACATTGACAGACTTGGAGTCCTGTCCTGGCTTCTTGGTACTTGTTTGGGCACTTGTTTGCCCCGTGTTCCTCCGAACCACAAGTAAAGCAGCCGTCTCTACAGACTAGTCATGTCACCAGCGTCTACTAATACTCTGTAAAGCTTCTCGATCATTCCTTGTGTAATGTAGCACAAACAGTGACTGCTTCTTTCTGCAAAGTGGTAAGACCAACTGGACCCACTAATGCAGCAGTTTGCCTTAGACACATTGGCTCCTTTTGTGCAGTTCAACAAAAATCAAACTTGGAATAAAACAGAGCTTTAATTTTGATATCCCTGTAAGCAACAAAAGGTATAAGGGAAACAATTACTAAGAAATAACGGTTGATGACTTGTACTCCCAGAAGAAAAACATCTACTAATCTACCTTATCTTAATGGGAAACAAAGCAGGAGAGTAGAAATTCTCAATCAGTGTGATTCATTCATATTAACTGAGACATTATCTTAACAATGCCTTGTTTCAACGTGTATAAAGAATGACAAAGCAGAAAAGTATCATTCCTAAAACAATGCGACTGATTCATTTTAACAGAGACATTATCTTAACAATACCTTGGTTAAACATGTAGAAAGAACTACAAAGCAGGATAGTACCATTTGTAAAACATTGTAACTGATATATAATAACAGAGACATTATCTGAACAATACATTTCTTAAACATGTACTCTGGCCGATACCTAACAGAAATGGCACTCCCGCCGATCCCTAACAAGTGTTGCAGTTTCGAACTAAGATTCAGTAGTTAATTCTGAGGAAAGCAGGTACTGACCTTTCAAGACCAAGATTTGAAACAACGCCTGAGGTGGATCTAAAAGAGATCTCAACACATATATGGAAATCTGGTCTCATTTTGTGCAGTTCCACCAAAATTAAGCGAAGTAAAATGTCGCAATAGCAACAAGTTGAATAGATATCCCTGTTTTAACAAAGGCAAAAAAGGAATCAATTACTGGCCAATAAAGGAGGATGAAACATGCGGCCACAAAAATGGTAATCCCGCCAATCCCTAACAAGTGTTGCAGTTTTGAAATAAGGTTCAATAGTTAATTCTGAGAGTGGCATTGCTTAATTTTACCAGCGGCATTAGATTAACAAAAAGCATAAACTGTTCCAGGGGAGAGTGGGCACAACAACAACATGTGCTTCCATCTACTTATAAAGGGGGTGATGCAGAGTTTGTTGTAACAAAGCAACAAGCATAATGTCTGGGTTGGTCCCATTTTTTTCACTACTTAATGGGAAAAGACAGCAATACAATAGCTTCAATTCAACATTTATTTAAAACAGTACCAATACAAGTAGCACAGCATCTCAAAACACGCTGCACGATCATGTGGATGAAGGGAAGTACCAACCTGTCATGACACACACAAGATCACGTACGAATCTACCATCACGAATAGGAAATCCAATCTCGTTTTGTGAAGTTACTCTGAAATCAAGTAAAGTCGCCGGTGAGACATTTAAGTTTGCTATAGGAACAAGTTGAAAAGATATCCCTGATTTAATAGAGGCAAAAAAGGAAACAATTACTGCCAATAAAGGAGGATGAAACATGCGGCCACAAAAAGAAGCATCTACCTTATCTTGATGGAAAACAAAGTATAGGACAGTAGCATTTCTAAAACGGTTGCATTGATTCATATTAACAGAGAAATTCTCTGAAAATAGTTCAGTAGTTAATTCTGAGAGTGGCATTGCTTAAAATACAATAGCTTCGATTCAACATTTATTTAAAACAGTACCAATACAAGTAGCACAACATCTCAAAACACACTGCACGATCATGTGGATGGGACATGGGACATGCGAGCACCATGTGCGTCCACACGTATAAATGGGTGATGCAGAGTATGTAGCCAAGTAGCATATCTGCGTTGGTCCCATATTTGTTCTCTTTGAAACTTTTTACGATGTGATGGCAGAAAATCTAGTCCTGCACAAACTACGCGACCCCCAGTTTCTTTCCCTTTTCAACAAAGAGTTGGGTTCCTCACAGATGTGGGTACTGGGTTACCCCCTTTTTCCCTTTTCGACCAACAAAGCGGCTGGATAGCTAGTCTAAACTACTTTCCCTCCCTCCTTTCCTCATTGAACCACGTCCTAGATTCATGCTCCACCCCACCGCACCCTTCTTTCCTCTTTGAACCAAGACCTAGATTCGACTACAGAATCGAAAAAGATCAGCATGCAGCTAGACCAATGACGGTTTCAAAGAAACTTAATTATACCTTAGGGTCGTCGGGATGTGGCAAGGCGTGCGGCGGGAGGTCGGATCTGCCCACACTACGTACGACAGTGAGGAAGAAGGGGTCGGTGGCCCTCCCGCATAGGCGCTTGTTGAAAGAGAAAAGCGCAGCCGGCAGTGGATTGCCTCCCTCGCCGAAGGCGATAGAGTGAACGCTGCACCGCCTCCCCTTCCCGTTGCGACGGCATCCGGACACCTCCTTCGCGAGCTGTCTTTGAGGGGGGTGAGAGAGACAGAGGCCACAACGCAGTCTTGTTTAGATTTGGTGAAGAGGGTGAGAGACAGTGAATATAGCAAACCCTAGCAAAGGAACGCTGAGCCTCCAGCGTGTATATATATATATATATATATATATATATATATATATATATATATATATATATATATATATATATATATATATATATATATATGTAGTGCGGCGAGAGTGTGGAGAGTGCAAACCCTAGCGAACAAGCGTTGAGGCTCCAGCTTATATATATATACTGTAGTGTGGAGAGTGCCTTAACTGCACCTGCTTTTGGCTGTATGACAGGTGGGCCAGCCACATTTTGGGCCCACCTGTCATAAACCCAAAGGCAGGTGCACTAAAGTCAATGAAGCTGCGTCCATATAGTACTCGTGTATACAACTAATATATAGTGGAGTGGTTTTCTTATTCTCTCCATAACAATCGTTTTAAATTGTGTAAGTACGAAATGTAACTCTTTATTTAACATACCAGTGAAGAAAACTACTACTCCCTTTGTTCCTAAATATTTGTCTGTCTAGAGATTTCAACAAATGACTACATACAGAGCAAAATGAGTGAATCTACACTGTAAAAAATGTCTATATACATCCGTATGTGGTAGTCCATTGCAAACCACTTGAAAGACAAATATTTAGGAACGAAGGGAGTACTTCCGATGAACTAACGATCCACGCGTCCTTGTCGCACTTCCAGTCCTTCACGTGTGGTACACTACCCTCCCTTAAGTGAACAACCACACATGCGCCAAATTATCGGAAACGTGTGAGAGTGTGTACAAATAAAGAATTTTAATTTCAATTATCGGAAAGGTTTGAGAGTATGTACAGTTTGCCCTCTCTAATAATTATGGTTTCTTGTGTTCGACCTAAACTTGGTAAAACTTTACAAAGTTTGACTTCAGTCAAATCTAATATGCGGAGTAAATAATAATGGAGGGCTACTACGTCCATCCGGGTTTTTAGTCCACACCATTTTTAAAATCAAAGTTAATAGCTGGACAAATAAAATGACAGGGGAGCTGGAGACAAAGTTGTGAGAAGGCTTAGAAATCAATAAGTTATGCTCTTAGTACCAACGTCGATCCTTCTTTGAGGAAAAATTTGGTTCATAGCCAATTGTGTGATAAAATTGCACCAACGTGAAAGACGACTGCATCTCCAATGCAACCAAGGTGAACTGACGAAGGATATCATCTTTGTGGGTAACAAGCAAAGAGCACTGATGGAAGATAGCTTGTTTTTCATTGAAAATCGATCAACTTCACCAGCCGACACAACCATGAGGCGCAACCATGAGCATCGATAGGTCATCGTGGTGATGCATCATTCATTTTGCATCAAGTTTGGGTGAGGCACCTATGAAGTTCGACAAATCCTCACTGTGGTCTGTTTCTTCTCAGTAGTCAAGCTCGAGGAAGGACGAACCACATGGCAGAGGACAGTGAGGCGGAACAAGAATGGCCATCCAATTTTGTGCAGTTCCACTAAAATTGAGGAAGACATGCCCGGGTATGGAGATACGCATTGCTGTTTCCAAAAATATAAAAGGGATATAGTGTTGTTACTTTGTTTTACAAGATTAACAACGACATCTCAATTGTCAATAAGAATTATGAAAAGTACACCAACAAACAGAAGCATCATGATTACTCTTGATGGGAACTAAACCAGGATACCCGAGAAAAAAAAGCATTTCTTCATTTAACCAGTGATACACTACTAGGAAAAGGCCTACTAGTGGCGCACCAGTTTTGCCTACTAATGGCGCACTACTGGTGCGCCACTAGTACCACGCCACTAGTATTTACTAATGGCGCACCTATACTAATGGCGCACCACTGGTGCGCCATTAGTATAGGCCACGGTGCGCCATTAGTACAGGCCACTGGTGCGCCATTAGTATAGGCCACGGTGCGCCATTAGTATTTTTGAATTTTGAAGGCGGGAAAATAGTAGTGGCACACCGTCTAACCCCCACCGTGCGCCATTGCTATTTTTGAATTTGAATTTGGATCTGGATCGCGATTTTTTTGCCCATTTTTTGCTCGTTTTTTTTGCTTGTTTTTTTGCACGATATTATTTCAAATTTTGTTCCTGTTTTTGGATCTTGTACGTTCTTTTGCCGTGTTCTTTTGCCGGAGAGGAGTTCGCCGGAGAGGAGGAGGAGGAGGTCACCGGAGAGGCGCTCGCCTACATCGCCGGAGAGGAGGAGGAGGTCGCCGGAGAGGAGTTCACCGGAGCATTGGAGAGGAGGAAGGAGAAACCATGAGGGGATGGGAGGAGAGGAGGGAGGAGGAGCTCACCGGAGAGGAGGGAGGAGGAGCTAACCGGAGAGGAGGGAGGAGAAACCGTGAGGGGAGGGGAGGGGAGGAGAGGAGGGAGGAGGAGGTCGCCGGAGAGGAGGAGGGTAGTATGGTGGAGGAGAGAAGGGAAGATGGAGTGGAGGAGAGGAGGAGATGGAGTTTAGGAGAGGTGGAGTGGAGGAGAAGAATGAAGAGGTAAGGAGGAGAGGACCACGCCCAGCCATATATACGGCATACTAATGGCGCACCATGGGCAGGTGCGCCATTACTAACTTTTTTTATTTTTTTGATTTACTTGGAATTTTGAAGGCGGGAAGATACTAATGGCACACCACGGGCAAGTGCGCCATTACTATTTTTTTGATTTATTTTGAATTTTGAAGGCGGGAAGATACTAATGGCGCACCACGGGCAGGTGCGCCATTAGTAACTTTTTTCTATTTTTTTGACTTATTTTGAATTTTGAAGGCGGGAAGATAGTAATGGCGCACCATGGGCAGGTGCGCCATTAGTAAGTTTGAATTTTTTGCCTCTCCAGATCTTAAAAGCCCCGTATCTTTTTTTCTGTTAGGTTTTTGAGGATTTTGAAAATGTTTAACGGGGTTCCCCCAGTTAAATTCGGATGTAACTTTTCGAGTAGATGATTTTTCATATAAAAAACTTTTTCATCCGAGTTCGTATGCAAAAGTTATGCCCATTTTACAAATTCTCGAGAGATTTTGCAAATAAAGTCGAAATTCATATTTGTAAATTTTCACAACAACTAGACCACATATCACATGGGCAACTTATTTTCTTTTATTTTTTTGACATTTCCATCATATTTTTTATTTTTTTAAACTGAAAAGGCGGTCCAAGGGGGGGGTGCATTCGGTGGAAGTGATGGCCAAGTTACTAATGGCACACCGTGGGATGGTGCGCCATTACTAGTTCAACTAGTAATGGCGCACAACTCCCACGGTGCGCCATTAGTAGTTTCAAAAATAAAAATAAAAAAATTTGAAAAAAAATTTGAAACATAATTACTAATGGCGCACCGTGGGAGTGGTGCGCCATTACTAGTTGAACTGCTAATGGCGCACCATCCCACGGTGCGCCATTAGTAGTTTTGAAAAAATTAAAAAAAATTACTAATGGCGCACCGTCGATGTGGTGCGCCATTAGTATTTGCATAGTAATGGCGCGCCAACACATGGGACGCCATTAGTATTTAGTAATGGCGCACCACATGTACAGTGCGCCATTAGTGTCCATATTGGCTATAGCTGTTTTTGTAGTAGTGATAGTATTAGATTAGCAGCAGCAATAGGAGCATATGGACAATGACCGCACAACCACCATGTACTTTTTGTCGAAACAAAATGTATACCTCCACCGAGGCATAAATCAGGACAACTTTTCGAGTGGCATTTCCTCTATAATAGTAGGTGATGTTGGACCAGCCGACGAACCCTAGCTACTATACATAGGGAGCTGGGGAGTAGTCGCATAGAAGAAAACCCGCATGCAGCGACCTGGGGAGCTGGACCAGTACAAGAAGTTATACCTCAGGTGGGCGAGATGTCGCTTAGGTGGGCGGGCGGGATCTGCCCACACGACGGTAGCGAACAAGGGTGCGGAGGACCTTCGTCCGCGCCAGCGCCGGCTCCGAGAGGACGGTGCGCATCGGCTTCTTCCATCGCCGACGGCGACAACGTCAACGCTGCACCTCCTCACCTCCCGCAGCGGATGGGATTCGGCCGGATCTGTGACCACCGGTGAGGAGAGAGATAGTGTGGACACTGTCATCTTGTTTTGATATGGAGAGGGTGAGAGAGCGAGACGCGAGAGACTCTATCAAACAAGAGGCTATAATGGAGTAAAACAATCTCTCCATAGCAGTGGTTTTAAATAGAATATGCGCGTTCCCGGAAAAAAGAAATGAAAACTGGCGAACAATTTTTTAACGTACCAAGAAAGAAAACTCGATCAAAAACATGCCCCCGCTTCCAGGTCGCGAGAGTCGTCGCGCACACACACATAGACATAGACATGCATATCCGTGTTTACGTAAAATTCCATTTCCATCTCCATCTCCAATCTTATTTTTCCAACTGGCACATTATTTACGTTGTTAATTATATACGCGACAATATTAACGTAGAACATCTCTTGTTTGCGGGCATCCGGACCGCTGCCACGGCCGCTCCTGACCAACCCGAACCCTCTTCATCACCAGCGTGTGCTTCCCGCCCGAAACGGTCAGTGCCGCGTTCATGCCCGGCCAGAGCGGACGCGACCTCTCACTGGCGCCGGCATTGAAGCGACGCGTCGGCCGAGAGAGCGTCACCCGCGCCGCTTCCTATTGCACACGACTACTCCGCGTTCAAAGGTCGCAATAGCCGGCCACAACATGCATGTAAAAAGTTCTTGGGAGTCCGTGCTACAGCTAGCTGTCCTCCCCAACTCGTCAATCTCTTCCAGTAGTACTAGTACTCCATGGCGCGATCCATCGACAAGCGGGCGGGAAAGTTATCGTACACTCGGTTTGCGGTGAGTGGCATGCTGAGCGACCATGTGGGGTCGAGCCGTGGAGGAGGGTGAGACACGAATGCGACAGACGTGATTTAGACGTTGGTTTTGCTCGATGGCGCGATCCAACGAAACGAAACGTTGGTTTCTCTCCGTTTCCATTTTTCTCCGGAAAAACGGAAACTTTCCACTCCATTTTCATTCCTACTCCAAGGTTGCCCTGTTACAACATTCCATCAAATACAAAGGAAAACTAAGACGCATGCTGATGCATCTCAATGATTCACAGATCATACCCAATATTTACTTCACAACTAAAGACAAAAGTTGTGAGAGCGTGTATGAAAGAAAAACTACTGATGGGGTCACTACGACTTAAAGCTTAAAACCTAAACATGATTTAATTTCCTCGCCAGGTAGAACCTGTCAAAGGAAAGACGACTGGCACCCTCGGATCATACGATGCTTTTGTGCAGTTCCACTAAAATCGAGCTGAGCATCCCTGATGCAAAGATATTGAAGAAGTGTGATTAGAATAATAGTACTGGCACTAGTTCATGAGACATAAACTCATCACAAGTAGAAGCCGGTAGAAGTAGAGAAAGATTGACATGGAGATGGGGCTACGTGGGGAGCTGCGGCAGTGGAGCAAGCCGGCTCCAAAAGGAAGATGAACTACCTGGGACGTCGGGCTGTAGCTAGAAGGGCGGTTGGGACGCGGCATCGGCCCATAACACGGTGACCCCCGATTGGGATGCACCGACTGTGGATTTTCTCCCTCGCCGATGTCGACCGCGTCTACGCAGAACATTGTTCCCTTCCCCCAGCTGCGGGATTAGGCCAGACATGTGACCAGCGGTGTGGCCACCATCATTCTATGCTTGTGAAGAGAGCAACCCAAGCAAGCAGGCTTGTAGCTTAGGCTCCTGCTAGTGTATATATAGTGGTTTTCTTTTTCTCTCCATATCAACCATTTATATTGCGTACGTGTCATTGAAGAGTGAAATGATGGTTGCTTCTTCCGACTAACTTACTGTGTGATTTGACTGCTCCTTTAGTGGCCCCTACATGTACTCCCCCTACGTGTATGCAACAGTCACATGTACACATGGATGCAAAAACGCGCGCGACGCCCTAATGCATGCATGTCCGAGCACACGACGGAACACACACGTTCACGCTCAAGTGCTCAACCTACACGTGCATGCACACACATACTCAGCCAGGGTGAGCTAGTGACCGTATAAACACCGGAAAATGTATATATTGAGCGCAATGAGCGTATTATGAAGTCCACTGACCGTATTTTTACAAATATACAGTGACAAACAGTGTATTTATCTCGTTTGAAATTAAGCCATATTAACCGGAGAGGAGGCAGTATGGACTAGCATTACTTTGCTTTGTCCCGTCAACTTGCCGAACAAGGAGAAGCTTGCAGGATGGGAGAAGCTTGCGCGCGGTGGCTCACAGGACAAGGAGAAACTTTTGACTAATGCAAGCTGTCCTTTGCTCAGGCGGTGGACGTGCAACAGTTAATTCAGTGTCAGATTGCCAGAAGCATACACTATAATAGTAGTACTATTATTGTTGCACTTCCCGAAGAGGCGAATAGCCAAGCGCAAAGTTTACTATTACTAGTACTACTACTATAGTCTATAGAGGTAGTACTAGGAACCAGATGGAGGAGTGTCTGCACTCTTATTATATTTTTAAAATGTGATAAAGAAATCCTCAACACATCTGGTTCTCTTCGAGGGTTCTCGCATGTGATAATGGAAGTTGATTGCATGGAACACTCGCCACAATTCTCGCTTAATTATGGCTCATATCCTATTACAAATAGGAGCGTCCGGTAATATTTCCTCTTTTTTTTGTTATTCAGCATGTAAACAGGTCAACAAACCTTGCGGCGCATCTTTGTGCGAACCGTGCTTGCTGCACTTTGAATGTGGCCGAGAGCTGGCTTGATGAAACACCTCGCTTCCTACTTCTTTTTTTGCGGGGTACCTCGCTTCCTAGTGACCAGTGTCTTGGCTGATCATCCTAAGAATGCTTATATATGAATAAAGCTCTCTCATTTACCCGCAAAAAAGATTAAGCCATATTAACCGGAAAGGAGGGAGTATGGACTAGCACTACTTGTTGGTGTGTCCCGTCAACTCGCAGAACGAGGAGAAGCTTGCAGGACAAGTTGAAGCTCGCTTATGCCTTTCGACTAATGCAACGTACCCTCGCCCAGGCGGTGGACATGCATCAGTTCATTCAGTGTCAGGTTACCACAGGCATACACTGTAGTACCGAACATGCGGAGTACCATCAGTGTTCGACTTCACGAAGAGGCGAAGACCCAAGCGCAAGGTTTAGTAGTACGAGTAGTACTACTACTAGAACCGCTTGGTGGAGCCTCTGTACTCTTATTTTTCTTAATCTTTCATAAAGTACACATTTATTCCGGAGAAGGGCGGAAAACGGCAGCCCAACATGTAATGATGATATCGATCAACCATGCTCGAATATATCTTGGCCTCCGTGCGAGCCCGTCTGTATGTTCTCGCTGCTCGTCTCTCTCAAGGAACGATGGGTTGGCCATTTTTCCGTCAATTGAGATCGGTTTGCTCACACTCCGGTCCCACATGTCAGTGATATGCCAAGAGGAGGTGCGTTGACCGACTGGCCATACGCGTACTTGGTTTTGCACCTTCATACTACTCCTCCCTCCGTCACAGTTTATAGGGCGCGCTTCATTATGATGAATTTCTCTCAATGCATTTCCACCACCAGAGAGACTTTAGACGCGTATGGTTTAATGCTCAATTAATTAGGGCGTGGTAACCGCAATTTTCTCTCGATGTAGTACTATGGAGTGGAGTAAGTGCATGCATGTGTCTACCCGGGGTGGAAGCACTGCATGCATGTGTGTACGCATTATTTCCTCTAGTAATAGATGTCGTGCTATAACTACCAATGCTATTTTTCAGGCCGATCGCTAGTCGCCTTGGTCCTAGAGATTTTCTCTTTTTCTGAAGCGCGCTCTATAAACAGTGACGGATGGAGTAGTATGAGCGGATTCAAAGAAGAGCGTATTGATGGTTGCTTCTTCCGAGCAACTTACAGTGGGAAAGATGGGGCTTATGATTTGACTGCTCATTACTCACTATTAATGCGGCACAACGACCGGTCTGAGTCTCCCATGCGGCTGTGCACTACCCCCTCGGTTCTTAAATATACTCCGTTATATTTGTCTTTGTAGAGATTTCAACGAGTGACTACTCAAATATTTGTCTTTTTAGAGATTCAAATGGACTACTACATACGGATATATATAGACATATTTTAGAGTGTAGATTCACTCATTTTGCTCCGTATGTAGTCACTTGTTGAAATCTCTAGAAAGACAAATATTTAGGAATGGAGGGAGTACACATACGAAGCAAAATGAGTGAATCTACACTCTAAAATATGCCCATTTGAAATTTGTAAAAACACAAATATTTAGGAACGAAGGAGTATAATTTTGTGCATGGCACATGGACCCGGATGCCGAAGAGGCTTCTGGCCATGCTATCAAGCTTCCAGCATTTGTTTACATAATTGACGTACTATACAAATAATTTTCCAGCAACATGAAATTGTACAATGGTGTGAGCTTTCAGCTTTTGTTTCGTGTGTCTTGCCATCGATGCTCTTTCGGAAACAATAAAAAACTAACTTCCTTGCTAATCAGAGCTAATATTTACATCACAACTGAAGACAAAGTTGTGAGAAGGTGTTAAATTAAAATTGATCCATGCTTTCATTGGCAGCAACGTCCCCCCAGCTCTGTCTAAATCAACAAGGCATGTTGGGAAAAAAGTAGCTGTCTGGAGCATGCAACATTCCGATCATTTTGTGCAGTTCCACTAAAATAGAGCTATGCGTCCCTGTTCCAAAGATATTAAGTGTGATTACGATAATAGAGGACTGCTGATGAAACAATAAACACACAAATAGACGCCGGTCACCTTTGCAGTCTCTCTTAAGACTAACTAGTTGGAGAAGATTAGGCTCGGAGTTGGATGAGGAGGATAGAGCAAAACCAATCTCCCTTTGTGCAATCGCAATGAAATGTAGAGACGTTGCCCGTGTGACATTTTGGCAGAACTGCACAAAACACTCTTAAGAAAAAAGTGATTTGTGCAGTTCACCAAAAGGTCGCAATAGCAACGAGGTGAAATGGATAGCCCTGTTTGCAAAAAAGAGGTAGAAAGGAAACAATTACTGGCCAATAACAGTTGATGACACGTGCGACGACAAAAAGAAGCATATTGCTTGTCCTAAGGGAAGATAACAACACGGTTGTGTTTGTCTAAAATGGTGTGAGGACGAGATTGCAATATGGAAAGTACGCCCGACGAGCTACGTTTTGGGCAAAGAACTATGGAAGATCCACATGCAGCGACGTGGGAAGACGGGCAGTGGAGCAATGCCGGAGGGGATACCTAGAGGTCGTCGGGATGTAACTAGGTGAGCGGCGGCGGGTGGAATTTGCCCATACTGCGGCAGCGAGCAGGTGGCGTAGGCCCTATCACGCCGGAGCTTGGTCAGAGAGAACAGTGTGTACCGCAGATCGGGACGTGCTGCCTCGGCGTCGTCGAACGGAGAAACGATGCACGTCCTCCCTTTCCGCCGGCGGACGGGATGCGGCCGGATCAGTGACCAACGGTGAGAGAGAGAGAGAGAGGCCACCGCAGCCTTGTGTGAGATACTCTGAAGAGAGACAAACCAGGCAGGCAGGCTCCATTGTATATAGTGGAGTGGACTACTTTTTTCTCCATAAAAATCATTTGATATTCTATGTACGTGCCATTGAGCGATATAACTTTATTTAAAAATAACTCGCCAACGCATCAAGTCGACTTTGTTTCGTGCACGCGTGGTACACGACCTCCGTAGGTAAACAACCGCTACACGCGTTCAAATTAGCATGTGGGCTGCCATTTCGTACAGAAATGAGCTCCACCGTGTACCCGCGCGGGTGTGGCTGGGCACAAAGCGTGAGTACGTGCACGGTGCACCTATTCTCTTCTTGTATACGTACACCACCTACGTGCGGTTGTGTGAGAGTGATACAAACATAGAGAGATATAGTGTGTGGGTTCGTGAGAGTTTGGGGGGGGGGTCAATCAAAAAATGTAACATATGCAATGTGTGTGAAATAGAGTCCTGGATATATCACATATATAGAGGGGTCGATCCACGAGAAGAGAGTGGAGGTATCATCGGCTTGAGGTGTCCATAGAATCGAAGAGAGGGATGATGTGTGTGTGTGCGCACGCGATCGATAAAGAGTGCCATCGAATTTGTGTGTGCCCACGTCAAAGATATAGAGTGGCTGGCCTACTGGAACGTTAGAGGGGACAGGTGCAGTTTGTCTCTGTGGCATGGATACCTAGCTACAGCGCTCGACTATCGGTGTGTGGTGGGGGGGGGGGGAGGGAGGCCTAATTAACTATAGAGGTACAATGACTGGTATATGTGTGGAGGAGGAGAGAGGCCTACCTCATGTATTAAGGGAGATCGATCTACCTCATGTATTAAGGGAGATCGATCGGCATCCATGCATATGTGTAGGAGAGGAATAAGGTTGGGAGAGAGACAGAGCTAGAGTGTTGGAGGGGTTGGTAGTGGAGTTGCTTCTAACAAATGGTGGGATAGGCTTGCTAGACAACCGGAGGGCACACCTGCAATATCAATAAGAGAGGGGATGGCTGCCTGTCTGTGCACGTGTGTGTGAGAGACGGGTCAGGAGGCATGCATGAATGATGAGGGGGGCGATATGGATGTGGTAAGCAGACATAACTACATAGGAAGATCAATCTTCCTTTGTCAGAGAAAGGAGAGACATAACTTGTGAGGTACGTCGATCGATGGGGGGGATAGTTAAAGTCGACCTAGGTATATGTTGGGAGATCGATCAGTATACATGCATGTGTGTGTTAGAAGCAAATGAGGCACGGGGAGAAGGATAGAGAGAGAGGGATGCATCTAGGAGGTGGTGCGAGAGTCATACTATATCGAGGGGGGAGAAGTGTGCGAGTACGAGATCGATGAAAAGAGTGGTGGGAGTGAGGCATGGACGGTGATAAGAGAAGAGGGGAAGCTTGTGTTTTGTGCTAGGCACACCTGGCTAGAGAGGCATATCGATCGATGTGTCCCATAAAGAAGGAGCTGGGGGGCCTACACACACCGTGGGTGAATGACCTAAAGTTAAAAGACGAATTTGTGCGATGGAGCTAGAGAATGCTGAGGGAGGGTTAGAGGGATGCGGGCGTCTGCATGCACGAGAGAAAGTTAGCGCTAGCTAGCTACAAAGATAAGAGGATTGTGTGGGTGTAAAAGACGAATAGAGATCATACTTCATTATAAAAAGCGAATTCATATATTTGAAGAATTTATCATAGTGTTTTAAACCGACGCATGTGTGAATATATATAAAAGCGATACACATGGTGTGGTTATGAACATGTTATACTACATATAATATATTTTATCTCTACTCTTATAAAAAAACGGAGTTGTTGATGATGGTGCCATCCTGCAATATAGGCCGTCCGACTTATATCTGACGAATAGGAAGGAAACTATGGCAATTTTGAAAAAATATACCCACACCCTCTCCATATTTGCAAATTAGGCCTCCCCTTGATCATGTTGATGTTCTGTGGAATGCATGGGCATCTTGCTAGTACTACGTATAACATATAGAACATTGATCATAATTTGGGCTAATGTGTGGCTTTTGCAGCTCAGGTCTAAATTCTTGTCATGATGTAGGGGGCGGGGCACTATACTATGTGTGATAAACACGGTGTACACGCATGGAACATGGTTTAGATTATGATATATAGTTAGTACATCAAATGTACTATTATTTGGAATCAACATCAAGTGTATTCAAAAAATAGAATTCGAGTTCATGTAGTACACATAGTTCATATCTATCTCTATATTAATCATGTGGTGTGTTATTAAGGTAATACACGAATGATGGTTGAAGTTGGCAACAATCATGATTGTAGATTTGTTACTGAAATAGAGAAACGAATTCAAATTCAGTTTGAATTGCAGTGGTAGTATAGACATTTGGAATGCACTAAAATGTTGGTATGAGTAGGTTACATGCATTATACAGCAAGCGAAAAAATTTAATTGGACATAACATGGATTCATACTACCGAATAGCATTTAATTGCACTAAATTGTTGGTATGAGTAGCTTTAAATAGCATTTTTATAGTAAAACGGGGCAAGACTCTCTCTTTGTGTGGTGTGAATAGTTTTATTTTTTTCATTTTCTTTTTGGTTGAGGGAAGTGCGGATTGATTTGGTACGTACAAGTACAATGTTACACGTTAGGCTTGTCCCTAAAATTCAACCCGCGCATTGTTATATCCCGAAAATTCAGATATCGTGCTCCCAAAACTGGCGCCTTCACAACCCGCGCCTTGCTATCCTGAAATTACAACGCGCGCGAAAACTCCCTCCAGCTGCCAAATCCCGACACGCGAAATCCCCCTTCTAACCCTGAGCCGAAAGGGCCGCTAGTTCAAATCGGTGCGGGGTACTTTTGGAACACACCCTACATTTTGGACAAGCGCGTCCCTGAGTCATGGTTCACCCCCTCCCATCGCCTCCTTTTTTCCATTCAAAATCCCAGGCCGCCATAACCTCTTCGCTCCAGCCGCGAAACCCCACCCTCCTCCGCCCGCCACCTCATCGCTGCCCAGCCAGAGCCTCTTCCCCGACGTCGTCGTCCACCGCAACAGCTCGACGTCCCTCGTCCACCTCCCCGGATGAGGATCCGTCGTCCATCTCGTCGTCCCGCCGGTTCAGCCGCCCCGTCCTCCACCTCAAAGGAGCTGCTCCGATGATCGCCTCGTCTATCGCGGCTGCTTCATCCCCACAGCGCCGCCTTAACCTGCTCCACCGGAACCGTAGCATCCTCACCGAATCCTCGGACGAAGCCGAGGCCTACTCGGCGCCACCAAAGAGGTTGTCCACCCATCGCAGCGCACCTTCTCCTTAGCTCGACTTCCCGGCGCCGACGGTGCGCCATCCCGCACCCCCATGGAGCGGCTACCTTGAAGCCGGCGCCGCGGGCGACATCTCCACGACGGCTCTCCCCAGTGCGAGGCCCCTTCGGCGATGGCGTCCATACCAGCTGGATCTGCTGCTGCTGCTCCGGCTCTCGCTCGCTCGCTCGCGCTGCTGCTGCTGCTCCGGCTCTCGCTCGATCGCGCGCTCGCCCAGCTGCTGCTGCTCCGGCTCTCGCTCGCTCGCTCGTGCTGCTGCTCTGCTCCGATTTAGCTACACTTCAGTCGACTGAATCGACTTTTGGGTCAGTCGATTTTTAGGGGGTGGGGGGGCTCGCCGTGGAGTTAAGGAAGAACCACCCGCAGCGGGGACGGGGGCTCGCCGGAGAGGTACCCCACTATCTATCTTAGGGTTTAGGGCAGGGGGCCTATAGGGCTGGCCGGGGGGCGGCGGACCGGCGGTGGGGAGTTGTTTCGGGGTGGCGAGGCGGCGCTGGGGCCGATGGTTCGGCCAATGGTGGCTGGCGGCTTAGGGGGGTGCAGGTTGAAGATGAACTGCAGGCCCTCCCTAAACTACATGTCAAGTGCCTCTCTGCTACCATTGCGTTTAGTTTCGACAGTAACATTCAGATTCCATAGTAAATTACAGTTTCGACAGTTAAGTTCAGAGTCAACAGTTTTTACCTCATCTGTTGTAGTCAGGTGGTTTTTGGTGATGTAAATTTTACATCTATTTTACATCATCTATTGGAGATGCTATTAGAATCCCACTTGAGATTGATGATGTCTGTCTTGTGCTGCTTCAGCCTTGACGTCTTACGGCTCACCGGGGCTGCTCCAACGACAGAATGATCCATCACAACAGAGCAGTGCCCTGGACGCCGTCTACAGATTCCTCAGATCTTCCTCCACACCTCCGACAGCCACCTCTGCCTCAACTACTTCAGCGACCAACCCAATGATGCTGAATTCGACACGGCTACGGCAAAGAGGTTGTACACTTGTTGCATCACTTATTACTATACATTCATGTCGTCCATTAGGGCTATTTTGGTTCAACGGAAAAACATAGCAATAGGGAATTTTCCAATGGCACTCTACTATTCAATTATTCATGCATTTTGTTGAAAGGAATGAAGCAAAACATCCACCTGGACCTACTTTTCAAAATCCTATGCATGAAAACAAGACCAAGTGCATTAGTGGCAGAATAACATTCTAACTGTACACGCTTTCATATGGTTTCACTTTATTTTTGCCATGTTTCTTTGCATTCCTCTCCTCTTCCAATTCCTGTAAACCAAACACTCAAGTTGATAGAAATCATGTGTTTACAAATGCTTTGTTTACCATGTGCATTCCTATCCTATTCCGGTGTTTTTCCTATCCCCGCGTTTTTAGAATCATGCAAGCCAAATGAGCACTTACAGAATTACTTCAGTTACAGGTAGGTGTCGAAGGGAACTTTGTGTGGTTTGTCATGCTCCTGCCGTGATGTCGTCCACCTGAACTGAGCTGCTCCATCGACAGAAACATCCACCAAACCAGACATCACGACTCCTGGCCGTCTTTCGCCGCCTCAGATCTCCTTCCCTGCCGCTGGCACCCACCGCAACGGCATCACCATCATCGACTCAGCAGATGAACCTGAGGAGTACACGGGTCCACAGGAGAGGTCGCACTCTTTTGTTTCTACTTACGTTATGCATTGCTTAAAATTACCTGTTACTTTATCGTCATGTTCACCTCTTGGACTCCAAGTCAGGTCCATATTAATGTTCAAACTTGAGTTCTAAATTAGTTGTGGGGCACATATCGAGGAATCAATGAATAGTATCTCTATCTAATATCTGGTTCACCTAGGGTATGCCTATGTTGTTCATCTTGGGTGGGAAACAAATAGTAAAGCAATCATCATCTGTCTTTTTATTAAATAAAAGCAATCATCAGCCTGCTATAATTAGTTTTGGATCCATCCACTGGTTGTTACCATCACTCTAAATTTCTGCATGCTCTCCTTACATAATCTCACCATATTTTTTTCGTATGCATGTCAGATATTATACATAGTCATGCTGAACATGTAGAGAAAAAGAGAAGAGTTTTTCGCGGCAATGCAATGTCATGCAGACATTGCTCCATGGTGGGTTCAATGGCAAACCCTCCCCCCCTCTCCAGATTGTAATCCAGAGGAATATATTTGTTCTGAGGCGGATTCAGACACCGCTGACCACTCCTATTTACCCCCCAAGGTGTTTTCTCTACCTTGGCATGATGATATTAGTCATATCATGCATATGTTGCCTTGCGGTGCCTACTTTTGACATCATATATGTCATCTGCTTAGTTTAGACATGTTCTGTAATGCCACCTGTTTAGTTTCTATATCATATATGGGAATTGTGCAGTCTCATGTCTTTTAGCCAGCCATAATATACATGAAATGTGCAATTCCATCCTGTTTAACCAGGCATCATATATTTGAATGATATCTTGCCCATCCTTTTCTTCATTACATTTCCATTTGTTGACAATGTTTGTACATTAAACTACTCTTCCTGTGAATCAGCCATTTGGGTGGGAGATTGAAAAATCTGGAGTGAAAACAAGGCCTTCAGTGCAGATAGTGCTACCTGTCAAAGCAGATCTCTTGTTGGGTCCCGATAGCTCCTCAGAGATGGATTCAGAGAGAGATGACCAGTCCTATTCCCCCACCGAGGTGTATGCTCTAACTTGGCAGGGTTATACTGCTCATATCATGCGTATGGTGTCTTGCATTGCATAGATTAGACATCATATACACAATATTCAACACCATGTTCTTAGTTCAGACATCATATCTAATGCCCTCTGTTTAGCATATAAATCACATATGTGAATTAAATGATGCGATCCTGATTACTTAGATAACATGTAGGTGAATTATGTCATGCGATCCTGTTTAGTTATTCATCATATCTTTGAATTATGTTATGCTATGCTATCCAGTTTAGATAGACATCATATATGTGAAATTATGTCATGCTATCCGTTTTAGTTAAACAATATACATGTCAACTATTTCATGCCCTCATTTTTCCACACTATCTATTGCATTTGTCTCTCATATAATGCATGTACATTCAACTATGTTTCCTATTTATCAGCCATTTGAATTGGAGCGGGTGATGCCAGCATCTAGCGGACTAAAAACACGGTCTTCAAATAAAATAGTGCTACCTCTTGGTGGAGATAGCACCCCGGTTGTACATGCACGCGAACCAGCCATACCACACATAACCCAAACTCTCGCAGATTGTACCCCTACTGCGATGGACAGAGAACCAGCTTCGCCCAATCTAACCCCAACCCCAGCAGATAGTAACCCAGTTCCTGTTGACACAGCACCATCACCACCACAGAGCTCCCAAACAAGAGCAGTTAGTAATGTAGCTCCAGTGCCCAAAGGGCCAGTACTACCACGGCGAACCCCAACTCCACTAGTTAGTACGCCTATTCCTGTGGAGGAAGCAATACCAGCTAGTCGTAGTTTAGCATCTATCGCATTTGATGTTGTTAAAATCGTATGTGCGTATCCCATCTTGGAAATATTATACTGAAGATGAAGGAAAATGCCAATTGCAGGTGTTTGTCCAGGAGTTATGTGTAAGTAATGTTATTCATGGCAATTACTTTGCTTTGTCCCATACATCCTACCTCCATGATGGTTATAATACAGCAATTTTTCCCATTTTTCTCTATAGAGAAGGACCGATTTGGAAACTCAGGATGAGGTAACCTGTGCTAATACCTCTGCTATCGTCAAGAATGCTTGGTGGCAATATCGGAATTACCTAAAGAAAACGTACTTCACTGGCAAAGAAACTCATCAAATTCCCTTACGTTCTCCTGAGGCACATTTACTGGACGATGACTGGGAATGCCTTGTTCTGTACTGGTCCCGAACCAAGAATGTGCTAAGGTCTATGAGCTCATTTTCTATTTTTAAGTACTATATTCTTGCGTCTTACTGTACTCTGTTCATGTAGAACAAGTGCCTAAACCTGAAGAACAACTATTCTAATTTAAGATTCCATTGCTATCATAGTTCAAAAAAGCGCTAGACGTTAATTGTGCATTTTGCAACCGCCTTGCGCTTTACTGACCAAAGCGCATGCTTATGGCAGTTATGCACAGATTAAGCATAGTTATGCGCAATGCGTTTCGCCAACGCCTAGAGCCTAGGCGCGCTTAAGCGCGCGCTTAAGCTTTTTTAACTATGATTGCTATTGTGCATACTGCTTTGCTCTTGTATCACTGTATTTACTCATACAAACTTATTTTTAAATTGAAGGATCCAATCAAAACTTCAATGGCACAACAGGTATGTTCACGCATGTTTCTTTAACAGGCTTGCTCTTATCAATAGCTCTGTTGATTTCAATTTCAATTGTGTATACAGTTGACTTCTCATATCATGCACATTACTTGCATCACAACAGAGCCAATAGTGTTGTTGTATATGTAGACCCGTGGTACCCATCTGAAATCTTGTTGTGCCGTGTAGTTTCCCACGCTTTGTATTCTTTCACTACTGCTTTGTCTTGAACTGATATGATTTGAACCGTGTCTCTATTTTGATTTGGAAAGACAATGCAGTGACCATAGTACATAGATATATGTTTGTTTGATGCTTTTATTATGTACTAGTACTTGGCAATAGAAGACTTGGTAGTTTAATCCTGTCCACCTTACTAATGAACCGGTTCACCGAAATGAGTTTCATATACTAGTACATGCTAAACTGTTATGTGTCTGCTTGTTTCTTCTTTTAGAATGCTGACCGAATATTGGGGAAGAGTGCCTTATTAAGCAATGGTAAAGGAAGTAATGCAGATAAGGTTCAGGATAGTGACACATCCTTGTTGGTCTCCAACAAAGCTGATAAAACAGCTAAGGAAGACTATCTCGAAGACAGTGAGACAACCCCAAAGTCCTGTCTTGGTTTAGTGTTGGAGTTACTGGCCACTACCGCTTGCACAAGCTATTCAAACTCACTGTCTGAATCAGTTCGGTTTCTTGAGTCTCAACTACAAGCTGAAAGACATCGATCAGCTGTGCTGCAACAAGAAGCTGAAGGACTGCGGAAGTCCCTGGAGCATTCAGATGCATACTTTCTGGTGCAACAGCAAGCGTTGGAGGATTTTAGTGCCAAACAGGACAAAGCTAATAAGCTTGCTAAGCTTATTGCCAGCATGGTGGATACCACATTTCTTGAGCTCTTATGAAGTTGCTTCAGTTATGCTCTTGTTTTGCTGCCGCATTTATTTGCACTGGTGGCCAATTTTGACGGCCAGTGTATGTAATATGCTGCTTTGTTCCCTATATTTGCACTGGTGGCGAACTTCGATGCCCAGTGGATGTAATATGTGTAATAGGCGGTAATAGGCTAGCGTTAATTGCTTGATTATTTATTTCCTTATTGTCTTGTTTAGTTGTTTGCTTATAGTCACTGCAGTTCTTTTTCTATGTTTTTCTAGTGGCCACAATAACCTATTTTTCGAAACTAGGCCAAAATAATCATGGAAACACATGGACTGTTGTAACCATGGGCCTCCTGCGGGCCGTATGATCCATGGGCCTTCTACGCGCCGTAGGATCCATTGGCCTTCTATACGGGCCGTAAGATGCATGGGCCTTCTACGGGCCGTACGATCCATGGGCCTTTTATGGGCCGTAGGATCCATGGGCCTTCTACGGGGCGCATCCTCATTTCGCCAATCATGGGCTGTACTATTCATGGACAATAACGGGCCGTTTATTGGCCGTATTTGATAACTCTATGAAAACAGCCCAACGGGTTTTTTTCGACATGAAAACGGCCCAACGTATTAACGGGCCACAAACGGGCCGACTGTAACCACGGGCTGAATTTGGCCCACAAGCAAAAAATGACAGTAACGGGTCGTAAGTAACCGAATGCTGGAAATGAGCCCAAGAATAAATGGGCCCTGAGAAGGCCGAAAGATATCATGGGCTGGAAACGACCCAACGGAATAATGGGCCGTTAATGGGTATAAAGTGATACACTGTTCATTACGGGCCAGTTTTACCACGGGCCGTTAAGGGGCCGAGGGTTACCAAGGGCCTCATATGGGCCGAAAGACGTCATGGGCCATACATGGGCCGGAAGTTAAAATGGGCTGGAAATATATTGGACGACCCAGATGACGCTACTGGGCCTAATTTGGATAGGCCGTAAACGGGCCCTGGGATAGCGGGCTGTAAATGGGCTATATGCGAACAAGCCGTTAACAGGCTTGTCGTGGGCCGGCCCGCCACCTTTTGACCAAGTCAAACGGGCCGGGCTTTTCACAGGAATGGGCCTCTGTTGGGCCGTGCCACGTGTCGGCGTATCATAGGCGCTTTGGGTCCAATGAGTGGATGACATCTGTCCCAACGGTGAGCCGACACGTGTTTCCTCCAGCCAATGATGATTTTACACGTGGAAAATCCCCATTGGTCGGGGCTGTTAACGGGTTATCGGATCCAAACCGGACCCGATAGCTTAACGGCGGTCCGTTACGGTGGATGCCACGTGTCGGTCACCCTTGACGAAAGCACTTCTGTGACACACGATTTATCGTCATGGAAGTGGACACTTCCGTGATGATAATTTTGGTAATGTCATGGAACATTTCTACGACAGCACAGGTATGACTATCTTGATTCTGTCATAAATTTGTCATGGATGTACATGCATGACAGGAAACATGACCTACTGTGACAAACACGTATCATCATGGAAGTGTATTTTTTTTGTAGTGGAAGTATGTTCCGCTCATGCTCCAGGGCACGACCCAGACATGGCTCAACAGCCTCAAGCCCTACAGCATCAACAGCTGGTTGGACTTCACCAACATCTTCGTCTGCAACTTCACTAGCACCTACAAGCGCCCCCAAGCCGCCCCAGCTCTCCATGTGTGTTCAGGGCCCGACTAAGTCCACCCGCGACTACCTGATGCGCTGGGCCGAGCTGCGCAACTCCTGCAAAGTGGTGCACGAGGTGCAGGCCATCGAGTACTTCACCGCTGTGTGCAGAGAGGGCACCCTGCTCAAGCACAAGCTTTTGTGCGATGAGCCGGCTAGATTGGACGAGCTTCTGGTCGTGGCGGACAAGTACTCCACCGCCGACTCCTCCATCAAGTCGAAGATCCGGGTTGACGCGTCTGGGAAGGTGCTCCTGCCGGCTCCTCAAACGCCGGCTGGTGACTCCAGCCGGCGCCAACAGCCGAACGACAACAAGCGCAAGGCCCAGTAGCCGGCTACCAACAACCAGCAAGTGGCCGCTGTCGAGGATCAGCAGCCGGCCGGGCAACCCGGTCCCAAGCGCCAGAAGGGCGGCAGGGGTGCCTAGCTGCCTGCCTTCTCTTCCGAGCAAGCCCACGATGCCCCGTGCAAGTTCCACAGCAGTGCGAAGCCGTCTAACCATAGCACCCGGCAGTGCAACTGGCTCACCAGAATCGCCAAGGGTGAGGGCCTGCCACCTCCTCCAGCCGGCGCGGTGGCTCCGCCTCCTCAACAGCCGGCAGCCCGCCCAGTCGGTATGCTCAAGGACGAGTTCCCTGGCGCCAACGCCACCTATGTCGTCTTCACCAGTGAAGCCGACGACAAGCACAGCCGGTGCCAGCAACACAGCGACGTGAATGATGTCTCCTTAGAGGTCGCCCAGTTTATGCTCTGGTCCGAGAGGCCCATCAGCTGGAGCTGCGACGACCACCCGTCCGTGATGCCCTCGACGGGTGCTTATGAAATGGTGCTGGACTCCACCGTCTCAACGGAGAGGCGGGCTTGCCGCTTCTCCTGGATCCTGATAGACGGCGGTAGCATCATCAACATCCTCTACCGCGACACCATGGAGAAGCTGGGCATCAAGGAAAAGCAGCTCCTGCCCAGCCGAACTGTGTTCATGGCATCATCCCCGGGCTTTCCTGCTCTCCAATCGGCAAGATCAAGATTGATGTCCTGTTCGGCTCAGGGACTTCAGCGGTCAGCCCGAGGAATTCTGCACGTGGCCTAGGGGCTGCAGCACCCACACCCGGCCTGGGGACTCCAGAACCTGGCCTGGGGACTGCTGCATTAGGCCCGGGGACTTCAGCGACGCAGCAAGCAACGGCCGGCTTCGACCCGCCGCCTCCCAACCGGGCCACCCTGGTACCGGTTGCCGTCATGATGGTGTAGAATCCCATCTTGGGCGCAGCCCATCCTCAACTTTCTGGTGAGTCGAGAGCTACCAGCCGACGAGATCTTGGCCCGGCTGGTGCAACGTCGGGCGGCCGCATACATGATTGTCAAAAGAGAGCTCATCAGGCACAGCGTGTCTGGCATTTTCCACCGCTACATCAAGACAGAGAAGGGCATAGCAATCCTGAGGGATATTCAACAAGGCGAATGTGGCCACCATGCCGCCTCCAGAGACCTCATTGCCAAAGCTTTCCGCCATGGTTTCTTCTGGCCGACTGGTTTGGACGATGCTAAGGAGTTGCTCTGCAAGTGCAAGGGGGTGCTAGTGCTTCAGCTCCAAGCAGCACCTGATGGCCTCTGCACTCAAGACCATTCCCCTCACCTGGCCGTTTGTCATATGGGGATTGGACTTGGACATGGTGGGACTGTTCAAGACAGCACGCGGCGGCATGACCCATCTACTGGTTGCCGTGGACAAGTTCACGAAGTGGATTGAGGCGAGGCCTATCAAGAAGCTGAATGGTCGGACTGCTGTCACATTCATTGCGGATATCACCGTTCGGTATGGCATCCTGCACAGCATCATCACCGACAACGATACGAACTTCGCCAAAGGTGCCTTGGCCCGTTTCTGCGCGATGCAGGGCATCCGACTGGACCTTGCGCCCATTGCCCATCTGCAGTCAAACGGCCAGCTGAAGACGGAGAAGCACAGCACCCTTTTGGAGGATCTCAAGGAGACCTTCGCCAACCTGTGCCGCTTTCAAATCAAGCTCAACCCGGAGAAGTGCGTCTTTGGAGTACCAGCTGGCCAGCTCCTTGGTTTCCTTGTTTCTGAGCATGGGATCGAGTGCAACCCCGTGAAGATCAAGGCCATTGAGCGAATGAACAAGCCGACCCGGCTGCGAGACATCCAGAAGTTCACAGGGTGCTTGGCATCTCTCAACCGGTTTATCAGTTGGCTGGGCAAGAAGGCCCTCCCACTATACCAACTGATGAAGAAGACCACCTGCTTTGTGTCGACTGACCAGGCGGACGAGGCCTTCCTCCAACTCAAGCGGATGCTGTCCACGCCGCCTGTTCTGGCTGCTCCGACTGCCAAAGAGCCCATGTTCCTCTACATCACCGCTACCAGCCAGGTCGTCAGCACCGTGATCGTTGTCGAGCGCCCACAAGACGGCAAAGCCCAGCCAGTCCAGAGGCCAGTCTACTACCTGAGCGAGGTGTTGTCCGCCTCCAAGCAGAACTACCCCCACTACCAGAAGATGTGCTATGGTGTGTACTTTGCCGCCAAGAAGCTAAAGCAGTACTTCCAGGAGCACACCATCACGGTCGTCTGCACTGGCCCCCTTGCCGAGATCATGGGCAACAGAGACGCCTTAGGTTGGGTGGCGAAGTGGGCCATCGAGCTGGCTCCCCACACCATCCTCTACCAGTCCCGCGCTGCCATCAAGTCCCAAGCACTGGCCGACTTCCTAGTCGACTAGGCCGAGACCCAGTACCTGCCACCACCACCGGATTGCACTCATTGGTGGTTGCACTTTGATGGCTTGAAGATGCACACCGGTCTGGGAGCCGGCATCGTCCTCACCTCTCCCAAAGGCGACAAGCTCAAGTACATGCTGCCGATCCACTTTGCCACATCCAACAATGTGGCCGAGTACGAAGCACTCGTCCACAGGCTCCAGCTGGCCAAGGAGATCGGCATTCGCCGGATTCTGTGCTACGGCGACTCGGAATTGGTGGTCGAACAGTCTTCTGGCCACTTGGACGCCAAAGATGTCAACATGGCAAGCTACCGCTTCCTCGTCCAGCAGATCAGCGGACACTTCGACGGGTGCGAGTTCCACCATGTGCCACGCGCCCACGACGAGCAAGCCGACGCCCTGGCATGGATTGGCTATACCCGACAAGCCATACCAGCCTGTCTCCCTCGAGTGCCTGCACAAGCCATCTACCAAGCCTTCGCCGAAATCAGAATCCATGTTCATGCCGGATGACCCTGGAGCAGCCGGATCCGGCTCGAGGACTTCAGCGATCGGCCCGAGGAATTCTGCAGGGGGGCCGGGGGCTGCAACACCCACACCCGCCCTGGGGACTCCAGAACCCGGGACGGGGACTGCTGCAGTCGGCCCGGGGACTTCAGAGATGCAGCAAGCAGCGGCCGGCTCCGACCCGCCGCCTCCCAACCCGGCCACCCTAGTACCGGTTGCTGTCATTATGGTGGTTGAAGCCCCATCTTGGGCCCAGCCCATCCTCAACTTTCTGGTGAGCCGAGAGCTACCAGCCGACGAGATCTTGGCCTAGCAGGTGCAACGCCGGGCGGCCGCATACACGATCGTCAACAAAGAGCTCGTCAGGCGCAGCGTGACTGGCGTTTTCCGGCGCGCGTTGAGCCGGAGAAGGGCATAGAAATCCTGAGGGATATTCATCAAGGCGAATGTGGCCACCATGCCGCCTCTAGATCCCTCATTACCAAAGCTTTCCGCCATGGTTTCTTCTGGCCGACTGATTTGGACGACGCCAAGGAGTTGGTCCGCAAGTGCAAGGGGTGCTAGTGCTTCAGCTCTAGGCATCACCTGCCGGCCTCTGCACTCAAGACCATTCCCCTCACCTGGCCGTTTGCCATATGGGGATTGGACATGGTGGGACCGTTCAAGACAGCACGCGGCGGCATGACCCATCTGCTGGTTGCGTGGACAAGTTAACGAAGTGGATTGAGGCAAGGCCTATCAAGAGGTGGAATGGTCCGACTGCTGTCACATTCATCGCGGATAACACCGTTCGGTACGGCATCCCACACAGCATCATCACCGACAATGGTACGAACTTCGCCAAAGGCTCCTTGACCCGTTTCTGCGTGACACAGGGCATCCGACTGGACCTCGCGTCCATTGCCCATCTGCAGTCAAACGGCCAGGTGAAGCGAGCAAACGGCCTCATCCTGTCCGGCATCAAGCCTCGGCTGGTTGAGCCGCTGGAGCGCTCGGCCGACTGCTAGATCGAGGAGCTGTCAGCCGTCCTTTGGAGTCTCCGGTCCACACCGAATCGAGCAACCAGATTCACACCCTTCTTCCTCGTGTATGGGGCCGAGGCTCATCCCAACTGACATCGAGTTTGAGTCGCCTCGCGTCACCATGTACATGGAGGCGGAAGCCAAGGAGGCACGAGAGGACGGTGTCGATCTGCTGGAAGAGGCCCGGCTGCTAGCACTCAGCCGGTCCGCCATCTACCAGCAGAGCCTACACCGCTACCACAACAAGAAGACCAAGCCGCGTGCTTTCCGCGAGGGCGACCTTGTGCTCCGGCTGATCCAGTGGACAACCCGCCAGCGCAAGCTGTCGGCTCCTTGGGAGGGGCCTTTCATCATCAGCAAGGCCCTGGGCAAAGACTCCTACTACCTCATCGACGCACAAAAGCGCCAGGGCAGCAAGAGGGACAATGTCGGCCAAGAGACGGAGCGTCCGTGGAACGCGAACCTTCTCCGCCCGTTTTATAGTTGATGCAGTGTATGTACCACGCTACCTTTTATATTAAGCAAAGACAATAGGTCCCCCGAGGCGCACTCGGGGGCTACCTTTTTATCTATATGATAAGCTTCGCCTATGAATGTGTTCTTTTATTCTTCTGCCCTGTCCGGGTCCGGTCAGCCTGCCCGGGGGCTCGCCGCCTTGACCTAAGTTGGCACCACCTGAAGTCAGCCAAGTAGTGTGCTGACGCCAAAGCCCTCTCTTCACCTCAGCTACAGCTCGTAGCGCGACTGTCCGGCTGGCAAGAGCTAAAGGCCGGAAACGTTGTCCACACGAAAAACGACTAAGGAAGAACGCCAACACAGGCCAACCCTAGCTCCTTGCCTTACCCGTCCGGCTGCCCAGCAGCCGGCCAGCCGGCTTCTCGCTCGACTAGCTACGCTGTAGGCGGCTGAAATAACTTACCTATTCTAAAGGGCCAAGTCCCTGACCTGGCCATAGACCGCAGCGCGGCTGTCCGGCTGGCAGGACGACAGCCAAAGGAAGACAGCAAGAGAAAAGGCCAAATAGAGCAAAGGCAAAACCGAGTTAGAACCCAGCAAAGCTCAAAAGCACGTGGGAAACAAAACAATTTACATTGCAAAGGCCCAAGGCCAGCATTCATCAAAGTTTTGAAATACACCCCAGTGGGTGGAACCGTGCATGATTAATTTTTTCTTAAGTATAAGACAGAGAATTTAAGAAGATAAAAAGGCCGCCTAGGCCGAAGGTGCAGCGGGCTGCTCGGACAGGTCGGCGGTGGCTGAGGCACCGGCTGGTGGGGCTTCCGGCAGGCGGGTCTCGGCCTGGTCGGCATCGGCGGCGGCTGACGTGCTCTCCCGTGGCTCAATGGCTGAGGCCGGGTCAGGCTGAGTCCGGCTAGTCGCACCGCCGTCTGGTCCGATGTCATCGCCTTCCTCGTCCTCGCTCTCCTCCATGCCCTCGTTGTTGGAGGAGATCTCCTCCACCGGGTCCTCCCCCTTGTCCGGATTCAGCCTAAACCAAGAGGGCGGCACCTCAGTGTCGTCTTCCGCCCGCTCCGAGATGAAGACTCCGACGTCGGCATAGTCGGCAAGGACGGCCACGCGCTAGACAATCTCCTCGCGCGCCGCCTCCAACTCCGGCCCAGCTTCCTGGCAGAACGTGGCTAGGTGGTCCAAGTTCACGCCAGGGTACCATGCCTTGACAAACACCAGCGTCGCCCTGGCGCCTGCCCGTGCTGCGGCACCCTTCCAGGCTTCAAGCCGCTCGGCCGCCACCTCCAACCAGTCGGCCGTCCGACTGGGAGTCCGGGGCACCTGCACATTTGGTTAGAGCGCCTCCAACACCTGGGACCCGGCACACTGAAAGCGGCGGAGCAGCGGGCGGACCCGCACCAGACGGAGCTGGACGGCCCAGAACTGCTCGCCCAGAGTCTGAGGCTGGTCCAGCACAATCTCCTCGCCCACCCGCCTCCGCTCCTCGCGTCGTTCCTCGATCACCTGGCCGATGGCGCCGGTGTGGTCCGGGAAGTAATCTGCGCGAAAATAAGACAAAGGAATAAGAGGCCGGCTTCCAGCGACAGCCGGCACCTCCAAGCAAGAAAGAAAAGTTACATTGACCATGCCCCCGATCACCTCGTAGCCGTCCGACAGCAACTTCTCCCTCTCGGCCCAGTTCGAGCGCTGAGTCTCGAACTCGGACTTGAGGAGCGTCTCCCCGTCCTCCAGCTTTTGGACCTGGTCCGTGTGCCGG
This sequence comes from Aegilops tauschii subsp. strangulata, assembly GCF_002575655.3. Lineage (NCBI taxonomy): Eukaryota > Viridiplantae > Streptophyta > Magnoliopsida > Poales > Poaceae > Aegilops > Aegilops tauschii. The sequence goes on from NC_053041.3 coordinate 320,067,457, forward strand.
GTCGCCTAGTCCACCAGCTCCTTCTCGAGCCGGTTGCGCTCCGCGACCACCTGACTGCGCTCCAGCTCCTTGGCCTGAAGTTGTCTCTTGAGATCGCACACACGCGTCCTCAGATGGGCGGCAGCCTCTGCAAAGACAAAGAAGAATTGTCAGCATTAACAAAGAAAAAACTCGTCAGAAGATCCGGCCCAACTGCTCAGCAGTCGGCCCGGATCTCGGGGGCTACACCCAGTAGGTGTGCTTGTGCGCCCCCACTAACTACGGACCCGTAGGTCTACAATGAACTACTCATGAATCATTGGAGAGGCACCGATGAGGATGATGAACCCCTCTGTGATGGTGTCTAGATTGGATCTGTGGTTTCTGGAACTTGCGGCGGCTGGAATTGTGTTTCGTCGACTCCCCTAGGGTTTTTTGATTTTTGGGGTATTTATAGAGCATAGAGGCGGTGCGGGAGGCAGATGAGGTGGGCACAACCCACCAGGGCATGGCTGGGCCCTCAGGCGCGCCCTGGTGGGTTGTGCTCCCCTCGGAGCCCCCCTCTGGTACTTCCTTGGCCCATCGTGTGGCTTCTGGTCCAAAAAAATTCTCCAAAAAGTTTCGCTGCGTTTGGACTCCGTTTGGTATTGATTTTCTGCGAAGTAAGAAACAAGCAAAAAACAGCAACTGGCACTGGGCACTATGTCAATAGGTTAGTCCAAAAATGATATAAAGTTGCTATAAAATGATTGTAAAACATCCAAGAATGATAATATAAGAGCATGGAACAATCAAAATTATAGATACGTTGGAGACATATCAACATCCCCAAGCTTAATTCATGCTCGTCCTCGAGTAGGTAAATGATAAAAATAGAATTTTTGATGTGGAATGCTTCCTAACATGTTCATCACATATTCTTTTCTTTTGTAGCATGTACATTTGGAGTTTTATATGATTCAAAGCAATAGTCTAGTTTTGACATGGAGATTTCAATACTCAAGCATATCAACAAGCACCCATGTCCTTCAAAATATCAACACTAAAGCAAGTTATCCCTAGCCCATTATGCTCAATCATTGATCCATTCAGGAAACACACTCGCATATTAGCTACACCCAATGCTCAAGTATGATCATAGTACCCCTTAGTTGGTGCTTTATTAAAGAAGATGGAGACTCAAATAAAAATAGAAATTGCATAAAGTAAATAGAAAGGTCCTTCACAGAGGAAAGTAGGGATTTGTAGAGGTGCCAGAGCTCAAAGCGGAAAAAGATAAAGATAAAACATTTTGGGTGGCCTGCTTTTCCTGTCAACAAAAACAATCGAGTAGTTCCCAATACTTTCCATGCTAGATATATCGTAGGCGGTTCCCAAACAGAAAATAAAGTTTATTCCTTTTTCCACCATACTTTCACATTTCACGGCTAACGGAATCCATGGGTACCGTCCATACCAACACTTTCCAAGGAATTTATTATTTGACAACATAAAGTAAATTCATTTTTCTTTTCGGGACTGGGCATCCCTAATACCTTTGCCGTACTCTCGTGCAATGACAAGTGAATAAACACTCATCTTGAGAATAACACATCTAGCATAGAAAAATATCATCCACTCCCTACCGTTTCATGAGCGGTACAAGGACACAAAAAGGAATTTTATTTTGAAGATTAGAGATGGCACATACAAATTTGCTTAGAACGACAAAAGAATACCGCATATAGGTAGGTATAGTGGACTCATATGGCGAAAACTGGGTTTAAGGATTTTGGATGCACAAGTAGTAATCCCACTTAGTACAAGGAAAGGCTAGCAAATAGATTGAGAAGCACCCAACCAAGAAACGAAAAATCTCATAAGCGAGCATTAAGCATAAATAACACCGAATAATGCACAAAAAGTAGGTTGTAATTTCATTGCATAACTATTGACTTTCGTGCTTGCATAGGGAATCACAAATCTTAACACCAATGTTGTTGCTAAAGCATAATTACTCATCAACATGACTCACATATTATACCATCATACCGCAAAACTATTACAAAGACTCAAGTTTATTTTTTCCAATGATCTTTATGAAAGTTTTTATTACATCCCTCTTGAATATCTATCACTTTGGAACTTGTTTCATATGTTGCTTTTGATAGCTCAAACAAATCTAAGTGAAGAACATGAGCATAAAAATTTCCTTCTCTAAAAATAATTTAAGTGAAGCATGAGAGGATTTCTTAAAAAAATTCCTAACTCTCAAATAAATCTAAGTGAAGCATGAGAGCATTTCTTCAAAAATACTAAAGCACACCCTGCTCAAAAAGATATAAGTGAAGCACTAGAGCAATTCCATAGCTCGAAAAATTTAAGTGAAGCGCATAGAGCAATTCTAACAAATCATAGCATAATTTTGGCTCTCTCAAATAGGTGTGTCCAGCAAGGATAGATGACACAATATAAAAAGAAAAACACGCAAAGACTCATATAATACATGACGCTCCAAGCAAAACTCATGATATGTGATGAATAAAAATATAGCACCATGTAAAATACCGACGGTCATTAGAAGAAAGAGGGGATGCCACTCGGGGGCATCCCCAAGCTTAGTTGCTCGTTCCTCTTTGGATAATAACTTGGGGTGCCATGGGCATCCCCAAGCTTAGGCTCTTCTTACTCCTTATTCCTTCATCCATCGTGATCTCATCCAAAACCCGAAAACTTCAATCACACAAAACTCAACAAAACCTTCGTGAGATCCGTTAGTATAAAAAAGCAAATCACTACTCTAAGTACTGTTGCAAACCCATTCATATTTCACTTTTGCATTATATCTACTGTATTCCAACTTTACTATAGCTTATACCCTCCAATACTAACCATAGATTCATCAAACTAAGCACACAACGCAAAGAAAACAGAATCTGTCAAAAACAGAACAGTCTGTAGCAATCTGAAAACTTTGTATACTTCTGTAACTCCAAAAATTTCGAAACATTAGGACAACGTAGGCAATTTGTATATCCATCTTGTGTAATAAAATTTAGAATTTTTCGTCACTTCTGTGGTTTCTAAATTTATTTTACTCGACGCAAAAGTTTCTGTTTTCCAACAAGATCAAATCAACTATCACCTAACATGACCCCAAAGGCTTTGCTTGGCACAAACACTAATTAAACATAAAAAACACAATCATAACAGTAGTATAATTGTGCAAACACTCAAGAACAGAAAGAAAAAGACAAAAATAAATTTTATTCATTGGGTTGCCTCCCAACAAGCGCTATCGTTTTATGCCCCTAGGTAGGTATAATGCATAGATCTAAGTGTTGTTGTCTTTAGTTTCCAACTCCTCAATCAAACACTTAGAATTCTTCAAAGATTTAGCATACAAATTTTCAATAACAATACTCCTAGGAACAAGTTTGAAGAATTCATTCTTGTATGTAGGGTCTTTTATTATTTTAACAAGATTTGAGTGAATCCTAATCATCTTAAGATCTTCTTTGTTACTATTAGAAGTTGCACCCTTGTTTTTAGTGACTTGAGTAACCTCGCCAATTTTTACCGTGTTTTTTCAATACTTTTAGCGGAAGAAAAAGCCGTGCTTAAATTACTTAAAATTTCTTCCAACTTATCAATTCTAGCGGGGAACTCCTCTATTCTTTCATTGAATGCGGGTTATTTTTATTTTAGTACTTTAAGAGCATCTCCCGCTTTTAACCCGATTCTGTTAACAAGATTGTGCATCCTTTTATCTATTTTTTCAATATTTTCTTCAGTGAGCATTTTCTTTTCAATAGCATCAAGCCTTTCCATAACATGCTCGAGAGTTAATGTTGTTTCATTAATCATAAGTGGTGGCGAACCCACTAAATTCCCCATGGCATTAAAAGCATCTAGAGAAGGACACATCAAGAAATTCCCACCGGTAATCGTATCAAGGACGAATCTATACCAAGTGGTGATGCCCACATATAAACAGCGAAGAAGAACAATGGTAGATTGCTTACGAATAGATCTATTATGAGCATTACAAATCCTATACCAAGCATCTTCTAAATTCTTCCCTACCCTTTGTTTGAAGTTAAGAACCTCATTCTTGGGGGTGCATGCAATGCATAAAGAACTATCCATAACGGAAAAAGTGACAAACAAAATTGCACACGAAAACAGATCTGACGAGAAAATGGTGAACGAAAAAGAGGGCGAATAAAACGACAAATTTTTGTGAAGTGGGGGAGATGAAAACAAGAGGAAAATGGCAAATAATGTAAATTGCAATGAGATGATATTTGTGATTAGGAACCTGATAGATGTTGATGATGTCTCCCCGGCAACAGCGCCATAAATTCCTTTTGATGCGCCTTGAACTACGTCATTATTTCCCCAAAGAGGAAGGGATGAAGCATCAGATTTATGGTAGGTATTTCCCTCAGTGATGATACCAAGGTTATCGAACCAGTAGGAGAACCACGCAACACTATGTACATGGTACCTGCACACAAAGAACAAATACTTGCAACCCGACGTGAAAGAGGGGTTGTCAATCCCTCCCGCGTAAACAGATAGATAAATTTGTAGTACATTGGATAAATAGATCTCGCAGAAATGCGAAATAAAATAAATAATAAAAATTGTAGTAAGGTATTTTTGGGTTTTTGGATTAATAGATCTGAAAATAATAGCGAATAAAAATAGATCTCGAAGGCAAATATGATATATAAGAGACCCGGGGGCTGTAGATTTCACTAGTGGCTTCTCTCAAGAAAAATAGCATACGACGGGTAAACAAATTACTATTGGGGAATTGAGAGAACTTCAAATAATCATGACGATATCCAAGCAATGATCATTATATAGGCATCACGTCCAAGATTAGTAGACCGACTCCTGCCTACATCTACCACTATTACTCCACACATTGACCGCTATCCAACATGCATCTAGTGTATGAAGTTCATGGAGAAACGGAGTAATGCAATAAGAACGATGACATGATGTAGACAAGATCTATTCATGTAGGAATAGATCCCATCTTGTTATCCTTAATAGCAACGATACATACGTGTCATGTCCCCTTCTGTCACTGGGATTGAGCACCATGAGATCGAACCCATCACAAAGCACCTCTTCACATGGCAAGAAAAATCGATCTAGTTGGGCTAACTAAACCAAAGATTCGAAGAAATACGAGGCTATAAGCAATCATGCATATAAGAGATCAAAACTCAAATAACTTTCATGGATAAAATAGATCTGATCATAAACTCAACGTTCATCTTATCCTAGCAAACACAGCGCAAAAAGAGTTACGTCAAATAGATCTCCAAGAGACCATTGTATTGAGAATCAAAAGAGAGTGAGGAAGCCATCTTGGCACTAACTACGGACCCGTAGGTCTACAATGAACTACTCACGCATCATCGGAGAGGCACCAATGAGGATGATGAACCCCTCCGTGATGGTGTCCAGATTGGATACGTGGTTTCTCGAACTTGCGGTGGCTGGAATTGTGTTTCGTCGACTCCCCTAGGGTTTTTGGATTTTCGGGGTATTTATTGAGCAAAGAGGCAGTGTGGGAGGCGGCCTAGGTGGGCACAACCCACCAGGGCGCGGCCAGGTGGGTTGTGCTCCCCTCGGAGCCCCCCTCTGGTACTTCCTTGGCCCATCGTGTGTCTTCTGGTCCAAACAAATTCTCCAAAAAGTTTTGCTGCATTTGGACTCCGTTTGGTATTGATTTTTTGCGAAGTAAAACACAAGAAAAAAGAACAAGTGGCACTAGGCACTATGTTAATAGGTTAGTTCCAAAAATGATATAAAGTTGCTATAAAATGATTGTAAAACATCCAATTATGATAATATAACAGCATGGAACAATAAAAAATTATAGATATGTTAGAGACGTATCAGCGGCCACGGCCCACTGAGGCTAATCAGATGCATTATAAAGCTTTGTTCGGGAACCCGAGCGTAGGCACGGGCGCAAGCATTAGCACAGGCATGGGAGTGGGTGCGTCTATGTACATTGCCTCCGTCTCCATCTACGCAATCATCTCTAGCTCCTTGTCCATCTTTGCACACAAGGGGCGCAGAGGATCCTCTGCCCCCTCCTCCTCAATGACCCCAAATTAGAAGACCGGGGGGGTGCTCATATGGGCGCGCCATGGACCAGGTGTGTGTGATGGATTGGATAAGGGAATGGTGCAAGAGAAGGGACGACCTCTATCAAATAGCTGCCGCAGGCGTGCTCACAATTAAGAAGACGTGGTTGGATAGGCAGCCGGAGGGGCGGTCAAAGGCTATCGTGGCCTTATATCTCTGCTCTAGTATGCATAGACAACCAAGGCGGTCTGACGTCCGTTGTTTAAAGGCACGTGTTCCGGTGAGAATCTCTGATGCGGCCAGCTCGCACACCTGAACGTCGACCGCAGACATGCCTCTAGGTTGGTCGCCTACAAACATGCAACCAGGCAGCATGAACGTAGCCTACACAGATGCTGGCACGTGGCCCTCTCTTGTTAATCTCATGAAATAAATCATGACGGTGACACGTCAATAATTTCTGTGACACTAATAACCGTCCTAGAAAATATAACAACTTAGCTACGGATAATAACATCACCAAAAGGGAGGCCAGAACATCAACAAAGCTGGCAGCGGGGATGGCCCAGGAGAAAATGATTTAGGCGACATATTATTCTTTGTCACTGAGAAGAGCAAATTTTATAGTGGCACAAAGAGATTTCTACCACATCTCACTTAGAATATGTTCGGGTTAAGCAACATAACATAAGTTTCAACACACTGCGATCCCTCTTAGTAGTACGGACGTCCTGTGACTCAAATAAGATATAAAGAACTATGGAAGAAAATTGCTTCGTGTCAGCACTTTTTTGGGGTCACTTCCATCATGCAATACCTTTGATAACAATCTTCTCGATTGACTTGTCATTCTTCTCTGCTGTGAAAATGATAATATTCGGAGTTTATATCAAACTCCTCCGAACTCCAGGGACCAAATCTGATTCGGAGCATCCTATGGTCATCCCCATGGACCTACCTACTATGTGTCCCATGACACCACTTGCACTACTACAGGATGGTCGAAACACGATAGTCGAATCAGAGACCCTTCGACGAAGCTATGTGCGATGCATCAACCACAAACATTGATGTAATAAAACTGTCAAAAAAGATGCAAAACATTTGCGATGGCGGCGACATCAAACATAGTCATATTAGATTTGCGTGTGCGATGAGTGGCAAACGGTTAATCCAGAAGAACTTTTTGCGATGATGCAGAACAACAGAAACGGGCAGCCAGATGAGGGTGTCTACGATATACGACATACAGTTCGCTAGGATGAACTGTGTGTGATTAGGCAACACAATGGAAACGGTTAGACTGAACAAGATGTGTGTGATATGCGGCAAATAGATGTGGTGGAACTGTACAAGGTACTTAAAATTAGCTAGTATATATAGTTGAACTAGTTATTCCGTACGTCGTTGGTAGCAATTGGGGAAAAGGATGGTTGGTTCAGCTGTCGTGTTGAACTGTTTGTATAAAGAACGACTGCTTAATCTATGAATGAAATCTATGCTTAATTACTGAATTTTAGTTGCAAAAATTAGATACTGCTAGTGATTATTAGTTGCATACTTTGACAAATCGCAGTGTTACAAGGTTGACAAATGGCAATGTTACTAGATCAACAAATGTCAATCTTTCCAGTTTGACAAATGGCAGCATACCCAATATGACAGATGCAAATCTTACCAAATTGTTTGTACATGGTTCCACACGGGTCATCCAAAACAACCGTTTGCCTTGAAGGGATGTACAAATCCTGCTCGGGACATTTTCTCTTAGCTTAGTGCCGAAGTCTGGCTTTGCATACCGTATTCAATCTGAACCGTTTGCGTTGAAGAGAAGCACAAATCCTGCGCTGCGAATTTTCCCTTGACTTAAGGGGGAAGACCATAGCTCTCACTATGCAAACGGGTGTTCTATCTAAAACATTTGCGATCAAGAGCTGCACAAATCCTGCTCGGCACATTTTCCCTTGGCTTCCTGGGGAAGCTGTCGGTTTGCGTACGGGTGTTCAAACTAAAACGTTTGTGATGAGTGTTTTATATTTTAAAACCATTGACATTTTTTTCAAAAGAAAATCGTTTGATAATTCGGTACATTAAGAGAGAGAAAACACAAGTTCGTTCAAACCATATCTTTCATTCCGTCACACAACGATTTATATTCATATGATCGAGATATAGTTTTAAACCCCCCAAAAAATATTTCCAGCGGCGGTGGAGGCGGCGTGCCGCGCCTCGTTGTCGTTGTCGTCCTCCAGGACGCCGTTGTTGAAGTCTTCAAGGCAGCACGGAATGTTCTTCACTTGGAAATCAAACATCATGTCATCGCGCGATCGACTGGTGGGGCGCGGGAGGACGGCAGCTGGCGGCGCTGAGTGGTAGCGGTCGACAGCGGCATCCGATGCCGCTGAGGGGGGCGCGCACACGGGCACGGGCGCGGCAGGTGCAGCCAAACGCACAAGGACCGGCGCCGCGGTGGGTGGAGGGGCGCGCACGGACACGGGCACGTGCGCTGGCATTGGCATGTACACAAGCTCGCGCGGGTCTACGGAGACCTCGCTGACGCCCGCGGCTTCCAATTCTTCGATAGTGCTCGGCGACCAGCCCGTCAATGCTACGGGGATGGTCATTGGCGCAGGCGCGGGGATGGGAGCTGGGATGGGAGCGGGGCAGCAACCGTCACGGCCAACTCGTTCAGGGACCTGTCCATGAGGCCCCATTCCTCCTTATTTTCTATCTGCTCTCGCTCGGAGTCGACTTCACCAAACTTGAAGACTAGTGGCAGATGATCCTTCTACGCCATGGCGTTGGTGGAGGTCTGCGGGAGGAAGGGGAATGGGAGGCGAACAGTAAGGCCACTCGTATTAAACAGCGGCCCGGGCGCCATTAATGGAGAGGATGCGAGCAAGGCGGGCGGCCATGGAAGTCAAAGGGCTCGCTTCCAAGTGAACCTACACAGCGTACAGCTCGCACGCTTCCCGGTGAGCCTACGCATTGGAGGACAACTTGCACACCTCTCGGCAGCCTACGCACCGGACTATGCTCACACGCCTCCTGTTCAGTCAAGCAGCTGTCCGCACGGCACCTCCTCTAGCCATTAAAAACCAAGACACGTGGCGTCACGTGAATGGTTAACAGAACACACACGTTTTGAATTATACTAACGTTTGAGATATTGAAGTGGCACTTATTTTTTGAAAATGCCTTTGTTGGCTGTTATTCGAGTACGCCTTCTCTCAAAATGGACACGAAAAATACCACAGCATGTCGGGTGCCATTGCATGAGAGCATGCCAAGTTTCATGAATCTCATACGAGCTTTGGATTTACTATAATTTAGAAACAAAGTATCTCAACATTTTGCCGGCAATCAACAGGGCCCTCGTGTTTGAAATTCATTCCCATTTCTTGCATGGGACCTAAGCATGCACCCAAGGACACACATTTCATATGTCAAGCCATTTTTTTGCACTCGAGCATGTGCATGTAGTTCAAATTTGAATTATGCACATAAAACGCCTAGAAAACCCAGTTAATGTATAAAAATGTCCAAGCGAACCCTGAAAAATCCCAAAAATTGACACAACACTCCTGTCATTCTATGTTGACACTAGAAAATTTATGAAAGCAAGAAGAGGAAACAAATATCGTTTCATCCCCAAGGGTGGCACGTTCCCTCCCAAAACCATCAGGCTTGTTTTGAGAAGCTCTCGTTTGCGAGAACCTTATACCCGAACCTGCCCCAAATGAGACAATTTTTTACCACATCATGTTGATGCCACTCCATGATAGCATGTCAAGTTTCATGAACTTCCGACGAGTTTTGGATTTAATAGAATTTAAAAACCATGTATCTCAATGTTTGCGGCCGAGCGACGGTGGGAAGGTGTTTGACATTCATTCCCATTTCTTGCATGGGACCTAAGCATGCAGCCAAGGACACATATTTGATTTTTCAGACAATTTACATGCACTGGAGCATGTGCATGTAGTTCGAATTTGAATTATGCACATAAATGCATAGGAAACTCAGTTAATGTATAAAAATGTCAAAACGAGCCCTGAAAAATTCCTAAAATTAACACAACACTCATGTTGTTCTATGTTGACACTAGAAAAAATGGAAATCAAGAAGAGGCAACGGATATCATTTCGTCTAGAAAGGTGAAATGTTCCCTACCGTAACCTTGAGGCTTGTTGTGAGAAGGTCTAGTTTGTGAGAAGCTTATATACCCCAACCTGCCCCAAATGGGACAATATTTTTACCACTGCATGTTGATGCTGTTCCATGCTACCATGTCAAGTTTCATAAATTTCAAACGCGTTTTCGACTTACTAGAATTTAAAAGCCATGTATCTCAATGTTAGCAGCCGAGCGACGGTGGCAAGGTGTTTGACATTCATTCTCATTTCTTGCATGGGACTTAAGCATGTAACCAAGGACACACATTCCAATTTTGAACCCATTTATATGCACTGGAGCATGTGCATGTAGTTCAAATTTGAATTATGCACATGAATGCATAGAAAACTCAGTTAATGTATAAAAATGTCCAAGCGAACCTCGAAAAATCCCAAAAATTGACACAACACTCGTGTTGTTCTATGTTGACACGAGAAATTTTTTGGAAGTAAGAAGAGGCAACAGATATCGTTCTGTCCCCCAAGGCGGCACGTTCCCTGCCGAAACCATCAGGCTTGTTGTGAGAGAAGCTCTGGTTTGCGAGAAGCTTATACCAAAACCTGCCCCAAATGGGACAATATTTTTACCATGGCATGTCGATGACATTCCATGATATCATGTCAAGGTTCATGAATTTTAGACGAGTTTTCAATTTACTAGAATTTTAAAACCATGTATCTCAATGTTAGCGGTCGAGCGACAGTGTCAACGTGTTTGACATTCATTCTAATTTCTTGCATGTGACCTAAGCTTGCAACCAAGGACAAACATTTGATTTTGCAACCCGTTTTTATGGACTGGAGCTTGTGCATGTAGTTCAATTTTGAATTATGCACATAAATGCCTAGAAAACTCGGTTAACGTATAAAAATGTCCAAACGATCCCCGAAAAAAATCCAAAATTTAACACGACACTCCTATTGTTCTATGTTGACACCAGGAAAAAATTGAAAGGAAGAAGAGGCGACGAATATCGTTTTTTCCACAAAGGTGACACGTTTCCCTAATAGAACCATGAGGCTTATTATGAGAAGCTCTGGTTTGTGAGAAGGTTATACCATACCCTGCCCCAAATGGGACAGTATTTTTTACCCTAGCATGTTGATGCCATTCCATGATAGCATGCCAAGGTTCATGAATTTCAGACGGGTTTTGGATTTACTAGAATTACAAAAGCAAGTACCTCAACGTTTGCCGGAGAGCGACGGTGCCGTGGTGTTCGAAATTCATCCCCATTTCTTGCATGGGACATAAGCATAACTCATGGACACATATATGATTTTACAACCCATGTTGGTGCAACGGAGCATGTGCATGTAGTTTAATTTTGAATTGTGCACCTGAAATGGCTAGAAAACCAATTTAATGTATAAAATGTCCAAACAAACCTAGAATAATTCCAAATTTTTTATGGCACACATATAGTTGCATGTTCACTGCATAAAAGTTCTAGCAATTCAAACACCGTCCATTGCCGTTGTGACCCCATTATGTAATTCAAATCAAGATGAAAAATCAAGTAGATCCCACACAGTTTATTATCACCAACCGTGTGAGATGCAGTACAAAATATCCTGGAGCACCATCGGTTTATAGTACCCTATGGCTTACATGAGAAGGTGCGTCCGCTACAGTCCACAGCCAACGTGTCAAGCACACTAGCTCGCTCCCCAAATATCATTTCACTGTTCAATCGTCGCTGGTGAAAGATGGGGTCGTGGACCCGCGTCGCGAGGGCAACTTTGGCGGTCCACTCCGACGAGAGTGCGGCCACGCGTGCTAACAAGGTGCATGAGCGCGGGCGCAATCTGTGACCGGGCGACCAAGGCAGCCCAAACGGCCGCTGTTGCTTCTCAGGTGGCGGCAGCAACATCTTCCTCGGGGATAGCAATTGGTGAGAGTGGCACAGCAGCTGTCCATTCCACAGCGGCGGCCTTAACCCTGATGGTGGCCGCCCACGATCATGTTGAGGCCGCCCACGCCCAGCTTGTGGCGGTCACCGCACAAATGGAATGAAGCTTCTCCGACAACGGTCAGCAACCCAGGGCTGAAGAGTTGGCAATCGCCGAGAGCGTTCGAGCAGCGGTTCATTCCTCCACCGCATACCTTGCAATGACGGAGCCCATCCAAGCCCAGATCGCGGCCGCCCATGTCCAGCTCGTGGCGGCCTTTTCCAAAGAGATGGCGGACGCGGATGGCGACATGTTTGCCGAGTATGGTGCGATGGATGCCATGGAGCCCCTTCCCCAGGAGATCGTCGGGCGCGAGCTGGACATGGAGGAGAAGGCGGAGATCGACGAGCGCCAGCCGTAGTGGTACTCTTTGTTTTGTTTAATTAAGAGCGCCGATCTTTAATTTGTTAGAGTTATGTTTAGGTTAGCTAGCTCTGTTTAATTGCTGAACTTGCTCGATTAAGAAGTGTGGGTGTGCTGTAGCCTCCTTTCTGTACCCAAATTACGCAATGACGTGGATGACCACTATAACCTGGGAAATTTGAACCAAAATTTTTGATGTTCAAACTCATCACACATGGGTTAAGCTATCTAAATCGTTTGTGATGTTCACATATCGTACACAGTTCTGAATAAGGGACCGTGTCTGATGACACTTTGCGTGCCAATTTTTTCGCTAAACCGATTCAAAAATTTCGGCTTCCGCGGAAATATCTACCTCCCCGCCCCCTCACCCTTACCAAAAGCCACATTTCCCCTGTTTCCGCCTTCCTTTCCAAGTAGAAACCTTCACTCCTTGCTTGCAGTGCCGCCTCCTCGCCGGCAACCCTCCTTCACACTACTCGGCCTCGTCTATCCAGGCAGGTAATCCACACTCGACCCCCATCGTCCTCCTCCTTCCACATTCCACATGCCCCGACCGCCGTTGCGACACCTTCCACCCAAATCACCGACCCCTCCACCAAATAAGCACCACCCTAAGCCATGGTGCACGCAGTATAGCCAGGAGCTTAAGGAGCATTTGGCAGCGGAGAAGCAAATCGCGGCCGCACGCGCGGATGAGGTCACGATGGCTGCCATTCATGCCGACCCCCAGATCTTGGAGGAGCACCTTGCCGTTTGCTAGCTACGCCGATTAAGCATGCTCGGTTTACCCTTTGCGTGTGCTGCTCCTGCCTTTCCTTAACAAATTCTAGTGAATTGTGCTATCTAATTTTACCATGCAATATGTTGCTCTAGTGTATATGTTCTATACGTCGTGTAGTGTGGTGCTCACTTATTAACTGTTTGGTTAATTAGTTGTCGTCTTCAGTTAACTGTTTGGGTCAATTCTGCAAATGTGATGTTCAATTCTTCAGGCTGCAATTTTGTATTGTCTTCCATGTGAGAAATAAATCGAATTTATCTTTACAACACACATGAGAAACGAATACAATTACTATATTTCCAAGTTGTCAAGCATGCTTGGTTTGGTTAACTATCTGATCTTCTAGTATGTTATACATTGTGCAATGTGGTGCTCAGTTAACGTTTTGTTCATTTGTTGTGGTGTTTAGTTAACTGTTTGGTTCAATTATGCAATGCGATGTTCAATAGTTGTGGGTGCATTCTGTTATTGTATACCATGTGAGAAGTAAATCGAATTTGGGTGTACTAAATACACGAGAAACAAATACAATTGCTATATTTCCAAGTTGTTAAGCATGCTTGGTTTGGTTAACTGTCTGATCTTCTATTAGGAGTATGTTATATTGTACAATGTGGTGCTCAGTTAACATTTGGTTCATTTGTTGTGGTGTTTAGTTAACTGTTTGGTTCAATTCTGCAATGCGATGTTCAATTGTTGTGGGCGCATTCTGTTATTGTATACCATGTGAGGAATAAATTTAATTTCGCTCTACTAAATACATGAGAAACAAATACAATTGCTATATTTCCAAGTTGTTAAGCATGCTTGGTTTGGTTAACTATTTGATCTTCTATTAGGACTGTTATATTGTGCAATGTGGTGCTCAATTAATTTTTGGTTCATTTGTTGTGGTGTTCAGTTAACTTCTTGGTTCGATTCTGCAATGCGATGTACAATTGTCATGCGTTGAATTTTGTATTGTTGTGCATGTGAGGAATAAATCGAATTTGGCTGCACTTAATACATGAGAAACATATACAAGTGCTATATTTCCTAGTTCTTAATCATGCTTGGTTTGGATAAATGGGTTTTCCATGTGGCTTGAAATCTGATGAATCTACAATGTGCTTATTTTTCATCAACATATTTTACTGATAACATGCAAACCCTTGATAACCCACAAGTATAGGGGACCATTTGTAGCCTTCTTTGATAAATAAGAGTGTCAAACCCAACGAGGAGCTAAAGGTAGAACAAATATTCCCTCAAGTTCTATCGACCACTGATACAACTCTATGCACACTTAACGTTTGCTTTACCTAAAACAAGTATGGAACTATTTTGCAATAGTAAAACTACGAGTACTTTGCGAGAATAAAACTACGAATAAAATGCAAGGTAGTAAAAGTAGATAGCTTTTGTCAATAAGAAAGTCATTTGTCCCTAGGCAATCGATAACCAGTACCCGTAATCATTCTTGCAATTCTATATGAGGGAGAGGCATGAGCTAACATACTTTCTCTACTTGGATCATATGCACTTATGATTGGAACTCTAGCAAGCATCCGCAACTACTAAAGATCATTAAGGTCGTGAAACCCAACCATAGAATTAAGTATCAAGTCCTCTTTATCCCATACGCAACAACCCACCTACTAGGGTTTAAGCTTATGTCACTCTCACAACCCACCATAAGCAAATCATGAACGTATTGCAACACCCTACAGCGGGGATCCCTCACGTTTGCGCGAGACGGAGGGCATCGTAGGACATCACCATAAATAAAATATACAATCATACCAATCAAGATCACGATTAACCCACAGGATAAAACAGATGTACTCAAACATCATAGGATAACCATAGATCACTGGGAAATAATATACGGAGTTGAGCACCATGTTTAAGTAGAGATTACAACGGGGAGAAGGGTTGTTACACTGCTGCATAGAGGGGGAGAGAGTTGGTGTTGACGGAAGCAAGATTGTTGATGTAGGTCGCCGTCACTATCCTTGCCCCGGCGGCACTCTGGCGCCACCGGGAGAGAGGGGAGAGAGCCCCCCTCCTTCTTCTTCTTCCTCGACCACCCCCCTAGATGGGAGGAGAGTTCCCCCTCAGCTCCATGGCTTCCATGGCGGCGGAGGGGCAGGAGCCCCTCCGAGATTGGATCTCCCTCTCTGTTCTCTTCTTGTTTCGGGTTCCCCATATCTGGCCCTTCACGGTTTCTTAAATCCTCGGAGATCCGTATCCGATTGTGCTGAAATTTTTACACGATTTTTTTTCCATAAATTATCTTTCTTGCGCCAGAAGAAGGGCCCCAACCGATGTTCGAGGAGGGCACAAGATACCTGGGCGCGCCAGGGGGTGCCCGGCGCGCATTGGTGGGTTGTGGGCACTGTGGGCCCCCGTTTGCGTTGATTCCACCTCCCAAATATCATAAATATTCCAAAATAATTCTCCATAAATTTTTATTGCGTTTGGACTTTGTTTGATATGGATTTTCTGCAAAACAGAAAACATACAACAAACAGGAACTGGCATTGGGCGCTGGATCAATAGGTTAGTCCAATAAATCATATGAAAAGTTGCCAATAATATGTGAAAGTTGTATAATATTGGCATCAAACAATCAAAAATTATAGATACGACGGAGACGTGTCAGCATCCCGAAGCTTAATTCCTGCTCGTCCTTGTGTAGGTAAATGGTAAAAAAGATAATTTTTTATGTGGAATGCTACCTAGCATAAACTAGATCATATATCTAATCATGGCATGAATATTAAGACATATGTGATTCAAAGCAATAGTCTATAATTTGACATAAAGACATCAATACTCGACATCCCAACAAACAATCATGTCATTCAAAATATCAACGCTAAAGAAAGTTATTCCTACAAAATCATATAGTCTTTTCATGCTCTGTCTTCTTGACACAGAGTATTTATCTGCACAACCCCGATGACAAGTCGAGCAATTGGTTCATACTTTTTAACGCACTTCAGCTTTTTCAACCCTCATCGAATACATTAGCGCAAGCCATGGATATAGCACTATGGGTGGAATAGAGTATGATGATGGGGGTAAATATAGAGAAGACAAAAAAAGAGAGTCTCGCACCGACGCGGCTAACCAACGGGCTATGGAGATGCCCATCAATTGATATCAATGTGAGGAGTAGGGATTAACATGCAACGAATGCACTAAGAGCTATAAGTGTATGCAAGCTCAAAATGAAAACTA
Organism: Aegilops tauschii subsp. strangulata; assembly: GCF_002575655.3. Classification (NCBI taxonomy): domain Eukaryota; kingdom Viridiplantae; phylum Streptophyta; class Magnoliopsida; order Poales; family Poaceae; genus Aegilops; species Aegilops tauschii. The sequence continues at coordinate 320,084,032 of NC_053041.3, forward strand.
AGTGGGTGTGCATCTAATCCTATAATGAAAAATTCCCACTAGTATATGAAAGTGACAACATAGGAGACTCTCCATATGAAAAACATGGTGCTACTTTGAAGCACAAGTGTGGAACTAGCATATACCTTCTCTCTTTTTTTTCTTTTTTTTCTCTTCCTTTTTTTTCTTTTTCTTCCTTTTTCTTTTTATATTTTTCTCTCTCATTGTCCGGAGTATCATCCCGACTTGTGGGGGAATCATAGTCTCCATCATCCTCTCCTCACTGGGGCAATGTTCTAATAATGAAAATTGATGATCATCACACTTCTATTTACTTACAACTTGATACCTATAACAAAATATGACTCTATATGAATGCCTCTGGCAGTGTATCAAGATGTGCAATGATCTAGCATAACAACGATATCAAAAGACGGACAAGCCATGGAAATATCATGCTAGCTATCTTACGATCATGCAAATCAATATGACAATGAATGCTCAAGTCATCAAAATGGAAGCGGTGGAAGTTGCATGGCAATATATCTCGGAATGGCTATGGAAAGGCCATAATAGGTAGGTATGGTGGCTGTTTTGAGGAAGATATAATAAGGCTTATGTGTGATAGAGTGTATCATATCATGGGGTTTGGATGCACCTGCGAAGTTTGCACCGACTCTCGAGGTGAGAAAGGGCAATGCACGGTACCGTAGAGGCTAGCAAATTGCGGAAAGGTAAGAGTGCGTATAATCCATGGACTCACATCAGTCATAAAGAACTCATATACTTATTGCAAAAGTTTATTAGCCCTCGAAGCAAAGTACTACTATGCATGCCCCTAGGGGGATAGATTGGTAGGAAAAGACCATCGCTCGTCCCCGACCGCCACTCATAAGAAAGACAATCAATAATAAATCATGCTCCAACTTCATAGCATAACGAAAGACTATATGTGCATGCTTCGAGAATCACAAACCTTAACACCAATATTCTTGCTAACCACAACAGTTTACTAGTACCTCCCACATATTCCATCTCTATATCACAAAACTATTGCAAGGAATCAAACATATCATATTTAATGATCCACAAGTTTTATGTAGGATTTTATGACTAACCATGCAATTAACCTAAATAGACATAAGTGAAGCATGAGAGTTTAATTCTTTCTACAAAATACTATGCTCTAACAAATAGAAGTGAAGCAAAAGAGCATTCTTCATATAATGGTTTTCTATGTGAAGAGAAACATGCAATCCAAACTTCAAATGATATAAGTGAACCACATGAAGTATTCTATAAAGCCATACTCAAAAGATA